>NC_090339.1:5729541-6054541 GCF_035084215.1 Heptranchias perlo
TTCTCTCTCCCCTATCCCCGGGTCTCTCTCTCTCTCGTCTCTCTCTCCCCCCTATCCCCGGGTCTCTCTCTCTCCCCCCCTATCCCCGGGTCTCTCTCTCTCCCCCCTATCCCCGGGTCTCTCTCTCTCTCTCTCTCTCTCTCTCCCCCCTATCCCCGGTCTCTCTCTCTCTCTCTCCCCCTATCCCCGGGTCTCTCTCTCTCTCTCCCCTATCCCCGGGTCTCTCTCTCTCTCTCCCCCCTATCCCCGGGTCTCTCTCTCTCTCTCCCCCCTATCCCCGGGTCTCTCTCTCTCTCTCTCTCCCCTATCCCCGGGTCTCTCTCTCTCTCTCTCCCCTATCCCCGGGTCTCTCTCTCTCTCTCTCCCCCCAATCCCCGGGTCTCTCTCTCTCTCTCTCCCCCTATCCCCGGGGCTCTCTCTCTCTCCGCCCTATCCCCGGGTCTCTCTCTCTCTCTCTCCCCTATCCCCGGGTCTCTCTCTCTCTACCCCCCTATCCCCGGGTCTCTCTCCCCCCTATCCCCGGGTCTCTCTCCTCTCTCTCTCCACCTATCCCCGGGTCTCTCTCTCTCTCTCTCTCCCCTATCCCCGGGTCTCTCTCTCTCTCCCCCCTATCCCCGGGTCTCTCTCTCTCTCCCCCCTATCCCCGGGTCTCTCTCTCTCTCCCCCCTATCCCGGGTCTCTCTCTCTCTCTCTCTCTCCCTCTCTCTCTCCCCCCTATCCCCGGGTCTCTGTCTCTCTCTCTCCCCCCTATCCCCGGGTCTCTCTCTCTCTCTCTCCCCCTATCCCGGGTCTCTCTCTCTCTCTCTCCCCCCTATCCCGGTCTCTCTCTCTCTCCCCCTATCCCCGGGTCTCTCTCTCTCTCTCTCCCCCCTATCCCGGGTCTCTCTCTCTCTCTCTCCCCCCTATCCCCGGGTCTCTCTCTCTCTCTCTCCCCCCTATCCCCGGGTCTCTCTCTCTCTCTCTCCCCTATCCCGGGTCTCTCTCTCTCTCTCTCCCCTATCCCCGGGTATCTCTCTCTCTCTCCCCCCTATCCCCGGGTATCTCTCTCTCTCTCTCTCTCCCCCCTATCCCCGGGTATCTCTCTCTCTCTCTCTCCCCCTATCCCCGGGTCTCTCTCTCTCTCTCTCCCCCCTATCCCCGGGTCTCTCTCTCTCTCTCCCCTATCCCCGGGTCTCTCTCTCTCCCCCCCCTATCCCCGGTCTCTCTCTCTCCCCCCTATCCCCGGGTCTCTCTCTCTCTCCCCCCTATCCCCGGGTCTCTCTCTCTCTCTCTCCCCTATCCCCGGGTCTCTCTCTCTCCCCCCCTATCCCCGGGTCTCTCTCTCTCCCCCCCCTATCCCCGGGTCTCTCTCTCTCTCTCCCCTATCCCCGGTCTCTCTCTCTCCCCCCCCTATCCCCGGGTCTCTCTCTCTCTCTCTCTCCCCCCTATCCCCGGGTCTCTCTCTCTCTCTCTCCCTATCCCCGGGTCTCTCTCTCTCTCTCTCTCCCCCTATCCCCGGGTCTCTCTCTCTCTCTCCCCTATCCCCGGGTCTCTCTCTCTCCCCCCCCTATCCCCGGGTCTCTCTCTCTCTCCCCCCCCTATCCCCGGGTCTCTCTCTCTCACTCCCCCTATCCCCGGGTCTCTCTCTCTCTCTCCCCTATCCCCGGGTCTCTCTCTCTCTCTCCCCTATCCCCGGGTCTCTCTCTCTCCCCCCCCTATCCCGGGTCTCTCTCTCTCCCCCCTATCCCCGGGTCTCTCTCTCTCTCTCCCCTATCCCCGGGTCTCTCTCTCTCCCCCCCTATCCCGGGTCTCTCTCTCTCTCCCCTATCCCCGGGTCTCTCTCTCTCTCTCCCCTATCCCCGGGTCTCTCTCTCTCCCCCTATCCCCGGGTCTCTCTCTCTCTCTCCCCTATCCCCGGGTCTCTCTCTCTCCCCCCCCTATCCCCGGGTCTATCTCTCTCCCCCCTATCCCCGGGTCTCTCTCTCTCCCCCTATCCCCGGGTCTCTCTCTCCCCCCTATCCCCGGGTCTATCTCTCTCTCCCCCCTATCCCGGGTCTCTCTCTCTCCCCTATCCCCGGGTCTCTCTCTCTCTCTCTCCCCCCCTATCCCCGGGTCTCTCTCTCTCCCCCTATCCCCGGGTCTCTCTCTCTCTCTCTCCCCTATCCCCGGGTCTCTCTCTCTCTCCCCCTATCCCCGGGTCTCTCTCTCTCTCCCCCCCTCTCCCCGGGTATCTCTCTCTCTCCCCCCTATCCCCGGGTCTCTCTCTCTCTCTCTCCCCCCCCTATCCCCGGGTCTCTCTCTCTCTCTCTCTCTCCCCTATCCCCGGGTCTCTCTCTCTCTCCCCTATCCCCGGGTCTCTCTCTCTCTCTCTCTCTCCCCTATCCCCGGGTCTCTCTCTCTCTCTCTCTCTCCCCTATCCCCGGGTCTCTCTCTCTCTCTCTCTCTCCCCCCTATCCCCGGGTCTCTCTCTCTCCCCCCTATCCCGGGTCTCTCTCTCTCTCCCCTATCCCCGGGTCTCTCTCTCTCCCCCCCTATCCCCGGGTCTCTCTCTCTCTCCCCTATCCCCGGGTCTCTCTCTCTCTCTCTCTCCCCTATCCCCGGGTCTCTCTCTCTCTCTCTCTCCCCTATCCCCGGGTCTCTCTCTCTATCTCTCTCCCCCCTATCCCCGGGTCTCTCTCTCTCCCCCTCTCCCGGGTATCTCTCTCTCTCTCTCTCTCTCCCCTCTCCCCGGGTATCTCTCTCTCTCTCTCTCTCTCCCCTATCCCCGGGTCTCTCTCTCTCTCTCTCTCCCCTCTCCCCGGGTCTCTCTCTCTCTCTCTCCCCTATCCCCGGGTCTCTCTCTCTCTCTCCCCTAGCCCCGGGTCTCTCTCTCTCTATCTCTCTCCCCTATCCCCGGGTCTCTCTCTCTCTCTCTCTCTCCCCTATCCCCGGGTCTCTCTCTCTCTCTCTCTCTCCCCTATCCCCGGGTCTCTCTCTCTCTCTCCCCCCCTATCCCCGGGTCTCTCTCTCTCTCTCTCTCCCCTATCCCCGGGTCTCTCTCTCTCTCTCCCCCTATCCCCGGGTCTCTCTCTCTCTCTCTCTCCCCCCTATCCCCGGGTCTCTCTCTCTCTCTCTCTCCCCCTAATCCCCGGGTCTCTCTCTCTCTCTCTCCCCCTATCCCCGGGTCTCTCTCTCTCTCTCTCTCCCCTATCCCCGGGTCTCTCTCTCTCTCTCTCTCCCCCTATCCCCGGGTCTCTCTCTCTCTCTCTCCCCCTATCCCCGGGTCTCTCTCTCTCTCTCTCTCCCCCCTATCCCCGGGTCTCTCTCTCTCTCCCCTATCCCCGGGTCTCTCTCTCTCTCTCTCCCCCTATCCCCGGGTCTCTCTCTCTCTCTCTCTCCCCCCCTATCCCCGGGTCTCTCTCTCTCTCTCTCTCTCTCCCCTATCCCCGGGTCTCTCTCTCTCTCTCTCTCTCCCCCTATCCCCGGGTCTCTCTCTCTCTCTCTCCCCCTATCCCCGGGTCTCTCTCTCTCTCTCCCCTATCCCCGGGTCTCTCTCTCTCTCTCTCTCTCCCCTCTCCCCCGGGTCTCTCTCTCTCTCTCTCCCCTGTCCCCGGGTATCTCTCTCTCTCTCTCCCCCCTATCCCCGGGTCTCTCTCTCTCTCTCTCTCTCCCCTATCCCCGGGTCTCTCTCTCTCTCTCTCCCCCCTATCCCCGGGTCTCTCTCTCTCTCTCTCTCTCCCCCCTATCCCCGGGTCTCTCTCCCTCCCCCCCTATCCCCGGGTCTCTCTCTCTCTCTCTCTCCCCTATCCCCGGGTCTCTCTCTCTCTCTCTCTCCCCTATCCCCGGGTCTCTCTCTCTCTCTCTCTCCCCTATCCCCGGGTCTCTCTCTCTCTCTCTCCCCTATCCCCGGGTCTCTCTCTCTCTCTCTCTCCCCTATCCCCGGGTCTCTCTCTCTCTCTCTCTCTCTCCCCTATCCCCGGGTCTCTCTCTCTCTCTCTCTCCCCTATCCCCGGGTCTCTCTCTCTCTCTCTCTCTCCCCCCTATCCCCGGGTCTCTCTCTCTCTCTCTCTCCCCTATCCCCGGGTCTCTCTCTCTCTCTCTCTCTCTCTCCCCTATCCCCGGGTCTCTCTCTCTCTCTCTCTCCCCTATCCCCGGGTCTCTCTCTCTCTCTCTCTCTCTCCCCTGTCCCCGGGTATCTCGGGCCCTCTCTCGATCTCCCGGTTTCGCTCCTCCCCTCGCGGCGGAAGTGACGTCACCCCGCGGCGGGGCCCGGTCTCCTCCCCCGGCCAATGAGCGAGGCGGCGGGGCGGGGCCGGACCGGAGCGGGCCCGGGCGGAGGGTTCGGCCATCGCCGAGCGAGCGGCGGCAGGAGGACGGCGGGCTCTCCGGCAGGTAAAGAAGCGGCGGCCGGCGATCGGACGGGACGGACTGGGCTTCCCCCTCCCCTGGGCCTGGGCCTGGGCCCGGGGGGAGAGCGGGCTGACCCCGGGACTCCCCCCTCTTCACAAACGGTAGAGCAGTTTGACAGGAGCCGGTTGAAGTGCGAGCGGAGCCCCAGGCCCGGCCCCCGTCCGGAGTTAGTTTGAGCGGCGCCTTTAAAGGGCTTTGCCCCTTACCCCAGAGCCGCCGGTCTCACTTACACGTGTTTGCCGCTGTGTTTTGTTGTCCTTCAGCCCTCCCAAATATATAAATAATACCTTCAACTCTCATCAGTGATATTTATAATAAATACACTCGGCTCTCTGAAGCTCAAGACCTTCTCCAGTCAATGTACAGAAAGTTCACCCAACCAGAGAGAAAAGTCCAGTTGGGCTCCGCTTTTGTTTTCAATCTGTTGCACTGCCATAGCCCAGGGTGAGTCCAGGCCAAGTTTAGCCTTCAAGTGAGGTAGGGTTGCAGAGGGGAAGGAGGGAAATAATTGGACCAAGGCTTCGGTCACCAAAATTCTGTCCAATATTTCCATTGCAAATTACCGTGACTGCCTTTATAATGGAGACTGCCTATGTAAACGTGTCACGCTGCAGTTACACCATCCCTCCAGTAGAGGTGTGACAGGGCCTCCCAATTACTCCCGACAAGCAACAAGTTTACATAGGCTGTTTCCATGTAGATGTGGACTTAGCAATTTGTGATGGAAAAAGAAGCAACAGGCTGTGATTTTTAAATATTAATAGATTTTGTCAATGAAAAGGGATTGTTCTGTCACATTTTTGTGAGCTGAAACAATATGAGGATATCACAGAGCAACTAACGTATGAGTGATGCAAGTGATCTCATTGAGTTTCTGTGATAGCTTCTTAATGCTGTTTATCACACTGGAACCTATCTGATAGTCTGTACATGCAGTGGTTAGCTAATACAGTGATATAAACAATGAATGAAAATAAATAAATAAAAATAGTGGACCCACCTTGTACTTGCGTGTAGTTTCAAGAATGATGTAGTTGTGCCAAGTGATTGAAAGCATTTCAAAACCTGTAATTTGATTTATTTCTCATGCATGTTTATGTGTATAGTTGTGTTGAAAATTATTTGATGGGACAGTCATGGTTTGTGATTTAAATGATTTTCGCTCAGTATTGACTTCAGATTTTTGCAGCAGTGTGGAACCAGGTAAAGAGGTACATGCTATGAGCATGAGATATTCAAAAGTGCTGAAGTGGTGCAGATAACTAGAGAATGTGCAACTCCTTCAATGGGTCAGAAATTTCAGTGAGTAGCTGAGTCGTACAGATCAGGAAGGTTTGATTCTTCGTTTGTGCTGGATTCGCTGATTCCTGCTGTGACAGTAAAAGGAAGGAATGCTGAGTTATTTGATCTTCATAGCCAAATGATGCTGGACTTAGAAGGTTAAATTATGAGGATAGGTTGCATAAATTTGGCTTGTATTCCCTTAAGTATAGAAGGTTGAGGTATTTAAAATGATAAAAGGATTCAATAGCGTAGATATGGAGAAGCTATTTCTTCTAATGGAGGGGATCCAGAACAAGGGGACATAATAAAATTAGAGCTAGGTCACTTAGGAGTGAAATCAGGAGGCACTTTTTCCATGTAAAGGATAATAGAAATCAGGAACACTCTCCCACAAAGGGCTGTGGATGCTGGAACAATTGGAGCCCTCAAGACTGAGATTAATAGATTTTTGTTGGGTAAGTGTATCGAGGGATTTGGAGCAAAGGCAGATAAATGGAGTTGAGGTTCAGATCAGCCATGATCTAATTGAATGGCAGAGCAGGTCCGAGCGGTTGAATGGCCTATTGCTGTTCCTATGTTCTTAAATAACTTGGGTTAAGAAGGGAAAATTTGGCTAGGATTCCTGTTGCTGATCCCCAGTCACTTCGACTGAAACTGCACCTTTGTTGATGTCAGGTGAGGACAGAATCAGGCTTGGCTGTGATGCCTTCTGAGGTTGGATAGCCTGCCGACACTCACCGATTCGGCTCATATATGGATAATGGTCACTTGGCTGAGGTACCATTGGGTGTCTGTGGCATTGTATCCGTAAGTCCTTCAGGAGGGGCGAAGAATAAAAAAACTAGAGGCTATGTTTTGGAAACATGTTGGATACAATATTGAATGATGCTGAAATAAAGAGGGTGTCAACAAATCCAGGACTACAAAAGTTAAGATGTGGAGATGCTGGTGATGGACTGGGGTTGACAATTGTAAACAATTTTACAACACCAAGTTATAGTCCAGCAATTTTATTTTAAATTCACAAGCTTTCGGAGGCTTCCTCCTTCGTCAGGTGAAGCTTCCTCCTTCACATCGTTCACCTGACGAAGGAGGAAGCCTCCGAAAGCTTGTGAATTTAAAATAAAATTGCTGGACTATAACTTGGTGTTGTAAAATTGTTTACAAAAGTTAAGATCAGGAAGGTCCCTGTTTCCATTCCTGGTCTATGTTAAGTTGACTTAATTTGGGTTGGAAGGAAAAAAGATTACTCATGATTTCTGCTGCGGATAGCCATTCAGTGACTCCTGTTGGAATGTGTGCATGTTCTGGGAGCATGTGTTTGTACTTGATTGTGATGCTCCCCACAGCTAAATGGTCTGTTCCTCTTTTACAACAATGACCACACTTCAAAAGTACTTCATTGTCTGTCAAGCATTTTGGGTCATCCAGAGGTCGTGAAAGGTGTCATATAAAGCAAGGTCTTTCTTTAAAGAGGATTGTAAACAATTTTACAACACCAAGTTATAGTCCAGCAATTTTATTTTAAATTCACAAGCTTTCGGAGGCTACCTCCTTCGTCAGGTGAACGATGTGAAAAATGGGCAGGGAACTAGTTTCTATTCCTCCATTTAAACTCCGAAAAAGCACAAGAATGTTGACTTGTCATCTCATTGAGGACATTGTTCAGGGCAAACACTTCACGTTCTCCCTCCCCCCTTCACTGATGCTCCTGGATGATATCAGGTGATTTACCATGTGTGAAATCTCGGTGTTATAGTTCAAGGTTTTCCCTAGTTTGTGGCTAGATTACAGTTTCCATAAGTGATGGTTTTATTTCATATAAGTTCATTAATTTTGATTCTACTTTTTTTTTGTATGGGGAAAATAAATTATCGGAAAACCTGAGAATTGCACTTTTACTTTTTGTAGTAACACAGTTAGTATAAGTGTAAGTGGTGCGATATACTGGGATTAACTGCTACAAAGAAAGATATTTCCTGAAGCTGAGCTCAAGATTTAGAAGATTTAAAGGCTTCACATCTAATACAAATAAAAAGAAAGATTGCAACTATGAAATAAAGAGACAAACAAAAATTACAATGAAGAATGGAATGGAACTTTTTCAAGACTGTCATCCCATTTCCTTTGCCTTAATTAGCTACTTTTATGCCCTTTTCTTCAATGGATTGTCACTGCTTTGCTGAGAACTTTTCAGTGCATTTATCAGTTTTTCTTTCAAAAATCCATTTGTCGGGTGTTCAACCTGTTGTCGTCTTTCTCTGACGGGAGTCAGCACTCCTGATTTGTGACACCGACCTGCCGTTCTCTTCTCCCTCCGCACCCTCCCCTCAAACCCCAATTAGGGGCTCCCTTCGCTTCCACTTTCCAGTTTTGATGAAGGGTTTAGGCCCCAATCGTTCCAGTGTCTTTTCTCCTTTTCAGATGCCGGTGGACTTGTTCTGTATTTTTAGCAGTTTCTTGTGTTCTAAAAGGGCCAGATTAAAGTACTTCACTCACAAACACATTCCACTGTGTAAGAGTTTTGAACTATGCATTGATCTGTTATCCGTTTGAATTGGTATCATTGCACTGAAAAGAATTTTTAGGGTGATTTATCTCCCCTCCTCCAGTATTTCTTCTAATATGTTGGTATCCAGATTCCCTGACAGCACAGTGTGTTAATGCAATCCTCAGAGTGATTCTGAAACATACACGTCCTGAAGACCCCAGTACGTACTGACTTAGCTGGTTCCAGCTAGGCTGGTGGTGGGGGTGTTACAATTGGCCTCACTGCCTCCAGGCTGCGGAGAGGGCAAAACGGCAAAGATTCCCACTCCTGGCTCCAATTTATAAATGTTTCTAACGTGACTGATTTCTCCCCCCCCCCCCCCCCTCCCATCCAGTCTTTTCCCCTCAATCTGGGGCATAGTTTCATGGACACCAGCTGCCCCATGATACCTGCCCATGTATATTCAGGTGTGCGCCTAGGCAGTGAGTACTGGTAGGCTATTCAACCGTGGCTGTACCCGATCATGTTCTCACCTGATCTCCACATACATGCACTTCGCACCAGGGGGTCACTGGAGAGGGGTCAGGATTGGAATCCCTGACTGATTTACTCTCACTTACACCACCAAGTACATGTTTGGTTAGGAAATGTAGTACAGTATGTTGGCAGAGGTCAAGCACAGGTTGTGGGAGCTCCCTGGTCCATGTGACAGGGCCTGGTGCATTTAAACATGACATCATGAGAGAATCTAATGACTTTTTTTAATATAAAAATATAAATTGCTGGAAATATACAGCACGTGAAAAAGAAAAGACAAGTTAACATTTTGGATAGAGATAGGGTTGTTTTTTCAGCACTGATTGTTCAAGCCTTTTCTGCTTGTTGTGTGCCTTGCATAAGTCCTGCTCATCCTCTCATTCCTGACCTCGCACACCTTCACTGCTTCCATGTCTCTAACACATTGAATTTTAAATGAGGCATACCTTTACAACCAACCTATTCTAAGTCTACGTACCAGTGGTGCCCTCTGCACTTCTGACTCTGGCCACCTCTGGCATTTTCTCCTGCCTTTGCCCCATCTTCAGTGACAGCTTCAGCAATCTTAGCCTGCGCCCTTGAGCTCGCTCCCGCCCTGCACCCCCCCGAGCTCGCTCTTCCTCTACCTTTAAAAAGTCTCATCTTTCCCTACCACTTTGACCATGCCTTCATTCACCTCCCTGACTACTAATGCTTGGTCCCTGCTTTTTCTATTTTGTTAAGCAACTTGTGATGTTTATTAGTTTAAAGGCGCTATATAAATAGGAGTTGTTGTAATGATCTTGTTAATTTCCCAGTGCCGATTATGTTGAGCTTTCTTTTAGGATAGCACTATATAAATGAAATGTAATGTTTGAACAACCAAGACTGGATAATTCAAGGTTGATAAATTAAATCACTCGTATGTTGAAAAGTTAATCAGACTTTTACTTCTTTAAAAACAAAGTCCATGAAATTCTGTGTGTCTTTTATGCAGTTGCCTTTCCCAAACCTATCTAGTCAGGAAAGGTTATTTGTATATTCATCATGTTTTATATTCATAACTGTTTTAAGACACACTGAGCCAGATGTTGCTGTCAAAATAATGATGAGGCTAATGGCGCTTGCCGTTATTGATGCGCAAATGGTACAGCAACTTCAGGCGAGGGGCAGATGTGCGGTTAAACGTGGATATCCAGAAATTGCTGTCTGAGATGCGCCACTCTGCCGTTAGCTTCACGAGAACAGCATCTCGCTGTCTGCCTCACCATTGACGTGAGGCACAAGTCAGGAGTGTGATGGAGTACTCTCCACTTGCCTGGATGAGCGCAGCTCCAACAACACTCAAGAAGCTCGACACCATCCAGGACAAAGCAGCCCGCTTGATTGGCACCCCATCCACCACCCTAAACATTCACTCCCTTCACTACCGGCGCACTGTGGCTGCAGTGTGTACCATCCACAGGATGCACTGCAGCAACTCGCCAAGGCTTCTTCGACAGCACCTCCCGAACCCGCAACTTCTACCACCTAGAAGGACAAGAGCAGCAGGCACATGGGAACAACACCACCTGCACGATCCCCTCCAAGTCACACACCATCCTGACTTGGAAATATATCGCCGTTCCTTCATCGTCGCTGGGGCAAAATCCTGGAACTCCCTTCCTAACAGCACTGTGGGAGAACCTTCAGCACACGGACTGCAGTGGTTCAAGAAGGCGGCTCACCACCACCTTCTCAAGGGCAATTAGGGATGGGCAATAAATGCCGCCCTCGCCAGCGACGCCCACATCCCGTGAACGAATTTTAAAAAAGGCATGAAGTTTCTGTATTTGCGCGGGAGATACAAACTAAACTCATCACAAAGTTAAGTCTTGTTTCTTCAAGTCTAAGTTCCCTTTTAATGATACGATAATTGTTAATTACTGTCAGTCAAGCTCTCTGGCACTGAAAATTAACTAGTGTGGAGTCTCATCCCTTCAGGTATTAATTCTGGTTGGAGATTTTAGAAATGTAAAAATTTCTTTTACTTCTCATTTCTGTCTCTTTTTCTTAATGCAGTCTTTCCCTCTTTATTTCTCTTTCTGTACCTGAATCGACATTGAATTCACCCACTCTAATTCACCCTCC
Source organism: Heptranchias perlo (assembly GCF_035084215.1). NCBI lineage: Eukaryota > Metazoa > Chordata > Chondrichthyes > Hexanchiformes > Hexanchidae > Heptranchias > Heptranchias perlo. The sequence continues at coordinate 5,740,331 of NC_090339.1, forward strand.
TTCTCAGTCGTTCCTCTGTTTATTTCTCAACCCTTCAATCTGCTGGTCAAGGAGATACCCTGTTGTTTGCCTGTTCACTCAGGTCCCAGATGCCCTGTTTCCCTCTGCCCCGTTATCACCTCGCACTTTCAGCAGCTTGCCATGCAAAAAATTAAAAAACCTAAACTTGCAAAAGGCCATGTCTAACTAACGGCAGACACCATTAGATGCCCTACTACAGCAAAATCTGGGCCATTGTTATTTTGGTGTGTTTCAAGAAAAATGTGATCAGATGCCTGTGTCTCAATAATTGTGTCAGGTCTCAGAGTTAATGAAGGATTTATCCCCTTGAATGTATGCATCTAATTTTCAGTTTAGTGCCTTTAAGTACCACTGCTGAGGTACTTATCTATTTTTATAGCTGATATATGGGAACTTAATACTTTTTTTTTGCAGTTTTAACATGTTTAAGTGTGACTGCCATGTGTTACGTAAGCCGCAGTTGATTACTTCAGTTTCAGCATACTTCTGAAATCTGTGGCAATTCCAGTTATGAAATGATTTCTTTCTGTACCTCTGGTTTGTATTATCAAGGATTGAGAGAGTTTTGGGGCAACGTCAAAATTTTCAGCACCCCCCCCCCCCCACCAAAAAAAAAGAAAATGGCTGAAAACAAGTTGGGCTAATTTATTTCTGGGACTAGAAATCAATATCGGTTCTCAATGAGCCTCAGCAACTCGCATTTATATAGCACCTTTAGTGTCGAAAAACGTATCTTGACAGAGGTGTAATGGAAAAAAAAATGGACGCTGAGCTAAAAGAAAAACGAGATATTAGGAGGGATGACCAAATGCCTGGTCAAAGAGTTGGGTTTTAATGAGGGGTCTTAAAGGAGGAGAAGCGGAAGGGTTTCGGGAGCGATTTCCAGAGTGTGGGCCCAGCTACCAATGGTGGGGCTAAGGGAGAGGGGATGCACAAGAGGCCAGATTCAGAGAAACAGGGTGTTTAGGTGGGGGAGGTTACAGAGATAGGGAGGGGAGAGGCCATGAAGAGGATGCGCATTTTAAAATTAAGGCGTTGGGGACCAGGAGCCAATGTCAGTGTTAGCCATGGCTCATTGGTTTCACTCTCGCCTTTGAGACAGAAGGTCGTGGGTTCAAGTCTCCAGAGATTTGAGCAAACAATCTCGGCTAGCACTCCAGTGCAGTACTGAGGGAGCGCTGCACTGTTGGAGGTGCCATAGTTCGGATGAAACGTTAAACCGAAGCCCTGTCTGCCCTCTCACGTGGATGTAAAAGATCCCAAAGCACCATTCGAAGAAGAGCAGGGGAGTTCTCCTGGTGTCCGGACCAATATTTATCCCTCACCCAACACCTAAAACAGATTATCTGGTCATTATTTCATTGCTGTTTGTGAGAGCTTGTTGTGCAAAAAAAAAAATTCTTCCACGAGTCCTACATTACAACAGTGATTACACTTCAAAAGTTATTCATTGATTGAAAAGCGTTCTGGGAAGTCCCGAGGCCGTGAAAAGAGCTATATAAATCCAAGTCTTTATGTCAGCGAGGACAGGGGTGATGGGCGAGTGGAGAGGAAGAAGATATTGTGTTGCAGCAGAATAATAAAATATTTTACTTTAGGCTGATGTTTTTGTATGGGTTTGCAGCTCCTGTACCTTGAACCGTTGAGCTTGTCTGTGGCAGTGCATGGTTGTTTTTCTCTATTGGTGAACCAGTCAAGACAATGACTTAATTGTCTATTGTTGGTTCCCTTTTGTGCAATCAACAGATTTTGCTGTGTGTGCATTTTTGAACCACCCCAGCTGTACAGCATTACCAGTTCCAGTCTTACTGATAGTATATCATTCTCGTGTCAAATAGGGTTACATTGTAATCACTGATGACGTGTTTTATTCAATCTTATCAATTTATTTGATTGCTTATTTACTTTTGTAATAACAAGTTTGGTAATGTGCACAATGTTTCCTATCCTTTCTAAAATATTACCATCTTGTTGGGACTGAGGAAAGTCCTATGCAATCAAATGAGATGTAAGTTTCAGCAGCTATTGAAATGACGACTGATTGTCAAGTACTTTGCACACACTGAGTTCCCAGAGACACATGACAAGAAAGTTACTGCGGAGAAGTTGAAATCTCAGTATTTCATAAATAAACCTAAATAAGCTAGAGGCTTTCAGAACTGCCTTTTTCAATATACTGTGGGGCATCATTTGGAGCTGGTGTACTTGGTCACAGCCTTTGTCCCTTCCAACACAGTGTGCTTGGCCAGCTCCCTGGGCAGCAGCAGGCAGCACGGCGGTCTGGGTCTCCCGGGAGCTGATGGTGTGGCACTTGTTATAATGGTCAAGACGGGCAGCTTCACCTGCCATGAGCTCAAAAATATCGCTCACAAAGGAGCTCATGATGTTCATGGTGTCGGGGGGTGAACCTGCTGCATCACTTTGTAGATGTGGATGGAGTAACTCTCCTTCCTTCACCTTCTCCACTTCTTGCTGCCCTTTGCCATCACTTTATTCATTGCTTTCTTCACACTCATCTGGTGCTGGTCTTTGTCGCTCCTCAGACATTTTGAAATGCAACAAAGTCGTTCATTTGAATTTTTTGTGAACTAAAAGCCCTTTTGCTGTTTTGTTTACCATACTTAGTTTAAATTACTGGATAATTCACATTTTTTTTGAGCACAAAAAAATGACTTTGAATTAACAGGAGGTAGACTGTGGTATTCCAATAATTGTTGGCGGGATTAATCAGTTCGACCTCTTGATGTGGATTTGTGTTGTACGGAACAGTGATCGCCAGTCTCTGTTTTGCTTGATATGGAATCAAAACATTACCATCTGTAGGAACATAAGACATGGTAGAGTGCTTTCAGCCACTCATTTAAAAAAAAATTACTGTGAAATAACTGCCACAGATTTTCCGGTAATGTAAGTAAAGCAGAAGTTGTTCAGAAAATGGAACCGTTAGCAAGTTGCACAATTGGTAAACTCCAAGCTGAGTTCAAGTTGAAGAGATAAACAAATAAGTTTCATAGATAGACAGTGACATCAGATGCAATTCAAAGGACATTATGTTACGAGGAAGTAGGTGTAAAGCTGCTGACATTGCATGCTTATGATCGGGATGGATAGTGAAAATGCCTCTCTTTGCCCTTCATGGAGTAAAGTAGGTTCACTGCTTAAACTCTGTGTAGTGTGATTTGAGGTACACCCCGGTAACGCTGCCGTGATACGGTACACTACTGCACTATTTAAATTCTGATGTGCCACTTGCGTGGGCTTACTTTAGTTTGGTAACTGAGCACAACATAGGGCAACATGGGGATTTAATATTTTCTCTTTTTTTGACATAAAGAAGCGGGATTCTGTGCCACGCTTAAAGCCGCAGCCTGCTATTCAAACATTTGGATGGAAAATAGCACTCTGGTTCTAATTGTGAGTCATTTTCCCAGCCCCGTTTTAGTCAGAGTCCTTCAAGAGAAAATAAACTTTTTTGCTCTATTCTTGCTTACTTGTCAACATGATCATAAATTAGGGGCAATTAAGCCCTAACCACGTTTACTGAAAAGTACTTGGGATGCTGTTTGTAATTCTTAGCTTTGCAACCACCACATCGAATGAAGTATTGTCAACGGTTGCATCTTTTATTGAGTAATGTGAAGACTTCCTATTAGGCTGCCTTTTGGAAACTTGTCTGCGTCATTGTATTTGTAATGGTGAATTGGGAACATCCTTATTTCCTAGTGGAAACCTGTTGATCTTTGGAGATGTACTTTTTGTTTAAAACTGTTTAACCACAACAGCAGGTGCAGTGGCACAATAGTGGTGCATCTGATTTAGTACATCTGCAGTTGCCATGTAGTCAGAGTGAAGTAGAGCTGATCTTGGGAGTGTGAACGCTCTATGGCTGCACTGTACATGAATTAATGCAGAAACTGCATTATGGTGCAGTGTGTGACAGGAATAATAATGGGTGTATAACAAGCAGGGTCTGAATCAGTATGTGATTTAGCTCCCCTTTACCACCTACTTTTTTGGTCAGTTTCCAAAAGTCAGGCAACTGGAGAAGTGACTTTGGCTTCACTGTTGTAGGCTGTAATATAATATGTGGCAGTCATAAAACATAATACTCACTGCAGTTGAAGCAGGTTTAAGGGCACTTCGCTGTGCTTCAGTTCTTCGAAATAACCCTGACTGACTAAAAAAAAATTAATAAACCCATGAACCAGTGTGCTGCATGAGTGCACAATGATTGGAATGTGAGTTTTTTTCTTAGATCAGTTACTATATAGAAGAGATAAGGCACAGAGAAGTGTCCCAAAAACTAAGGTGGGTGGGAAGAAGTTGAAGCAAGTAGGAGGTTGTCAGCTGGCTAGGTAAGGGGTTAAATTATGAGGACAGGTTGCATAAACTTGCCTTGTATTCCATTGAATTTAGAAAATTAAGGGGTGATCTGACCGAGGTGTTTAAAATATTAAAAGGATTTGATAGGGGAGATATGGAGAAACTATTTCCTCTGATGGGGCAATCCAGAATAAGAGGACATAATAAAATTAGAGCTCGGCCATTCAGGGGTGATAACAGGAAGTACTTTTTCACACAGAAGGTAATGGAAATCTGGAACTCTCTTCCCCCAAAAGGCTGTGGATGCTGGGGATCAATTTGAGTTTTCAAGGCTGAGATCAATAGATTTTTGTTAGGTAAGGGTATCAAGGGATATAGAAGAAAGGCGGGCAAATGGAGGGGAGGTGCACATCAGCCACAATCTAATTGAATGGCGGAGCAGGCTCAATGGGCTGAATGGTCTTCTCCTATCCCTAATGTTCCTACAGCATGTTTATCGGCTGATGCAATTATTGTTCTGATTTTTTTCTCTGCCGAAATTGCTGTGGAGTAGAAACGCTGAGGCATTGAGAGTAGCAGGTACACAGAAGCTCTTGTGAAAGTGGCTCTGTACAATAAATGCATTACAACAGGGCACAGCAGTTAAACTGACCTCAGACCAGAAATGTTAGCACACTAACTTGCAGGCAATTTTCTGTCAAAATACATTACAGCTACAGTTCAGGTGAATTGCATCCATTAAAAGTAAGGGATGTCAGTGTTGGGAAATGGAGCCCTTTTCTACTCTTGGCTCCCAGTGATATTGTCATGATGTGGAGATGCCGGTGATGGACTGGGGTTGACAAATGTAAGGAATCTTACAACACCGGGTTATAGTCCAACTGTTTTATTTGAAAATCACAAGCTTTCGGAGGCTTTCTCCTTCGTCAGGTGATATTGTCAGCACAGGTGTGGCATGGACCAGATGCAGAATAAACTACTCCTTCCCCTGCCCCATCAATAACCCCAACCACTTAATGCACCAATGTTTATTTTATTTCTATTCACACACCAGCTCTCCTAATGCCCTCTGAGCGAGAGTCCCAACTTGTGCTGAATTGTGCACTCACATCTGTTAAGGACTTCTTGAGACTGACCAAACTCACTTATTTGGTCCATGGCTCCCAATGTGCAGGTCTCCCTCAGCCGGTGGCTACATCAACATAACACTGCCAGATTATTTTTAGACTGGTGGTGACCAAGGCTGTTTTTCCCTGGGTCTTCTTTCCTGTTGCGTTTACTAGAGTTGTGGTGTCAGCCATGACTCAGTTAGTAGCACTCTTGCCTCTTGAGTGGGACGGTTGTGGGTTCGAGTCTCACTCCAAAGATTTGAGCACATAATCTGGACTGACACTCCAGTGCAGTACTGAGGGAGTGCTGCACTCTTGGAGGTGCCTTCTTTCAGGTGAGACGTTAAACTGAAGCCTCCTGGTGTTCTGGCCGACATTTATCTCTCAACCAACGTGTAAAATAGAATAACTGGCCATTTATCTCATTGCTGTTTGTGGGATCTTGCTGTGTGCAAATTGGCTGACGTGTTTCCTACATTGCAACAGTGACTATACTTCAAAAGTACTTCATTGGCTGTAAGGTGCTTTGGGATGCCCCGAGAAATGCAAGTCGTCTTTCTTATTATGGAGGTGTGGAGTCACTCTCCTGCACAGGCAACCTGCGCACTGTGAGGAATGTTAGGTTCCCAGAATGCAGCCAGTTTACAGGAAGGCCGGCTGCACATTACAGAACAAAATGTAGGAGAGCAGCTGAGCTAGTTTGCTTTCCCCAAGACCCAGGCTGCAATGTAAAAACAACTTGAATGGCTTATTTGCACTACAGAGGCATCTTACGAAATGGTCCTGCAGTATCGCCTGAGGGAGTTGGTAAATTTGCCCTGTCTACTTTTAGGGGGCTCACACAGTTGTCTTAAGGAACGATTTACAACTTTGTTTCTGGCTGGGGAGGAACAAACAGGCTAGAATAGGCAGGCCAGAAAACACAGTGCCCTGTGTCTCAAGCGGAATTACTTCCATTGCTAGAGGTGCTGGTAAAAAAAAATTCTGGTTAGGTGTGTCTCGGACCTTGTGGGCATCGGTGCTACTTTATTTAAATGTGGCAGCCTGATAAAGTAAGTCAGGCATACAATTCTTACCACGGACAGAGAGAGGAGACATGTGCCCTCATCATTCTCGTGGACACAGATCTCAGAGGTGAAAGCACAACCCAGGTCAGTTCACTGCAACACTTCATTTCAGCAATTTGGAACTGCTGTTTTATGCCGAGAACAAAACCTCCTCATGCCATGTCTTCTTTGCATTTTGCAGGATTACATGCATCCGAGGATCCTTAAGGAAATTGCAGGAACTCTGGCACAAAATCTTCCAGAAATCGCTGAATACTGGAGAGGTTTCTGGGGACTGGAGAAAGGCAGATGTTACTCCTATTTTTTTTAAAGGTAGCAAAAGTGACCCAGGAAACTACAGACACCAGTGAGTTTGGCACCCATTGTGGGTAAAGTTATGGAATCCGTTATTAAAGATAAGATTATGGAGCATTTGGATAGAAATAAAATCATAACCCATATCCAAATAAAATAAAAGCCCATAGCCAGTATGGGTTCATGAATGGGAGGTTTTGTCAATCTAACTTCCTGGCTTTCTGTGAGGAGGAACAGGTGACTTTGGACCTATGGTTCCCAAATCTCCACCACTGGGATTTTTCTCACCTTATGTCTGGATCTGTTGTGCACTAATTGATAGAGATTGATTGCCGTGATTAGTCAGTAACTCCATTATCGTTGTATCATGAGATTACCAGGATGGTAGAAGGTGAACTAGATGGACCTTGGTCTTTTTTCATCAAGCAGTTCCTATGTTCAGTGTTTCTTAAAATCTTTTCAACCAATAGTAGAATAGATTTATGGTTCTAATAAATAAATACCAAAAGTGTGACAGCAACCTATTCTGAGTTTATTTGTACTGTGTGGTTTGAAGCTTAGTGAGACGATACACAAATCTTTGTTTCATAAGACGTGATGGACAGGAAATGCACAACTCTCTGTTACGCTTTGTGCTGAACTTCACTTTCTATGTCAAACTTCCAAGCAAAATATAAGGATCTACAGAGATACTCTGCCAGAGTCAGAATGTCTGCACCTTCCTGATTAACATTCCCACAAACAAAACCACATAATGTTTCTTTTGTTATTTGTTCTGTCCTTGTCTTCACTTCTGTGCTTAAGACCTCATTTTGGGATTCACAGTTACCTTCCAGCTTCCATTATCCATGGAAGGGAGGGGTGTTCCCTTCCTTGGAGCAGATACGGGAGCTTCCACTATATATGGCATTGACACCCATAACAAGGCCCAGGGGACATTTACGGCCAGCATGCCTCCATTCATGTGTGGTCTTGGCAGCTTGCTGCTCCATGGGCCTCCATTGATGGCTTGTCCAACAGCTGGGGGATGTCGACCAGAGTGGAATTCAATTATGATTTCTTCCTTGTTTATCTCCAGTAAAAGAGGAAAAGGAATGCTATTAGGAGGCAAGGTTGTCCCAATTTCTGTTCAGCAAGTGAGAAGGGGCAAATTAAAATAATAGGCAAATCGGTTCTTCAGTTTTATTTTTTCCCTCTCTTGAGCAGAAGTATCTAGCCTCCACTTGGCAACTGCCCGCAGTGTCATGATTGAAACCAGAAGCTCCCTGCCTGAAGGCACGTTGGTGCAGACCCATGTCCCGTCATTCTGTGGTGCAGCATTTGTGAGGATCGCCCTCAAACGTGACATGGGTTGGGATCATGGCACTCAACAAAAATTTTGTAACACTGCTAAAGAGACTTATACAGAAGTGAGCTCAGGCCCTGTTTCTCTTCACGCTCCCACACTGTTACCTCTGGAGTCCCCCAAGGATCTATCCTTGGCTCCCTCCTATTTCTCATCTACATGCTGCCCCCTCAGCGACATCATCCGAAAACACGTAGTCAGATTCCACACGTGTGCTGACGACACCCAGCTCTACCTCACCACCACCTCTCTTGACCCCTCCACTGCCTATGATTTGTCACGTTGTTTGTCTGACACCCATTATTGAATGAGCAGAAATTTCCTCCAATTAAATATTGGGAAGACCAAAGCCATTGTCTTCAGCCCTGCTCCACAAACTCCGTTCCCTAGTCACTGATTCCATTCCACTCCCTGGCCACTGTCTGAAGCTGAACCAGATAGTTCACAACCTCAACGTCCCATTTGACCCTGGGCTGAGCTTCCGACCCCATATCCTCTCCATCATCAATACCGCCTACTTCCACCTCCATAATATCGCCCGTTTCCACCTCTGCCTCAACTATTGCTGAAACCCTCATCCATATTTTTGTTACCTCCAAACTCGACTATTCCAATTCTCTCCTGGCCGGCCTCCCGTATCTTAAGTTGTACCAAGTCCCGTTCACCCATCACCCTTGTGCTCGCTGACCTACTTTGGCCTCCTGGTCCAGCAACGCCTAGAATTTAAAATTTGCATCCTTGTGATCAGATCCTTCCTTGGCCTCACCCACCCTGTCTCTGTAACCTCCTCCAGCCATACAATCCTCCGAGACCTCTGCGTTCCTCCAATTCTGGCCTCTTGTGCGTCCCCGATTTCCTTCGCCCCACCATTGGCGGTCGTGCCTTCAGCTGTCTAGGCCCTAAGTTCTGGAATTTCCTCCCTAAACCTCTCTGCCTCTCCATCTCTCTCTCCTCCTTTAAGACACTCCTGAAAACCTACCTCACCTGTCCAAGTATCTCCTTATGTAGCTCGATGTTAAAGTCTGTTTGATTACACGCCTGTGAAGTGCCTTGGGACGTTTTACTACATTAAAGGCGCTATATAAATTAAGTTGTTATCTTTTTACATTATTTGTATTTGTGATATCTGATCTGGAGTCCCATTTCAAATTTATGTGGCTATTCTACCTCTACCTATATTGTGCTTCTACGTAGATCACATTTGTACAAGAAAACGTCAGATAACATTTCGCCAGTCTTTGGTTAATGAGGAAAGCTTTAATGAAAAGACAAAATCCTCATCAGGGAATGTTTGCATCCAGTTTTGGTTGGTTCCTACTTTAGCATGAATTAATGCTCCAGGGCAGTATTAATCTTGATTTTTACTCGAAGAGAGTTCTATGACACACATAGTTTGAGAAACAGTGTTTTATTTCTCTGTTGGGACTGTATTCATTGTTCAAAAATGTGCCTCCTAGTACTTAGCACAAGCAAGCTTTCATTGCCTCTATGCTTGCATTGTCCCTGAACATACATGTCCCTTCACCTTGCCATAAATTGGTAGTGTTCTCCTTTGTTAATATTGTTTCTCTGCTCCTCTCCTGAAGGCACTGTCTTGTCCTAGGGGAGCTTTCTGGAGGTGTTGTCTGCACTCCCGCTGACATGGCCCTTCACGTGCTTACCCGTATACTGAGTATCAGCAGGTAATTTGACTCGGGTTGTTGGAGCTGAGATAGATCAGCGATATCCACGCACGCACCATGGGTGGGGCCCTAGCTAACTTTTTTAACCCTCAGACCACTGCTGCTAAGGCCAGTTGTAACACTGTTAGTGCCATGTTTTCTGAGATTATCTAACTCGGGACAAGCCAGGGATCAAATCTGTCACCATCCTGATCTATATGGCTCAGTTCTATATGTAACTGAGACATTAGAGGTGCTCTTAATTCTGCTTTTTAATAAGATTTGTAAAGTACAAAGTTGCAAAACCTATTGAATCATCTGGTGTATAAGGTATTTTCAATTTTATGTTCATTAAAATGGTCAGGCTGCAGCAAACTGCTCTTAGGCTTCTCCCTGTACTGTTTTGAGTTGGCTCAAGGAGCTGTGCAACATGGGATGGGAATAGCTCACTGAATTTTTTTTCCCATTTGTTAGAGCACCAAAGGTGAGATCAGGAACTCAGCAGGGAGGAGCTATTGAACCCACATTACCACCACCCCTCACTGGCTGGCCTGGTCACTGGCTGGTGCCATGAAAGTTATCAGAAGTTTGAGAATACCACCCGAAGTAGAGCGAGTAATGTTTTTAGTGGACTTGTGAATGAGAATGCTACTGTGGAAGAAATAACCAGCAGTCACCATTGGCATGGGGTTTCAACAAACGTTTTCCCCCAGATTAAGAGACTGAGATAGGATTTTAAATGCAGCATCCATTTAAAAAAAAAAGGGTCAATGTTACTCATTAGAACAAATATCAGTGCAGCAGGCTGCTTTCAGTGCAGGATCTCCTACACGCCAGAGGAAATCTTGAATATTTTAATAATCTTGTATGGTTGGAATATGCCTCTTTGAATAATTCTCTTGTCACACAACATCTACACACATGCACTTCTAGCAAATGTTGCTGGATAGTGATCAAAAGCAGAAAACTTGTTTTTTTAAAATATATTTTCCCTTTCTGTAACCCGGGGACACTCAAGTAAATGCTATTATTTCCAGTACTCCCCCGGCTGAGATTGATAAATCAGCACAGACTGCCGATTGCACTTGATAGATGTAGATGATGAAGAACGTTCAACCCATCTTAGCTCATCCATCCAGAAAGACTCTACAGCCCCGTCACACTATGGAACTGCTTTTTAAACAATTCCAGAGTTTTTGCCTCGACTATTGTACCCAGAAGTCCTTCCACATGCTGATCGCTCTTTGTGTGATGAAGAACTTTCAAACATTTATTTAAGAGTACATTAGGTAGATGGTTGAAGGGAAGGTGTACAGGGAGGACACATGGGATTAGAATACTGCTCTTGTGGAGAAACACGAACTGGTTGGGCTGAGCGGCCTGTTTCCATGTAGTAATTTTTGTATAAAAGTTTTTTTCATTTGATGCAATCAGTCCTAAATTTTGCCTTTTACTAGTTTCAACTTGTTTTTATAATTTTTAGTTGTACAGCAGCAAATTGGATCTGCTCTGATTTATTAACAATGCTATAATAGCTGCAGTGTTCACTGTTAAGGCAATAAGCCTGCTTCCAGGTTTAGTGATTCTGGCCTTTGACATAACTTAAAAGCAAGGAGGCTAAATGTGATTCTTGCAGTAGTAAATGGAAAGTGACGATTTGCATCGACTTTGCACAAGTTTTTTTTTTCAGTTTAGTGACATTTGCATGCACGTGCATGGTGGGTTTCCTCGCAGTGTTTCATTGTACGTTTTCTAGTTCCTTCCTCGATAATGTCTTGGTTCCTGATTCCCATATCACATTGTTGAGATTATACTTAAGTCTGCCAGCCACACACACCATAGATTTTGTCAACCCTCATTGTGAGCCAGGTGGGCCAAGAGTAGTGCCTTTGATATCGCAAAAAAATGATCTAACTTAGAATTGATATCCAGGCTATGCATTTGCATTTACCTTCGTATGATTTCAGGATGTAAACTTATCCAATGTTTGTAACTACCTACTTTGGATTGCTTTTCCTACAAAATTGCTCTCAATTCTGCCACCTCGATAAGAAAAACCACTATATATGTGTGTATGTGTTTTTATAGTAAACTTTTTCGTAATGTAAACCGTTTCCCTCAAGAAACTATTGTCAATTGCATTGGTCAAATAACAGTTTCTTGACCTACAAGTTCCCTCTGCAAAGACCTACCTCCAGGTATTTTGCAAATACCAGCAAATTTCCCAATGTGTTTCATGTGATGAATTGAAGGACATACTGTTTTGTTGAAGTGTTATACGATAGAATGGGGGGGGTGTGTGTGTGTGTTCACGTGACGGTCAAAAAGTTGTGCGGATTGGAGGTGTTAACTATGGCATGGGGTGGGGGGGTGGGTAAAAGGGAAATAAATAAAAATGGGGTCAACTGGAATGAATAAATTGTGCAGTGGGAGCAGGCTGACAATAAATAAATCAACAGACATGAGCAGGAACAAATAAATAGGAGCAGCTGAAGATGACAAGAAAAGAAGGAACATCCTGCCTGAAGGAACCAACAAAACAGCTGAAAGGACTTTGCGGGGAGAACGTTTCAGAGAAATTATCCATCACACAAAAAAAAATTCTGATCAGCTCAAATTTCTCAAGCAGGCCTAATTCTATGTCCATCTTTCCCCTAACTCCCTGTTTCAATCTCTCCAATTAGGTTTGCACCCCTGCCACAGCACCAAGACGGCCCTAATCAAAATCACAACTGTGACTGTGCCCATGGTGCATATCACTACTCAACCTCGTTGCAGCCTTGTGGTCGAACACACCATCCTCCTGCAATGCCTTTCCTCCATTTTCCAGCTCATTGGGATTGTCCTCACTTGGTTCTTATTTTATCTATCCAATCGTAGTCAGAGCATCTCCAGCAATGGGCTCTCTTCCTGCCCTGCACTGTTGCCTCCGGAGCCTCCCAAGGATCCATCCTTGGCCCCCTGCCCCCACTCTTCTCATCAATATGCAGCCCTTGATGATATCCTCCGCAGGCATGGGGTCAGCTTTTATCTGCACACTGACAAACCCTGCACTACCTCGCCACCTCTGTGTCTTCAGACTGCTTGTCCGACATCCAGTTTTGGATGAGTCACAATTTTCTCCAGTTAAACATTGCGAAGACTAAAAACATCATCTTAAGCCTCCTCTACAAAATCCATATCCTTGCCACTGATTCCATCCCCCTCCCCAGCCACTGTCAAAGGCTGAACCAGACTGTTTGTAACCTTGGCGTACTGCTTGACTCTGAGCTGAACTTCTGATCCTTATCCTCTCCGTCACCATGACCGCTTACTTCCACCTCTGTAACATTGCCCACCTTTGCCTCAGCCTCAGTTCATCTGTTGCTGAAACCCTCATCCATGCCTTTGATACCTCCAGACTCAACTATTCCAATACTCTGCTGGATGGCTTCTGTAAACTTCAGCTCATCCAGAAACTGTACTGCCCGTATCCCAACCCGCACCAAGTCCCACTCACCATCACTCCTGTGCTTGTTGACCTACACTGGCTAGCAGATAATGAAGCAGTCCGAGCCTGCATGCAGCAAGACCTGGACAACATCCAGGCTTGGGCTCATAAGTGGCAAGTAACATTCTCGCCAGACAAGTGCCAAGCAATGACCATCTCCAACAAGAGAGTCTAACCACCTCACCTTGACATTCAACGGCATTACCATCACCGAATCCTCCACCATCAACATCCTGGGGGTCACCAATGACCAGAAACTTAACTGGACCAGCCATATAAATACTGTGGCTACAAGAGCAGGTCAGAGGCTGGGTATTCTGCGGCGAGTGACTCACCTCCTGACTCCCCAAAGCCTTTCCACCATCTACAAGGCACAAGTCAGGAGTGTGATGGAATATTCTCCACTTGCCTGGATGAGTGCAGCTCCAACAACACTCAAGAAGCTCGGCACCATCCAGGACAAAGCAGCCCGCTTGATTGGCACCCCATCCACCACCCTAAACATTCACTCCCTTCACCACTGGCGCACAGTGGCTGCAGTGTGCACCATCCACAGGATGCACTGCAGCAACTCGCCAAGGCTTCTTCGACAGCACCTCCCAAACCCACGACCTCTACCACCTAGAAGGACAAGAGCAGCAGGTACATGGGAACAACATCACCTGCACGTTCCCCTCCAAGTCACACACCATCCCGACTCGGAAATATATCGCCGTTCCTTCATCGTCTCTGGGTCAAAATCCTGGCACTCCCTTCCTAACAGCACTGTGGGAGAACCTTCACCACACGGACTGCAGCGGTTCAAGAAGGTGGCTCACCACCACCTTCTCAAGGGCAATTAGGGATGGGCAATAAATGCCGGCCTTGCCAGCGACGCCCACATCCCATGAACAAATTTTTTAAAAAGCCCCCCAATGCCTCAAATTTAAAATGAACATCGTCTTGTTTAAATCCCTTCATGGCCTTGTCCCTCCCTATCTCTAGAACCTCCTCCAGCCCTGAAACTCTTGTCCCATGAACACTCCGTTGCCCTACCTGGCCAATATTTATCCCTCAACCAACATCACCAATACAAACAGATTATCTAGTCATTATCACATTGCTGTTTGTGGGACCTCGCTGTGCGCAAATTGGCTGCCGTGTTTCCTACATTATATTAGTCACAACACTTCAAAAATACTTCATTAGCTGTAAAGCGCTTTGGGATTTCCTGAGGTCATGAAAGGCACTTTATAAATGCAAATTCTTTTACCTCTGGCCTCGTGCACTGTACCTCCCTTCGCACCACGATTGGTGGCTGTGCCTTCAGCTACCAGGCTCCATGCCTTGAATTCCCTCCCTAAAGCCCTATGCCTCTACTCCTTGTTTTCTTCCTTTAGCATGCGGGAGGTAGAGTTGTGGCCAAGTTGTGATTTGTGAAGGTGGGATCTCGGGAGGACAGTGAGGAGAGTGTTTGAGTGATCAAGCCTCCAAGTAACAAAGGCAACAGTAAGGCTTTCATTGGCTGTGGGAGTGAACGAGGAGCAGAGGCAGGCACGGAGGTGGAAGTGGGCACTCTTGGCGGTGAAGATGTGGGGCTTTAAGCTTGGTTCGGGCTCTAACTGCACACCAAGGTTGTGGATTGTTGCGACAGCGTTATCACGTTTTCAGAACATCCCAGCGCACTTCACAGCGAATGAGTTACTTTAGAACTGCAGGCAGTGTTGTGTAGGTACAAGAGTTTACTCCTTAGCTTATACTCTGCGTTGACAGATGTAAGGAATGCTGTTGTTGCTGTGAAGGTTTTTTGTCAGTGTCTGAGTTTTAAACTTTGTGAATGAGATTCCTGATGAAGAACAGAAAAAAGGAGCTCGAACATTCAGTTATTTAAAGAAAATTGCTGTTTTTAACCATTTATGGTGATCTATATCTACTGCACTCCCCACCCCGAGCCCCGCCGCTGTCTGACCCCACCCCGAGCCCCGCCGCTGTCTGACCCCCCACACCCCGAGCCCCGCCGCTGTCTGACCCCCCCCCACCCCGAGCCCCGCCGCTGTCTGACCCCCCCCACCCCGAGCCCCGCCGCTGTCTGACCCCCCCCACCCCGAGCCCCGCCGCTGTCTGACCCCCCCCACCCCGAGCCCCGCCGCTGTCTGACCCCCCCCCCACCCTGAGCCCCGCCGCTGTCTGACCCCCCCCCACCCCGAGCCCCGCCGCTGTCTGACCCCACCCCGAGCCCCGCCGCTGTCTGACCCCCCCCCCACACCACCCCGAGCCCCGCCGCTGTCTGACCCCCCCCCCCACACCACCCCGAGCCCCGCCGCTGTCTGACCCCCCCCCCACACCACCCCGAGCCCTGCCGCTGCCTGACCCCCCCCCCCCACCCCGAGCCCCGCCGCTGCCTGACCCCCCCCCCCACCCCGAGTCCCGCCGCTGCCTGACCCCCCCCCCCCACCCCGAGTCCCGCCGCTGCCTGACCCCCCCCCCCCACCCCGAGTCCCGCCGCTGCCTGACCCCCCCCCCCACCCCGAGTCCCGCCGCTGCCTGACCCCCCCCCCCCCCACCCCGAGTCCCGCCGCTGCCTGACCCCCCCCCCACCCCGAGCCCCGCCGCTGCCTGACCCCCCCCTCCACCCCGAGCCCCGCCGCTGCCTGACCCCCCCCCCCCCCACCCCGAGCCCTGCCGCTGCCTGACCCCCCCCCCCCCCACTCTGAGCCCCGCCCATGCCTGACCCCCCCCCCCCCACTCTGAGCCCCGCCCATGCCTGACCCCTGAGCCCCGCCGCTGGCTGACCCCCCCCTACCCCCACCCCGAGCCCTGCCGCTGGCTGACCCCACCCCGAGCCCTGCCGCTGGCTGACCCCACCCCGAGCCCTGCCGCTGGCTGACCCCACCCCGAGCCCTGCCGCTGGCTGACCCCACCCCGAGCCCTGCCGCTGGCTGACCCCACCCCGAGCCCTGCCGCTGGCTGACCCCACCCCGAGCCCTGCCGCTGGCTGACCCCACCCCGAGCCCTGCCGCTGGCTGACCCCACCCCGAGCCCTGCCGCTGGCTGACCCCACCCCGAGCCCTGCCGCTGGCTGACCCCACCCCGAGCCCTGCCGCTGGCTGACCCCACCCCGAGCCCTGCCGCTGGCTGACCCCACCCCGAGCCCTGCCGCTGCCTGACCCCACCCCGAGCCCTGCCGCTGCCTGACCCCACCCCGAGCCCTGCCGCTGCCTGACCCCACCCCGAGCCCTGCCGCTGGCTGACCCCACCCCGAGCCCTGCCGCTGGCTGACCCCACCCCGAGCCCTGCCGCTGGCTGACCCCACCCCGAGCCCTGCCGCTGGCTGACCCCACCCCGAGCCCTGCCGCTGGCTGACCCCACCCCGAGCCCTGCCGCTGGCTGACCCCACCCCGAGCCCTGCCGCTGGCTGACCCCACCCCGAGCCCTGCCGCTGGCTGACCCCACCCCGAGCCCTGCCGCTGGCTGACCCCACCCCGAGCCCTGCCGCTGGCTGACCCCACCCCGAGCCCTGCCGCTGGCTGACCCCACCCCGAGCCCTGCCGCTGGCTGACCCCACCCCGAGCCCTGCCGCTGGCTGACCCCACCCCGAGCCCTGCCGCTGGCTGACCCCACCCCGAGCCCTGCCGCTGGCTGACCCCACCCCGAGCCCTGCCGCTGGCTGACCCCACCCCGAGCCCTGCCGCTGGCTGACCCCACCCCGAGCCCTGCCGCTGGCTGACCCCCTCTCCCCCCCCCCCCCCCCTCCGATTTTTTCCAAGCCCGATGATCTCTCTCTCCCTTCCGCCCCCCTCTCTGATTTATCGCTCCTTTCACTGCCGACAGATAGCCAGCCTGTCAATCTGGCTGCCTGGCACGTGGGAAACTCAGAATCTCAAATACATACTTTCAGTTGAGTTGCGATCGCAGATTGTGACGCGCTCAATTCGCTCGGGTCCCCCACATCAACATCTGCGGACGCGTGGGATACTTCGCTCGGAGTAAAAGGCACACGATCATGCAAGCCGATTTCTGTCACACATTTGAAGGAAAGTATAAAAAAGGAGAAAGAAAGCCAATCATAGAATCAAACAGAACAGAAGGAGGCCATTCGGCCCATCGTACCTTTCCGGTTCTTTGAAAGAGCAATCCAATTGATCCCACTCCCCTGCCCTTTCCCCATAGCCCTGCAAATTCCTCCTTTTCAAGTATATCTCCAATTCCCTTTTGAAAGTGACTATTGAATCTGCTTCCACCTCCCTTTCAGGCAGTGCATTCTAGATTATAACAACTTGCTGAGTAAAAAATTTCTCCTCATCTCCTCGTTTAAAAGTAATTCTACTTATGTAATGTGAACTTGGAGCCCATGTGGATTTCTGGGGAGCAGGGAGGGGCTACCTCTGCCATCATGTAGCTGCCTACTGACTCTAGGGGAATCAAGGGATATGGGGATCGGGCAGGAAAGTGGAGTTGAGCTCGAAGATCAGCCATGATCTGATTGAATGGCGGAGCAGGCTCGAGGGGCCATGTGGCCTACTCCTGCTCCTATTTCTTATATTCTTCTGTTCTTCCCCCTCTGGTTCTTTTTCCAATTATCTTAAATCTGTGTCCTCTGGTTACCGACCCACCCACCAATGGAAACATTTTCTCTCTATCCATTCTATCAAAACCTGTCATAATTTTGAACACCTCTATTAAATCTCCCCTTAACCTTCTCTGCTCTAAGGAGAACAATCCCAGCTCTGGTCTCTTTTCATAAGTGAAGTTTCTCATCCCTGGTACTATTGTAATAATTCTCCTGTGCACCCTCTCCCAAGTCCTTGACATCTTTCCTAAAATATGGTGCCCATAATTGGATACAATACGATGCTCCAGTCGAGGCCCAACCAATGATTTATAAAGGTTTAGCATAATTTCTAGTCTACGGGGAAACTGTCTCTGCAGCAGGAAATACTAATTGACTTCAGGAGTCACGAATAATTAGCCTCTAAATGATTTAAACAATTAGATCTTGTGGCCTTAAAGGGGCGTGCTCCTGAGCAGTAGAATAATACATTGTGCTTTACATGATATTATGCTCCTCTCCTCACAAAACAGCGTACCCTCTGATTACCAGGAGCAAAGCCATGGGCAATTTGCTCATTTAAAAATAATTCTACTTGTATAATGTGAACTTGGGGCCCACATGGACTTCTGGGGAGCAGGAGGGGCTACCTCTGATATCGTGTAGTTGCTTACTGTCTTAGCTAACTGCAGATGTTGAGAGCTGATAAACTGTGATATTGGGAAAGGAGAACTAAAAAACAGGAAGAATGTATTCTTCGGTTTATGCAATGTTGAGATTATGGGTCGTGCAGAAAGCTAACCTGTCGGTGTACATAGATTTAGTACGCTGAAGCATACACCACAAGATTTGTTTAATCGCAGCAGGTCAGTATCTGGAAGTGATATATTCAGTTGCAGCCCTACCTTATTTATTCAGGTATCTGCATTTTAAAATTCATTAATTCATTGCGTGTGTGGCCGTGAAGAGTTTGCGTGCTGAATCTTTCTGGAGATCGAAGCTTACATTATCGATAATTTGCATGCCGTGCGTCGTTACTGCACACCCAAACCAATGCTGTTTTGCCAATTTATGAATGGTGAGGCCATCCAATGCAACATCATACTGTAAGTGCAGGCCATTAATACCCAGAAATGACCCATTTCACCTTTGTTGACCAATGTGAGATTGTATTGTTGAGGCAGTATATGTAGGATAATGAAGCGCAAAGCTAAAGTAATATGGAAACTACGTGGGCAATTTTAACCCAGCCCGCCCGTTGGGAAACTGACGGGATTGGGTGTAACGCTGGTTTTACACCCCGTCTGATTTTACTCTCCATTGAACTCACTGGATAGTAATATCTGGCGGGGTTTAAAACCAGTGTTCCACCCAATCCCGTGGGTTACCCTCCCGGCGTGTTTGGTTGAAATTACCTGCTCCAGAGAACAGGAGCTTCATATCTTTGTAGAAACCTCTATTTAGCAAAAAACAGGCGTGGATTACCTATATCCACTGCAGTTGCATTATCTTAGCTAAGCTATGTTAAAAAATGAACAGTTTCAAAAACAATGATATGGAGGAATACAGAAAATGGTTTTGCCATTTAAAGGTAGCTCACAATAAAGGTCTAAATAGAATAAGCAAGAGTGACAGTGTGTTATGAAAAACGAAACAAAACCAAAATTGATCGCTAAAAGAAAAGTGGTTCCAGTTTTTGACCCAGCAAGAAGGACACCAGATAGTCCATGTATTTGGAGCTTTCAAAACAAAATTTAGTATCTGCTCACTCACAGTGTAAAATGATCAACTATATCTTGTGACAGGCAGGTCGTATCTGAGTAATCTTGTTGAATTTTTTGAGGAACCTCTAGCATGATGGATAGGGGAGTGTCCATGGATGTTGTCTATATGGAGGCATTTGATAAGATTCTGCACAAGAGATTATTAGCAATAATGAAAGCCCACAGCATTGGAGGTGACCTTGTGATATGGGCTGGTAATTAGTTGGGAGGTAGAAGACACAGAGTAGGGATAAAGGGAACTGATTGGCGGGATGTGACAAGTGGTGGTCTCCAGGGATCTGTACTGTGCCTCAGCTTTTCATCATATATATTGATGGAAGTTAAGAATGAATAAGTATATCCAAGTTTGATGATGACAGTAAGTTAGGAGGGACTGTGGATGGGAGCAGGAAGTTGCAAAGAGACATAGACAGATTAAGTGACTGGGCAAAACTATGACAGATGAAGTGCAATGTGGGAAAGTGCTACATGCTTGCCATACGGCCTCTCGAGCCTGCTCCGCAATTGAATACGATCATGGCTGATCTTCGACCTCAACTCCACTTTCCCGCCTGATCCCCATATTTCTTGATTGATTTAGAGTCCAAAAATCTATCAGTCTCATTCTTGAATATATTCAGTGACTGAGCATCTACAACCCTCTAGGGTAGAGAATTCCAAAGATTCACAACCCTCTGATTGAAGAAATTTCTCCTCATCTCAGTCCTAAATGGCCGACCACTTATCCTGAGACTATGCCCTCTAGTTCTAGATTCTTCAGCCAGGGGAGACAGCCTCTCAGCATCTACCCTGTCAAGCCCTCTCAGAATCTTACATGTTTCAATGAGATCACTTTTCATTCTTCTAAACTCCAGAGAGTGTCGGCCCATTCTACTCAATCTCTCCTCATAGGACAGTCCTCTCATCTCAGGAATCAATCTAGTGAACACTTTGTTGCACCGCCTCTAAGGCAAGGATATCCTTCCTTAGGTATGGAGACCAAAACTCTACACAGTACCCCCAGGTGAGATCTTACCGAAGTCCTGTATAATTGCGGCAAGACTTTCTCACTGTTGTACTCCACCCCCTTGTAGTAAAGGCGAACATACCATTCGCCTTCCTAATTGCTTGCTGTACCTGAATGTTAACTTTCGGTGTTTCGTGTACAAGGACACAGAAATCTCTCTGAACACCAATTTAATAGTTTCTCAACATTTTAAAAATATTCTGTTTTTCTGTTCTTCCTTCCAAAGTGAATAACCTCACATTTCCCCACATTATACTCCATCTGCCACCTTCTTGCCCACTCACTTCATCTGTCGATATCCCTTTGCAGACTATTTGTGCCCTCCTCTTACTTTCCCACCTAGCTTTGTATCGTCAGCAAACTTGGATACATTACACTCGGTCCCTTCATCTAAGTCATTAATATAGATTGTAAATAGCTGAGGCCCAAGCACTGATCCTTGCGGCACCGCACTAGTTACAACCCGCCAACCTGAAAATGACCCGTTTATCCTTACTCTCTGTTTTCTGTCCGTTAATCAATCCTCTATCCATGCTAATATATTACCCCCAACCCCATGCGCCCTTACCTTGTGTAACAACCTTTTATGTAGCACCTTATCGAATCTTAAAATTAGAGCTAGCCCAATCGGGAGTGAAATCAGGAAGCATTTTTTCACAGAAGCAATAGTGGACATGTGGAATTCTCACCCTCAAAAGGCTGTGGATGCAGGGGGACAATTGAAATTTTCAAGACAGATCGATTGATTTTTGTTAGGTAAGGGTATGAAGGGATATGGATTAAAGGTGAGTAAATGGCGTAGAGGTACAGATCAGCCATGATCTAATTGAATGGCAGAAGAGGTTTGAGGGGCTGTATGGCCTACTCTTGCTCTTATGTTATGCTGTTGTTTAATGTGGGACAATAAAGGTGCATTCTTGATCATCGGGGACACGAGGACGCTTTCAAGGGTGACTGGTGATGCTGAACCTGGGAGAATATCTACTGTAGACGTATGAAATTGCGCCAACATCACAAGGGATGCAGCAGTTTTCCTTGCCAATATGGTAGCAATGTGAACTTTTCCATGATCGAATTAGAACTTCGCTGCTTAATGCTGTAAGTGGGCCAGAGGTCACAAGAACAGTCCTGGCGAAAATGGTCGCGAATGACCACTCAGACAATCTTTAAACTGCATTTCTGAATTCTGAGCTTCCCAGTGCTAACATCAAAATGCTGTAAACTGTGCAAATACAAAAGGATTGATTAGAAATTGGTACAAAAGTATTAACTTGGGATTACTTGGTGTGCACATTGTACACTGTGCCTTTTAAGTTACTGTTTGCTGACTGACGTAGTCTGCATTTCAAGCATTTCCTCTGTAAACTTACCTGTTTGATCTACAGCTTAAAAGTCATTTTCTGTTTACTTCTGGTCCTGCGAAGAACAGGACTGCATCAAAGTAATAGCCTTGAGGACCCTGGATAATAACTGAGGGCTCAGTGCACTTTGTGTTCTTCTACAGAGAGGTTTTCATAGCAACGGCTACTGAAGGATGTTGAGAGAGGAGAGAAGGAAGGAAGAGAAGACTTAAATTGAGATGAAAGGAGATGACAGGCAGATTCAAACAAGGCCAGTAAGAATATCTCATACAATTAACCCTAAATGAAGAAAACAAATTGGCTTGTGAGAATTTTGCAGCATACCCCTTGCTGTGTACTTTACCTGCTTTTGGATCATTAGTCATTATAAATGATTGAGACCAGACATAAATACATATTTGGGCTCCTCCCGGATTTAGCATGTGAATGGCTGAGCCATGTAGACCAGGAAGGTCTCAGTTTTGATCACTGCTCTCTGTGAGTTGGCTCATCTCAGCCAGCAAGGCACTACAGCTGGCCTGAAGAAGCCCGCGGCCAGCAGAGAAGAAATTAGCCACTCCTGATCACCATCCAGCGATTCCTACTGGAAGTGTTTGTGGGTGTTAGCTGCCACTTGCTGTCAAAGGCTCACGCAGTAGGAATGACCACTCAGTACCAGCGAATGCCCGCTGCCCGTGGAACTGTACCCCAGCAGGGAGCCAAACCCTTCAAGGAAGGAAGAGCGAAGAAAGTCGCCCACAAAAAAGTACATTTGACTATGATGAAAGAGTAGTACTGGTGTGATTGGCTAATTCAGCTCTCAGTGTGTGCATTTATAATGTTCACTTTGACTGTTAGAATTAAACTGCTTCTTCTGCATAATTTTCCTTTTACTTATTTGTTTATTTAAATAATTTTTTGCATGAGCATTTTCCTATATGACAGATTTTCTTTGGCGCTGCTCTTGGACCTGGAATGCACTTGTGTTTTTGGCTGCTCGGGTGAAACTGCGTTTAGCTTCACTGGCCCTTTAAGGCCGCCGGCCCATTATTCACTCTGGGGTAATGGTCTAAATAGGTGTACACTGTAATCGGTTATCGGCTAATTGCTGCTACTGAGCGAAGGTTCTTTAGGTTGGCAGCTGCTTGCTGATCCCTGGTTCTTCAGCTGGGAGATGGGCCAAGTTAACAAGGTCAGAAGAAACCAGCAGGCTTTGCTTCCCTATCTTTTTAAAATACTTGTTTTTAAGAAATCATATTCAAATTTCAGGACAGGAGGAGGCCAGTCAACCCAAGGAGGGTGATTGCTTTTCCACTAGAGATATTTACTCTAATCTCACTTCCCTGCTCTTTCAAGTGTTTATCTAATCTGCATTAAATGTCATGATTGACTCTCCTTCAATAGTCACTTGTGGAAAAGCATTCCCTACCCTAATGACTATTTGCCTGAAAGAAAATCCTGCTAACTTCATCCTCGATGCTTCTAGTACCAATCATGAGTATTTATTTTCTTCAGGTTTGATTTTATCCAATTGGATACAACGCGTGCAAGCATCCAACACTGCCCCAAAGGCGAGGATGGGATGTAAAGTGAGAAAGCCCTTTAAAAAAATTCCCCCAAGACGTTCCTTCCACGATGTCAGCCGTGGATTAATCGGGTAGCAATGTCGCCCCTTGAGTCAGATGATCGTGGGCTGAAGTCCCACTCTAGAGACTTGAGCACATAATTCAGGCTGTCGCTTCTGTGCAGTTCTGAGGGAGTGCTGCATTGTCGGAGGAGCCATCTTTCCATTGAGACGTTAAACCGAGACCCCGTCTTCCCCCTCAAGTGGATGCAAAAGATCCCATGGCACTAACTCAAAGAAGAGCAGGGGAGTTATCTCCATTATCCTCGCCAATATTTATCCCTCAACCAACATCACTAAAACAGATTATCTGGTCATCATCACATTGCTGTTTGTAGGACTTTGCTGTGTGCAAATTGGCTGCCACATTTCCTTTTCTACTTTACAACAGAGACTACACTTCAAAAGTAATTCATTGGCTGCAAAGCACTTTGGGGCATCCTGTGGTTGTGACAGGAGCTATATGAATGCAAGCCTTTCTTCTTTCTTTCCAGCAACCAAACAAAGCAAATTCTACAAGTGGAGTGAGTGATGCAGATGAAATAGAGTACTTCAGAGACTAATGGACAGCCTTAATGTGTTATGGGACAATTACCGTGTGCTTTGTTGTTGCAAACATTTAAAAAAATTAATTTTAATGAAAGAAATATTAAATAAACTATTTAAGAAAGGTGTAGCGTGTATATAATGTTGTAGGCTAACTCATTGGAGGTGTGAGTTGGAAGTAAACAGCCCAGAATGGCTAGGTTATTGGCTGATATGTCATATTCATAAAACAGTAAATCAGGCTCAAGTGTGATGCTTTTAGGTGTGATCACATGCACTTGACGCAGCATATCTATATTATAAAATTTGGTACATGGGGCGCATTGAAAACATGTTCCTCCTCTTGACAGTGCCGTGATAGGTATTTTCAGTGGTAAAGGGGTTATGCTGTGTGACACAGCTGCTATTTCATAGTTGGAGTACATTACCGAGTTCCTGTAAATCGTTCAAAATGATCTCAAATTTTTTGCAGCTGCTTTTTTTCTCAGTAACTGAAATTTCTTAATATTAAAAATAAGGGCTTAAACAAAATTAAGAAAATTTAAAGAATTACATATTTCACAATCATATTATTCATCGAATTGTCTTTTAATGCCTTCATTAACATTTTTTTACTTGAAGGCCTTAGCCTCTCTAAAAGCTTGGACTTGACTTCATATTTTTTGCCCAGAGCTTTTACTCTTGAATTTGGATTGTGCAGTCTGAGCATGTGCAGCGTACCTAATTTCCCAGGTTGCACCTGTACCATTCAGCCAGCTGTGTGGATGGCTAATTTATTTTTACCTCTGCAGTTTCTGCCCATAACTTTTCTTTGAGTAATTTTGAAAAACAGGAGGACAAATTTCAAAAGCTTTACTGAGGTAAAATTTACATTTTTTTTCAGCAAAATACCAAGGTTATGAGAGATACAAAATAAAGCGACTGTTCTAATTGCACACTTGTTGCTTTATGCTCTATACTTTTTTTTAAAAGTCTCTAAATGAAGGCACTCTCTTAATTTAAAAGTTAATTCAATTTTCTAAAGAAAGTTGAATTTTGAAACCAATTTAGTGTCTCCATTTGACATTTAGAAAAGGTCAATGTTAATTAAATACACCCGTGAGACAGAGACAGAGAGACAGATGAAGGGAATGCAGACAGGTCACTTTTCCCCTCATCCTAATTTTGAAAAAAAACAAGTTGAACTTTGAAAGGAAACAGCAAGGGAGCATAGGTGTGGGAGGGAAACTGGTTGAGGGTGAGGAGGCTTCCACCCTTGGGAGTGGGGAAGAGTAGTTAAAGGGTTACGGTTGAGGTGAGTGATAGTGAAGCAAGGGGAAGGAGAGAGTACAGGAGTTGAGTGGGTCGTTCAGAGAGGAAAAGGTGGGCTAGTGATGGAAATGAGGGGGTGGTAGGAAAAGGTATAGGTGGTGGCAAGATGAAAGGGTAAGGGACATGATGGGGGTGAGTGATTGGGGGAGGAGATGGGAAGGGAGGCACGGAAGCCACATTATCTCCCGCAGCACCTGCCCTAAATGCAGCCTGCGGCCCTCAGTAGCTCCTTTCCTCACCATACCTCGCACCTAAAAGGAAAGAAAAGACAAAGAGAAGCAAAAAGATTTAAGAAGAGAAGGAGCAGAGAAGAGAAAGAGAGAGCGAAGCAGAAGAGAGAATCAGCAACACAGACAGAGGAGGCAGGTTAAGAGAGTGAGCGTATTCTCGAACTCAGTGTGCAGTGCCACTGAAGATCGGCTATATATATTTTGTGGCAACAATCAATTCCTTGGTTCGTATTTGAGTTCCTAACCATAGCAGCAGTTTTATCAGGTGACAAAACACTAGTAAAACCCTGAGATTTAGATGTCTTGGAATAAATTACTCACTGGTAATCAGTACTCATGATTAATATGAATTTGGGTAACAACTTCTGACTGTAATTACAAGACGGGTCTTGACCTGGATATCTTCCATCCATGCGCCTCCATAACCTGCTGACAGGACCAGGCAGACTTTCCTCTTCCTGACCTCAAACACTGCATGATTGTACAGCACTTCTATCTGGCAGTCCATCAAAGAATCAATGGAGTTTTGAGTTCTAATTTGTAACCCGTGGGGCTGAAATTATGGAGAAAGTCGGTGTGAGCATAAAAGAGAGAAATTTCATTCCCCCCACCCCCTGTCAGAAGTCCTGTTCTCTATTGCTATTAATGATTTTCAAAGATTTAAAATTTGTTCCATGGTGGACAAAATACTCAACATGAAAAGGAGAAAAGAACTTGCGTTTATCTGGCGCTTTTCATAGCCTCAGGACGCCCCAAAGAGTTTTACAATGAATTACTTTTGAAGTGTAGTCACTGTAGGGTGTTCGCAGCACCTAATTTGTACACAGCAAGGCACCGTAAACAGTAATGAGATAAATGACCAGATAATCTGTTTTTAGTAGTGTTGATCAATGGATCAAAATTGGCCGAGAAGCCAGAGAAATTCCCTGCACTTTTTTGAATAGTACTGCACTGAAATAATAGTCTGGATTATATGCTTAAGCCCTGAAATGGGAAACTTTTTAACTCAGGCGAAAGTGCTACCACTGAGCCAGGGTGTTTAAAATGATTGAGGGATTCGATGGGGTAGATACAGAGAAACTGTTTCCTCTGGTGGGGAAATCCAGAAAAAGGGGGCACAATCTTAAAATTAGAGCTAGGCTATCTAAGAGTGAAATCAGGAAGTACTGAAATCAATAGATTTTTGTTGGGAAGGTATCAAGAGATCTAGAACAAAGCCAGGTAAATGGGATTGAGGTACAGATCAGCTCATCAATACTCAATGTGAATTTGATTGTTGATGATCGAAGTTTTTCTTAAGAATTAAAGATTTGTTTTCATGTTGGAACACTTTTTTTCATTTTTGTCCTCCGTTGTCAGAATCATGCACTTCCAGGCCAGATATAGAACAGCTAAAAGTGCAGAACATAGCTTCTGCACCTGCTCTTCCTCCTCCCCCCCCCCCCCTCCCCCCTCCCCTCCAGTTCCATCAGTGTGAACTTTTTCCTTCCTACTCGAGGCAACCTTACGGCTCCTTTGAGTGAGGATGCTAATTAAGTTACAGCAGTAAAAGATGACAGTACTGACTGCTGCAAAAATTCAATAATGTACCTTCTCATACAGTAATTCAATGTCCTGCTGATGTTGCAGGAGTTGCAGGCATGAGTACAAAAGCAAGGAAGTTATACCAAACCTTTATAAATCACTGGTTAGGCCCCAGCTGGAGTATTGTGTCCATTTCTGGGCACCACACTTTAGGAAGGATATCAGGTCCTTGGAGAGAGTAGAGGAGATTTAGTAGAATGGTACCAGGGATGTGGGACTTCAGTTATGTGGAGAGACTAGAGAATCTGGGATTGTTCTCCTTAGAGCAGAGAAGGTTAAGGGGAGATTTGATAGCGGTGTACAAAATCATGAATGATTTTTAGAGTAAATCAGGAGAAACTGTTTCCAGTTGCTGAAGGGTAACCAGAGGACACAGATTTAAGGTAATTGGCAAAAGAACCATAGGCGAGATGAGGAGAATTTTTTTACGCAGCGAGTTGTTATGATCTGGAATGCACTGCCTGAAGGGGTGGTGGAAGCAGATTCAGTAATAACTTTCAAAAGGGAATTGGATAAATACTTGAAGAGGAAAACTTTGCAAGGCTATGGGGTAAGAGCAGGGGAACGGGACTAATTGGATAGCTCTTTCAAAGAGTCGGCACAGGCAAAATGGACCGGATGGCCTCCTGTGCTGTATCACTCTTATGATTCTATGACTGATTCTGGTACTGTTGATGAACATAACAACAGTAGCCCCTTGAGCCTGTTCTGCCATTCAGTTAGATCATGGCTGATCTGTACCTCAACTTCATTTACCCGCCTTTACGCCACATTCCTTGCTACCATTACCCAACATATTGATCTCAGCCTTGAAAGCTCCAATTGTCCCAGCATCCTCAGCCTTTTGGGGGAGAGAGTTCCAATTTTCCACTACCCTTTGCGTGAAAAAGTGCTTCCTGATTTCACTCCTGAATGGCCTAGCTCTAATTTTAAGATTGTGTCCCCTTGTTCTGGATTCCCTCACCAGAGGAGACAGTTTCTCTGTATCAACCCTATCGAATCCCTTAATCATTTTAAATACCTTGATTAGATCATTTCTCAACCTTCTAAACTCAAGGGAATTCAGACCAAGTTTATTCAACCCCGTGCCACATCCTGCCAATCAGAGAACATTTCCTTTGTTCCTACTGTTTGTCTCCTACCTCCCAACCCATGAAAGGACCCACCCAAAGTGCTAACCTGTTTTGGATGTTCACTGACTGCTGTGTGCTTCCAGCATTTCCTGTTTTATTTCAGATATCTTCAGTAATTGTTGTTTTTGTGTCAATCCCTACTTGAAGCAGTTCGGCAGTGTGCTGAGACCCTCAAATCCGCCCTATTTAATTTGATGGGTTGGATTTTAGATCACTGGATATGACTGGGAAGCAACTGCAATTTAAAAGTCATAACTGCTGCTCACTTTCTGTTATGAGTGGGGATTGTCTTTAAATCCCCATTGCTGGCTTGTACAGCTAGGTTGAGCATTTGGTGGCTTTCCCAGTTTCACAAGTTTTAAAATTGTAGCAGGACAATGCCAATTCACCATTGACAATGGTGGTGTGGTCTAAGATACCGGTGGGTTGGTTCCAGTGTAAATATATGTTCACCAACACAGCCAACGTCACTTAAGATTATCTGGTGATTTATCTCATTGTTTGTGGGACCTTGTGCAGAAATCAGCTACCATGTTTGCATACTTTACAGCAGCAACTACACTTCAAAAAGAAAGTACTTGATTGACTGTAAAGGGCTTTGGATGTCCTGAGGTCTTGCAAGGCATTATATCAATGCACGTTCTTTCTTTCTTCGTTAAACAGACCACTAAATTCATAGGTTCGTTCTTTCTGTAGGCAAAAATCTTGTGTAAAGCTTTCTCCCCCAATAAATCCATGTAAGTGTGCATGCGGGTGTGGTTGTATATACAAGTTGGAGCAGCAAATTAGAAACATACTTTTATTGTGGATCATGCTGCTTGTTCTATAGCCTTTGAACCCTGGTGTCCATTTTAATGAGCTACACCGGTGCAGTGCAGTAGTTTATGTGATGTCAGGAGGGCAACAAGCTTAAAGTCACATCCATTGTGACATCATAGCTTAGCAACAGAAAATTACTTACTGTGCTCCTCAAATCGCAGCAGGTTTTTTATATCTCAAAATATATATATATATTGCGAGCTGTCACTCAGCAACCATGCACGTCTGACTGTACTACACCAGTTTGTTATATGTTTAAAATTCTTTCTTCATGTTAGAAATGGCCGGTAACTCCGTGGAGTAAGTATCAAACTGTTTGGATATGCTTTGGAAGACAGCAGCAGTGGTTATGAAAATAGCACAGTTTCCCCACCAAATTCTAATATTGATAAAGTCTCTAAGTCAACATTAAGTAATTGTGTCCCATTTCTGGGCATCACACTTTAGATAGGATGTCAAGGCCATGGAGGGGATGCAGAGGAGATTTAGTAGAATGGTACCAGGGATGAGGGACTTCAGTTATCTGGAGAGACTGGAGAAGCTGGGATTGTTCTCCTTAGAGCAGAGAAGGTTAAGGGGAGATTTAATAGAAATATTCAAAATTATGAAGGGTTTTGATGGAGTAGATAGGAAGAAACTGTTGTCACTGGCAGGAGGGTCGCTAACCAGAGGACACGGAAATAAGATCATTGGAAAAAGAACCAGGGGGAGATAAGGAGCATCGAGTTGCTGTGATCTGCAATGCACTGCCTGAAAGGGTGGTAGAAACAGATTCAGTAGTTACTTTCAAAAGGAAATTTGATGTATACTTGAAAAGGAGAAATTTGAAGGCTTGAGGGGAAAGAGCAGGGGAATGGGACTAATTGGATAGCTCTTTTCAAGAACCAGCACAGGCATGCTTGGCTGTCTGGCCTCCTCCTGTGCTGTAAGATTCTGTGATTCTATGAAGATGTCAGCCTTGGCTCAATGGTAGCATTCTCGCCTCTCCCAGGACTTGAGCACATAATTTAGGCTGCCACTCCAGTGCAGTACTGAGGGAGTGCTGCACTGTTGTAGGTGATGTCTTTTTGAATGTGGTGTTAAACCGAGGCCCCGTCTACCTTCTCAGATGGATGTAAAAGATCCCATGGCACTATTCAAATAAGAGCAGGGGAGTTGTCCCGGTGTTCTGGCCAACATTTAATGCTCAACCAACACAGATTATCTGGCCGTTTATGTCATTGCTGTTTGTGGGATCTTGCTGTGCGCAGATTGACTGCCTCATTTCCCTACATTACAACAGTGACTATGCTTCGACAGTACTTAATTGGCTGTGAAGCACTTTGGGATGTCCTGAAGTTGTGAAAGGCGCTATAGAAATGCAAGTCCTTTCTTTAATTGTATATAGACTTATGCAAGTGTGTCAGGCTGTTGTAGTTTCTCTTACACACTTCCCCTCCCCCCACCCACCCTAATTTTATTTTTCTGTTTTTTTTCCTGCATCATTTGTCACTTTAGTTTGTGTGCCTTTTCCTGCTGCTCTGGTATTTAGTGGTTTAGACATGTTTTAGTAGTTTATTTCTAGAATTAAAAGGTCAATAGACAATAATTACACTATGTACAGAACCTTTTGGAACAAGTAATGAATACAATAAGAGAGTTGAGATGACAAAACAGCATTAGTTCTCCTTTTCATGCATCTAAATGAGTTTAGATTTGTACTAAAAGCCTTCAGAATATAAAGTCGTCTAATGTACACCCCATTACTAACCCTCTGAGTCAGTGCACCCTGCTCTCCATGTCAGAAATTGTTCAATTTGGGACCATGTTGTTCAAATTTAAATTCCCTTAACACTTGAAAAAGACTTATTCTAAAATGAGTGGTACTGGGACGAAGGCTCATTAAGCAGCTTGAATTGGGGCTCACAGTAGTCAATTTCTGCTGTGCTTGAACAGTGGTGCATTGCTCCAATGACTGGCCGAAAAGGGTCAGTTGCCTACTAATGGAGGCTGAGCGTAATACTGCTTGGAGACACTGCTCTGTAATCTGTAATGATCATAGATCATTAGTCTTACTAAGAAGTCTACGTCCACTAGCATGAAACCGACTCAGCTTGGTGTGCCTTTAAAGACTAATTTATATAGGGCATAATTTTAAGGTTCCATTCCCAGTGGAAAGCCTTGATGGTAGCAAGCTTGGATCAGAATATCAGGACTACAATTTTATAGCCTTATCTCTGCTACTGCGCTGGCTGTTACCGAGGCTCTACAATGGGAGCAGAGCCATGCAAATTTACATTTTTGGTTCTTTTCTAACCGTACCCTAGATTATTCTGGCCTTACATCACTTGTGGGTGAGTCTCAACTCCCCATACCTTAACGCATGTCTGTTCTTGGCTAGAGATCTAGCTACGGTTTTGGTAATGTGCTCAGGAAAGCAAACAGCAGACCATGTCTGGTAATTGCATTAAGCTACTTCGAAAGGGGCAGGGTCTCACCCTGGCCTTCGAAAGGGGCAGGGTCTCACCCTGGCCTTCGAAAGGGGCAGGGTCTCACCCTGGCCTTCGAAAGGGGCAGGGTCTCACCCTGGCCTTCGAAAGGGGCAGGGTCTCACATCTGACCTCCGAAAGGGGCACAGGGTCTCACATCTGACCTCGTTTTAAGTTAAAACTATCAACCACATTTCTAAAGCAAAAGATGAACATATAAGTGACATTCATATAATCTAGTTATATATTAATAGACAGCCTTCCACCTAAGTCCTCAAGTGGACAATATAAAAGATTGTAATTCTAAGAACTAAACGAATTCGTTGTAAATAATAGTGTATCTTTGTCTTGAATTTCTTAGCACTGTGGGAGCCTAAGTAAATCGCACTGTTTCTTGGAAATTCAAACCTGTTTTTCTCTCAGGAATTTCAAACTGATCCCACCACTCAAATATAAAAAGGAACTGTCCATCACGTACAAAATGAGCCAAGCATATCACATTGTTTTAAATTCTTTTCTCCAACTAAGCTTACAGTAACATTTCAAACTAAGTTTAGTGTAGATATCTGAACTTTAGTCATTTTTAAAAAAAACTGCTTATGGTTCAGAGACACTATTAGCTTAAGGAAGATCAGGTAAGGTTTTAGCATTAGTACATCAGTAAGTTAGCATTCACAGTAACAAACTGCTCTTGCATGTTGAATAAGCACTGAAGTTGAGCTGTTTTATTTAACGCAAATAGAGACCATTTATTTGCAGTTTGTTACTGTAAAGATGGGATAATGAACACTTTTTTGGAACGTTGAAAGTTAGGGAGGTACAGGGATTGAGAACTGTTTAATGAGGGGCCTGTTAGCTTAGGAACTGAGGCAATACGTGAAAGGCAAGATTTAATGGGGTCGATTTTGACTTTTCGGCGACCAACAGGCGGAGCGTGCCGGGAGGTCACCCATACCCGCAGAGAAGAGGCGGCCACGATTTTCAGGCACCAGTCTCATTTACATCGGGCCAGCAAGCTGTGGGGCACCAAACGGGCATCCTGATGCAGTTCGCCGGATTAAGGCTGGCCAATATCGGGCCACCTCGGCCACCATCAAGGTAAGTGCAGAGTGCGGGTGGGGTCCTGCGACAGCAGTGGCCCAGATTATTTTGTGGGGCCTCCCAGAGGAGTGCTCCTGCTCCTTTGTGTGTCTGTTCTTAAATCAAGTCTGCTACATTCAAATTGGGGATTTGTCATGTTGAGTTTGTTTAAAATATTTGCAAGCAAGAGATGTCACTGGTATTGCTCATCACTTACTCAGGATCATGAGCCTAGGCCTCCACTCTCGGCCTCCTGTTCTACCAGTGTATATTGGGTGGCCAAGAATGGAAGATGGGTGGGAGTTCCGTTCAGTTGGACCTTCACCCATTTTGCGCTAAATCTGAATTTCTGGTGGTGGGCCCAGTGTTGTTGCAAGCCCCCTCGCCTCACATAGGTCGGAGCTTCATTTTAACATTCATTTGGGGACGTGGAATTCCTGCATGCAGCTTCCTGTTTTTCAAACATGTGGGATGTTGATTCTCAAGGAAGTCCATGTACAATGGCCATCCAATGCTACTAGGAAACCAACTGATCTAAAGGACACGAGTAAGTAAATTAAATCATCAATTTCCCAGTCATTTCTTGATTGTTTTGTTTATTTTTTTTCTGCTGGCACTTAGGTACTCTTTAGTATTTGTGCCAGTTGTTCTAATTTTTTTTATTGCCCTCAGTACCATTACGGGTATCAATGGGTTTCCCAATGGGGATCGTCATAATTGAGTTATTTGGAAGAAGTAGAGGAGGACCAATTAAGGAATGCTAGGCCAGGTGGTCTGAGATCACCCATGGGACCCTCAGACGTGCATCTGCAGATATAGGTGACCAGATCTCGCTTTGGGCGGCAGTTAGTGCATGCAGAGGCTCCTCTTTCCAATTGAAGATGGGACAGCAGATTCGATGACAACACTAAGCTATGTGAATGCCTGACTAACATACCCAACATGCTAGTCATGCTTTTAAGTGGTACTGCATGGAAGTAGGTCAGGGTGATAAGCAGGCAGCATGTCCTGATTTGCCGCACCTGCCCAGATACCACCAACCATGTCTGTAAGCATTGTCTCTCCTATATGGCAATGACCTTGGATGCAAGCATTCTGTTTAAAATGCGCCATTACCTATTTAGATCCAAACTACAATAGGTATGGACTCGTATCAGGTATTTTAAGGCGTCCAGCTGATTTCTCTGTGATGATGCTCATAGTGGCCTAGAGCATGATTGTAATGTTTAGCTGGTAACTTATCCCTCAGATAGTCCCTGTAGGATGTGATCTAAATAGATCCTGAAGTCAATCAGAGACTAATTATTATTGGCGGTTTCTCCAGATTGGCAGCAGCTTGGCTCTCCACATTATCTCAGGATTAGAGAAATCTACAGGAAATAACTTTCATTCTCATTTTCTAGTTTTTTTTTTAAGATTGCGGAGCTATGATTTGTTGGTGTTTTATACAATATGTAATTTCTGCAATGTGACACACATTCCAAGCGTTTATAGAAATAGATAGGCTGACCTGACTCTTATGATTGTTAATTCCATTCGGTTTTGTAGCTCAGCACATAATGAGCTCACAGAACCTTTCTGCTCCAGCTGAAAGCTAGGTTGCTTACTACAGTGGCAAAAGTTGTTTGTTTTAAGAAATATTATTTATTCTGTTACTTTTTTAAATAGCCCATTATGTTTATTTAGTCTTTCTACAGGACCTGAGTGATTCTCATTTTAAAAAAAACACTTTGTAGAATGAAGTTTAAGGACACGCTGGCTCTGAACAGCGCTAGTTTCTTTTTGCATCTGTTCCAATGCAAGTGCAGACACAACATGGCTGAAGTCTGTGGTTTTGTGGAGGCTGCAGAAAAAGTGGTTGTGATTGTTAGCTGTGTCTTGTTTCACGGGTTGAAGATGACGACATATGTTCAAAAAAAGACTTAGATTTACATAGCACATCTTTCATCTTCTTGATTGTTGTTGCGTGGGCAAACTTGGGGCTATTTTGTACACAGCAAGATTCCCCAAACAGTGATGAGTTGCTGTGTTGTTGGTTGAGGGAGTAACATTGGCCACGGCACCAGAAGGACTCTATTGTTCTTTGAAAACTGCTACGGGATCTTTAATGTTCACTGGAACAAGCAGACCGGGCCTCGGTTTAACATCTCCTCTGAAGGACAGCGCCTCTGACCGTTGATGTGCTGAAGTGGGGCTTGAACCAACAGAGCAAAACTGACAGTGCTTTAAGAAACTTTGAATGGGTTGCACTAGAAGCCGAGTGACGAGTTCCTCTGTGCATTTGAATTACATTTGTGTGCCCAATCTACAGTGATATGTGGGGCTAATGTACTTGCGCATTTTGTGGGTTGTATGTCAGGAGTTTTTGGTGCCTGTTGCTCCTCTAGCAAGGACTCAAACCCATGTGGGTCAGTTCTCCAACGACCCACACGTGATATCAATGAAAACTCTGCCCTTTGTTTAAGCTGGACAAGCAGTGGAAAGGTAACCAGTGCTCCGTGCTGCTAAGCTGCCGGGATTCTAGCTGGTCAAACTCCAGCTGTACTTCTCTGCATAATAGAGGGTCCTTAATCCTTGACTGTTGCCAAACTGCACCTAAGTTTTCTGGACCTAGGTAAGTGCAGTGTGTCCCAGTGTGTGCATTCCATATCTGGCAAACAGTGGAATTCTCAGTGTAGTTTGGGCACCCTTATAAAGGCGATGGGTTTCTAAATGCGTCAGATAACCGGCTGACCAAAAGAAAATTATAGAGAAGTTAGGAGTTCTGATCCACTGTTTCTGTCCCTTTCTGCTTTTTGGGCTTTCTGCATAAACTATCTTTGATCGTCAATGCTATTATAAACTAAAATTGGATCTGTATACTCATCAGAAAGCTGAGATCATAATATAACCAGTGACCGTATCGGACCTTCCTATATATAATCTTCCAGGAAGGGAGGGATTGTTTTCTGGCAGTTTTACTGTCAATGGCTAAACAGACCTTTGTTGTCACTTGACAGGAAAAGGGAGTTTTAACCGAAAATGTGTGGTTTTGAGACTTGACAAGAAGGAATCTTTATACTAGAAAATAATGTGTAGCTGCAGTGTGTTGTACTATTCTATTTGATGTGTCCCTGCTATCTCAGAAATTATTTGGTATATCCCCCTCAGAAGGTGCTGAGTGGAGTGACTATATAAAGGCAACATTTAAAAATATTTTTTTAACTGGCTGCTGTGATGTCAAGTTTGTTTGCAGTTTCTAAAATAAGTGGGCGCTAGTGTTTTTTTCAGTCACTCTCGGGATGTGGGCAAGGCTGGCATTTATTGCCTATCCCTAGTTGTCCTGAGAAGGTGGTGCTTGGCCTTTTTGATGGGGTTCGAGACAACTGAGTGGGTTGCTCGGCCACTTCAGAGGGCAGTTAAGAGTCAGCCACATTGGTGTGGAACTGGAGTCACAGGCCGGACAGGGTAAGGACTGGGTTTCTTTCGCTAAAGGACACTAGTGAACCAGTTGGGTTTTTACGACAATCCGACCGCTTCATGGTCACTTTTACACCAACACTTTTTATTTTCACATTTTTTAAAAATTGAATTCAAATTCTCAAACTGCTATGGTGGGATTTGAACTCTTATTCTCTGGATTATTAGTCTAAGCCTTTATATTACTAGTCCAGTAACATACCTAGTTACCACCAACTCACCTGAAAGGCACAGATCAGGTAATAGTATCAAAACCACTCAGTACTGCATATTATAAATCTCTCGCACACATACAATCACATACATACATACACATGCATATACGCACACACAGGTCCAGGTACATGCAGTTACATATACTCATATATGGACACATACTCATATAATATACACGTTGTAGCAAAAATTAATTTGAATTTGCCTGTTGAAATTTTAACTTTTATTCTTTATTACTAGAAACGACATGTGAGGCATTAACAACCCAAGATCACAGAGTATTTTGCAAAGGAAGGTCACTAATTCAATTCCAGACAATGGTTATCTAAAGTGTTAATATTTAATCAACCTGGTGCCATTATATTGAATTACAAACATCTTTGCTATTGTCAAAGATTGCTTCCATTCAATAATGATGAATGGCTGTTTGATCCAATGTAATTGAGAGGTGCAGCGATCTACTGCTTTTTTCGCCAGGATAGTTGGGCAGGGAACGGTCCCAAATTGTTTTGACAGAGATCAAAGAATAGGCCACAAACTGGAGTACTGATTTTAATTGTCTGTTGTGTCTTCGATCTTTGAAAAGGGGACAGGGTTATTGATTGACTGGAATCCTCCTTGACTGAAAATTTGGTGATCAGGGACTTTGTATTTGAGAATTGTATTAGGCCTCAGGAATCTGTCTACAGTTATTATTTGAGTTCTGTAGCTGCAGTCAGAGGGCAGTTCCTTAAAATTTTAGAACAGCCAGCATGTAGTGAGCTTGATTTCAAACAGTAGCCTGTTCTACAGGGGAAGAAGTGTTTCTGCATTTTCAAGTCTATATTTAGAGAGAAAGTGAGTGGCGTCTTTATTATTTTATGTATCAAGGAGGGTACAGGAATACATGTTTCATTCTGTTACATTGCAAACTGTTTATTTTATTTCATTGCTGTTGTGGGACCTTGCTGTGCACAGATTGACTGCCGCGTTCACTTTCAAAGCAATAGTGACATCTTCAAAAGTAATTAATCAGCTGAAAAATGCTTTGGAACATCCTGAGGACATGAAAGGCACCATATAAATGCAAATTCTTTCTACTTTCTTCCATTTATCTGTCATTTAAATAAAAGCACTTGCTGGTTCAGTCTATTAAGAGTGAATATCTAGGCCACTTTCAAAAAGAGGAGGATCACATGGTAGCAGATGGTGGACAAAGTAAGGGTGCTGTGTTTCAATCCCTATCACTACCCTAGAGATTGGCAGATATAGGGACACAAGGTCTGGTTACGGGAGTAGCCGATGATGCTGATCCTGGGAAAACATCGCGTTCAGAAATCCAATAACATAATACACACATGCACAGAAGGCACATATACATACAAACATGCTATTGCCTAAAGTGTTGAAGAACAAAAGCAGTAAAATTGGAAAAAACCTTAAATTGTTTTTTTTACACATAGTTAGAGTTAATTTGC
This sequence comes from Heptranchias perlo, assembly GCF_035084215.1. Taxonomy (NCBI): domain Eukaryota; kingdom Metazoa; phylum Chordata; class Chondrichthyes; order Hexanchiformes; family Hexanchidae; genus Heptranchias; species Heptranchias perlo. Next base: position 5,778,226 of record NC_090339.1, read on the forward strand.
AAATATAGCAATAAACTATGAGGAATGGTGCTACAAGTGAGAATTTATTAATGATTTATAAAATAATGATCATCTTATGGTTGTATTGAACCGTGGCAGTGTTTTACACTTGAATTGGCTGACTGCCCACTTTTCCAACTTAAAATGCATTAAAACATTTAATATATGCATATTATATACAGGCTCTTCCATTAAGTGTCTTGAGATTAAGACATTCACTCAATTCATTTAGATGAAAAGAAAATTGGCAGCAGGAGACTAATCTGTAAATTATATTAGATGATAAAGGAATGGCAGAGATGCTGAACCAGTACCTCACCTCTGTATTTAAAGAGAGAGATGAGAGAGATGAGCGAGGACTGCAAGGGTAAATGGGCGGACCTGGAGCAACCATTACCAGATGTATATAAACATTAAAAAGAAAACTATTAAAGGGGCTATAGGACTTAAAAGCTGACAAGTCACCAAGCTCCAGAATATTGAATGAGGTTCGTAATGAAGTGGCACAAGTATTCACCTGAATTTTCCAAAATTCTTTGAAACAGGAATTGTACTAAATGATTGGTGGGTGGCTAATGTAGAGAAGGGGACATGTAAAATATAGAGCAGTTAATCTGATGTCAATGGAAAACTGCCAAGGATCATAATAAGGGACATTAGTCAACACTTAGAAAGATATTTTTAATCAACATGGATTTATAAAGGGCAGGTTAAATTCTTTGAGGAAATTACTGAGCAAATAGACAAGGGAATTATACTCCAAGAAAATGAGAGAGGATAAAAGAGGGCCATAGAGGAAAATAGAGAAACAAGTAACAAAGGAGTGACTTTTTAATGAGCAACAACTTGCACTTATGTGGTGTCTTTAATGTAAACAAACTTCTCAAGGTGCTCTGCAAATAGACATAAGGGAAACACACTGAACCAACAAAGGAGAGATTAAGAGGGGTGCTGATAGCTTGGTTTAAAAAATGGGTTTTGAGATGATTTTTAAAAATGGATAAGTGGAGAGGTTTAGGGAGACAGCTCTGGAGAGTGGGACTGAGGCGGCTGAAGACTACCACCAGTGATGGGGTGAAGGGGACGGGGGGGTGGGGGGGGGCGTTGACCATAGGCTGGAGTTAGAGGAACGGAGCGTTTGGCAGGGGTATGGAACTGGTGGAGACTGGGGTGAGGCATTGGAGTGATTTGAAGAAGAGGACAAAGATTTTAAATTTTACATGTTGGGGTATAGAAGCCAATATCGGTCAACAAGGACAGGCATGACTGGTGAGCAGGACTTAGTGTAGGATTGAATATTTGGAGATTATGGAGGGTGGAGGATGGGAGGCCTTCAAGGAAAGTGTTGGAGTGGTTGAGTCTAGAGGTGACAAAGACATAAAGATTTCAGCAGTAGTTGGGCTTAGGTAGGTGCAATGTTGCAGTGGTGGAATTAAGTGGTCTTAATGATAGACAGGATGCAGGGTTTAAACCTCGGCTCAGGCTTTAACAGAACACCAAGGCCTAATACAGTGGCTGAGGAGGGTGATTGAATCTGTAGCAATGGAGTAGAGTTCATAGTGGGGGCTGAAGATGCTGGGCTTAGGTCTTCTTGATGTTGAGGAGGTTATGATTCATCCAGCTTTTAATGTTGGACAAGCAGTCTGACAGCATAGAGGCAGTAGAGCTAGGTGTAGTTGTGGAAGCAGCGTTCAGAAGTGAAGTTCCAAATGTTTTCAACGGTTGAAGCTGCTTATTTTTTGAGCAAGTGAAGGCTCAAGCAAACATAGAAGAACTCTCATTTCTATAGCGCCTTTTATGATCTCAGCACGTCCCAAAGCGCATATTATCTCTGACGCCATGTATCTAGACTTTCAGAAAGCATTTGACAAAGTTCTGCACAAAAGGCTACCAGTTAAGCTGAAAGTGGTAGCAATTTAGGGTAAGATTTGTGAATGGATAAGAAATTGGCTGAAGGATAGAGGAATTACATTTGACCAGGTGAAGACGATGAAAATCTACCCCAATGTCTTCTCAGCCTTGAAAGAAGATGACAGAGTTGACCGTATGGAGGTATATGTTATAGTGAACAGTATGAAAAAGATGAATCCGGAAAATGACTTCAAGCAAAACCATGAGAGTAGGATAAGGAGACACAGGTCCAAACCAATTAAAGACAAATTTAGGACTGGTGTCAGGAAGTTCTTCACATAAAGAGTGATTAACACATTGAATGGGTCTTCCATGTAGAGTAGTAGAGGCAAAAAAAACCCTGAAATTAAATGCTGTGACTGGGGGAGGTGGAAGAGTAGGATCTTTCTGGATGATGAACTAAGATGGGCCGAATGGCCTTCCTCATCCATATTTGTCTCATGAACAGGAAACATGTGGATGTGAGCATCGACAGATTCTTACCTGCTAATCATTCTGGAATGGACTAGCCCAAAGATAAACTTGTTTATTTATGTGGATTTATGGATTCATTTTTGATTGATCAATATTAGCCCGAATGCGCCACTGTAAAGGGGGAACTGCTGTGCAAACTCAGCTGTTGAACAACCAAAGCGGTGTGAAGCCTAGCAAAGTAGTAAACGGGGAGCGAGGCCAATGTTTCTGCCACAAACACTGCCGACCTCTACACCAAAAGAGATGGTTTTAACTGCAGTGGAGGCTCAGCTCAGGTTTGAAAAAAGAGCCAGTATCAATAACGGTGCGTAAGAGGGGAAGAGCAATGAAGAGAGGGAGAAATAGGGAAGAAGACCGATAAAGAGAAAATCAGGGTGGGAATAAGAGAAAGCGAATGCGAGACACATGGAGAAAAGAGGAAATGAAATAAAAAGAGATAAAGAATGTGAGTGAGAGAGCTAGGGAATGAAAGCAAGTGGCACTGAAGGTGAAATCTGAAATGAAAGGGAACAAGGAGAAATGAGAGCATGTGAGAATGAGAAAATACAATCTAGATTTCAAGTTGGAAACAAAGCATGTGAAAAATCACCTTAATGGGCCAGGTTTCAAAATTTTGCTGTAGATACAGTGAGACTAGCAGTGAGCATAATAGCATTCTATAGTTAAAATTTGTGGCTGTTAGTTTTTATATAATTTGTGTGCCAGCTCTTAACCTTAGAAAGGTTGTACAGCGTCTCTTGTAGATGTCGCAGCAGCAGTTTAGAAGTTTGTGTACTTCTGTGTATTTCTACATAACTGGGACTTAATTTTGCCTCTGAATTTCAACAAGACAAGCACATTAATTTTGCCTTGCAGGCGGTACGGACCCACATTTGCCAACCAAGTAACAGTGTCCTTTTGATTGTTTATTCACGTAGACCTAGTGACATGATTGATTTTATGTACACGTTTTAACCACAGCTTGGAAGAGGGAATGGAGTTCCAGGTCTAAATTCAACACCTTTTTTTCCTATTTTGACAGAGGAGGTGCTGGTGGTGAGAAAATGGATAACTCTCCGCTCAGAGGGGATCTAATGGCAACAGGACTCCATGAGAGGTATGTAATGTGCACACAGTTACATATTGTTCAGAAAACAATTGGATGTGGCTTGAAAGTAATTTATCTGCACTGACGTGTGTAGTCATGTTTCTCTCCCTGCAGTTGAAATGTCCACCTACAATAGGTTGCCTCATGGAACAATTACTGTTGTGCATTCACTGATAAGACATTTAGTGTGAACCATCTTTGTTATATAGTAGCTAACCTATGGGGAACTTCAGTCTTGCAAGTCCACACACCAATGCTTGGCTCGCTGTCATTGAAAATGCAGACTGTGGATCAGATACAGGAGCAGGGAACAGCTAGAGAAATTTGTCACGCATGCAGTAAAAATCTGTCTGGGAACTCTGACAAAGGATACACTCGTAACTAGGTTTCATTTGTCCTTGGTTGTGATTCATACATAATGCCACACCGCGTGCATCAAGTGTCTTACTGGGAAAACAGTTGGGCACTGATAACATTCCCTTTTAAAGGAGTTTAATGCCTGGATGTTGGAGATAATATATGAACTGGAGTCATAGAGTGTGTGCACTAACCTTCACTACAAAGAAAAAGCAAAAAGAAACAAAAGGAGAGAACTTGCATTTATACAGTGCATTGAATGTCCTCAGGATGTCCTAAAATGCTTTACAGCATTTTCAAGTATAGTCACTTGTTTTTATAGGCAAACATGGCAGCTAGTTTGCACACTGTAAGGTCCCACGAATAGCAATGAGACGCATGATAAGTTAATCTGTTTCCTTTTTGGTGGTAGTGGTTGAGGGATAACTATTGGCCAGGACATTGAGAGAATTCCCCTGCTCTTCTTAGAATAGTGCCATGGGATCTCTTGTCTTCACGTAAGAGGGCAGACAGGGCCTCGTTTTAACGTCTCATCTGAAAAGCGGCATCTTTGATGATGTATCACTCCCTCAGTACTGCACTGAAGTATCAGCCTATATTGTGTCAAGTCCTGGAATGGGGCTTGAACCCATAACCTTCTGGCTCAGAGGCGAGAGTGCTACCACTGAGCCATGGCTGACACAAGTTGACTATATTGCACTTGTTTATTATAATGGGGCAGGAATTGCTCGGAGCAGTGAACCAACAGTGCTCATTACTCTATGGATTTATACTAACCCACTAACTTACTTTTCTTCGGGCACTTCCTCGAATAAGAAGCGGGGAAGAGCCCAGCCTCAGATCAAGTGACGCTCGGACCCTGGGAGAAGCGAGAGGATCAATCGCTCCCCTTGACCAATCAGATCGCAGCATTTTTGACAAGCTGCGTTCACTGTCTCTGCAGGCTTCCATAGTTAAAACCAGGAAGCAAAAGGTACAACATTGAAATAATTGTAAAAACAGCGTATAGACAGCGAAAAAAAGAGAAGGTAAGACATAATTGAATTAAATAGAGACAGAAGGGAAAAGTAAAAAAAAAGTTTTTTTAATTTTTAAAAACTTTTTTAATGACTAAAAACTATTAAAATAAGGATTAATGAGACTCCACATTTTTAAAAGTTAATTTTTAGTTGTTTGGCAGTCATTAAGACTTACCATGCTGTTCAAACTTAGTTTAGATCCGGTATATTTAAGCGTACCCAATTTGTGGTGATATTAGTTACTTTCCAGCTGGACAGATGAGCAAGTTGGCACTGGTCCGTTGTTTCCACTAATTCCAGCCGACGATCTCCCTTTAATTTGAAGCTGTCATATCACCGGCGAACCAGTAGGAGCAAGTCTCAGATTTCCACATTTCACTTCGCATTTGCGAACGCCAGAACTTGCTTCTTGATTTCACCACTAACAACGATGAACGCTGTTAAGCTCACCGTTATTTTACAAACAATTTCTGCCTTAATATTTCTAGTATGCTGTTGAGTCCATTTCTGCATAAGAGACAATCTTTGTTGTTTGGGTGCATCTGCTTTTTTGGGGGATTGGTAATATGTTAATTTGGCTCCGATTGGCCACAGAGGATTACACAAAACCTGACCTGAAGCCCTAGGTAGTTTTCCAAAAGATACTAGTAGGGGGCCGGGCTTTCACTTCACTTCCTGGTCACTGTAATCCATGGTGGCAGTGAGTGAGATGTCGGCACGAGCCAGAAAACTTGCCACAGCCAGCTCAACTGCCCCTTCTCTGGCAAGGCTGCAAATGAAGCATTTTCAGAGCATGAACTGCCCCTGTAACTTTCCTGTCTCATGGTATAAAACTAGATGTAGGTCAGTGCTCCAAAAATACTTCAGCTTTAGTACAGATTGTCTAAAAGGGGCTGCAGGCAGTGGCCATGCTTTTGTGCTTCCAGCACTTCCCTGTTCCTGCTGCTGGAAAGATTGCACATGTACTGAGTCACTTTGAAGTCAGCCCATGTGTTGCAAATGAGGTACAAAACTCAGATTATTTGTGCAATGTGAATAACTCCTCCAATGGATTTAAGATGGGCTCCAGAAAGTAAATACTTTTAGGGACAGACCAACTTGAAAGTATATACAATAAAATTAGGATTCCTGTCTTTTCTTGGTTTTGCCAAATTTGATGTTTTCAGTCTGTTCCAGTAAAACTCATTCATAATCACTTAAATTTGAACTTCAAAAGGTTTTAGTCAGAGAGTAGGTGTCAATGTATTTTTATTGGTTGCAGTGCAACAGTAAGGGAACAAAATATAAAAGGGTAAAATGGTTATAACAGTAAATGGTTCAGTAAAAGAAAACTGTCAAAGTATCGACATTGTGATCTGCCTCAGTCTTTCCTGATGAATTGGAACCAGTTCACATTTTTAGCAGCTCATTGAACATTTTTGCTCCCTCTGACTAGGAAAGAGTTTGAACTGGGAAATGGCTCTTGACAAAATGAGTGTTGATGCTTTGCCTGCAGAATTGATGAACTTGAAAATTCTTGTTCGCAGAGAGGCTCAGCAAGGTGCTTAGAAACTGAAATAGAAACATATCACCTTGTTAGAGACGTTGAATCAGTGAAAAACAAACTCTTCGTGAAGAGAATCCACACCTATATGGATGAAAGACTTGCGCTAAAACCAGATTGATGCATTATCCACTTCAAAAGGCATTGTAGTTGGCCGAATCCATTACATTGATGTTCACCTATGTTATACCTGGTGCCTGGAAAAAGCTGAACTAACAGTGGTTTTTAAATTGCACTGCCTGTAAAATAGCAAATAGATTGGGAGCGCTCAGGTAGCAAGCCTAAACTCTATGCAATTTTGTAGTTTGCTGTAAAATAGAATTCTGGTCTTGATCCAATGATGAATGTAGTTCTCAGATTCCAGTCTCTTCGTTATTTTTCCAAAAGGAGTAATATTATTGGTTAGCAGTTGCAGTATACAAACTCTTCACTGTCAACATGGTTGCGTAGGGCTTCCAGTTGCTTTACTGAGCAAAAATGGTAGAAGTTACCGACTGGAAAGACTTTGAACTGTGGCTTAGTCTTTAGGAAGTTTCCACACAATTTTTTCCTATAACTCAGAGTTGCTACCAAGGCACACAACAGCTTCTCACTGTTTTTTGAAATTTTCCAGCCCTTTCTGGCTCAGAGTAGCAATGGACAGAGTTTTGTAGGACTCACAATTTCTAGGTCAGCTACAAAAGTACATCTGGCCTTTTATGAGATCGTGAGGTGTACAGCGGTTTACAAGATAAACAGCGATTAACAAGGCAGTACTGCCCATCTCAACTCATCCATCCATAAGACCCTAGTCTCCCCATTACAGCATCCAACTGTCTCTTACCTGATGGCAGGCTTTTTGCCTCCATTACTCTGTCAATCACTTGGCTCCATTCCTGTATCAATCACTTTATATTTAGGAGCTACTTGAGAGTTGTCCGTTTCCCGTTGACTAGCCTGAATGTGTGTCCCATATCCTATTGCCATTGTTTAGTTTGAAGTAGTGTTCCTGATTTACCTTCTTTGTACTGTTTACCACCCTATATACTTCTATAAGATCACCTTTCAGTTGCCTTCTAACTCAGTCCCTCTGATGCTAGTTGTCAGTCTCGTGGATCTTCTCTGAACTGCCTCCAGGGCTCCCTTCTGTCTCAATGGGATGAACTGGGCATATACTCAAGGTTTGGTCTGACCAGAGTAGTGTACAATTTGAGCATGACTTCCATCGACCTTTACTCTATTGTTTTGGAAATATTTCTGCTTTGTTGAATGCTGCTTCATAGAATCATAGACTGGTTACGGCACAAAAGGAGGCCATTCGGCCCTTTGAGCCTGCGCTGGTCCTCTGCAAGAGCAATCCAGCTAGTCCCATTCCCCGCTCTTTCCTCGTAGCCCTGCAAATTTTTCTCCTTCGGGTAACTATCTAATTCCGTTTTGAAAGCCACAATTGACCCTGCTTCTACCACCCTTTCAGGCAGTGCATTCCAGACCCTAACCACTCGCTGCGTAAAAAAGTTTCTCCTTGTGTCGCCTTTGGTTCTTTTGCCAATCACCTTAAACCTGTGTCCTTTGGTTTGCAACCCTTCTGCCAGTTGGAACAGTTTTTCTTTAATTACTTTGTCTAGAACCTTCATGATTTTGAACACCTCTATTAAATCTCCTCTCAACCTTCTCTGCTCTAAGGAGAACAACCCCAGCTTTTCCAGTCTATCCATGTAACTGAGGTCCCTCATCCCTGGGACCATTCTAGTAAATCTTTTCTGCACCCTCTCTAAGGCCTTCATATCCTTCCTTAAGTGTGGTGCCCAGAATTGGAGACAATACTCCAATTGTGGCCGAACCAGTGTTTTATAAAGGTTCAACATAACATCCTTGCTTTTGTACTCTATGCCTCTATTTATAAAGCCCAGGATCCCATATGCTTTCTCAACCTGTCCTGTCACCTTCAACGACCTGTGTACATATACTCCCAGGTCTCTCTGTTCCTGCATCCCCTTTAGAGTTGTACACTTTAGTTTATACTGCCTCTCCTCATTGCTCCTACCAAAATGTGTCACCTTACACTTCTCAGCGTTAAATTTCATCTGCCATGTGTCCGCCCATTTCAGCCGGTCTATGTGCTCCTGAAGTCTATCTCTATCCTCCTCACTCTTTACTACACTTCCAAGCTTTGTGTCATCTGCAAGTTTTGAAATTGTGCACTGTACACCCAAGTTCAAGTCATTAATATATATCAAGAAAAGCAGTGGTCCTAGTACCGGCCCCTGGGGGATACCACTGTACACCTCCCTCCAGACTGAGAAACAGCCGTTCACCACTACCCTCCATTTCCTATTACTTAGCCAATTTCATATTCATGTTGCCCTGCCCCTTTTATTCCGTGTACTTCAGTTTTATTGACAAGCCTATTATGCGGCACTTTATCAAAAGCCTTTTGAAAGTTCATATACACATTATCAACCACATTGCCCTCATCAACCCTCTCTGTTACGTCATCAAAAAACTCAATCAAGTTAGTCAAACATGATTTGTCTTTCACATCCATGCTGGCTTTCCCTTATGAATCCACACTTGTCCAAGTGACTTAATTTTGTCCCGGATTATTGTTTCTGAAAGTTTCCCCACCACCGAGGTTAAACTGACTGGCCTGTAGTTGCTGGGTTTATCTTTACGTCCTTTTTTGAACAAGGGTGTAACATTTGCAATTCTCCAGTGTTTAAGGAGGATTGGAAGATTGTGGCCAGCACCTCTGCAATTTTGACCCTTCCTTCCCTCAGCAACCTAGGATGCATCTCATCTGGACCTGGTGACTTATCTATTAAGTATAGCCAGCCTTTCTAGTATCAATTTTTACCTTCTCTTTTATGTGGCTTTAGCCGTATCTTTTTCCTTGGTGAAGAAAGATGCAAAATACTCATTTAGAACCTCAGCCATGCCCTCTGCCTCCATGCGTAGATCTCCTTTTTGGTCCCTAATCGGCCCCACACCTCCTCTTACTATCCGTTTACAATTTATATGCCTATAGAAGATTTTTGGATTCCCTTTTATGTTGGCTGCCAGTCTATTCTCATACTCACTCTTTGCCCCTCTTATTTCCATCTTTACTTTCCCTCTGAACTTTCTATATTCAGCCTGGTTCTTACTTGTATTAACAACCTGACATCTGTTATACGCCCCCTTTTTCTGCTTCATCTTGCTCTCTATCTCTTTCGTTATCCAGGGAGTCCTAGCTTTGGTTGTTCTACCTTTCCCCCTTGTGGAAATGTATCTTGTCTGTACCTGAACCATCTCCTCTTTAAAGGCCACCCACTGTTCAATTACAGTTTTGCCTGCCAATCTTTGATTCCAATTTACTCGGGCCACATCTGTTCTCAACCCACTGAAATTGACCCTCCTCCAATTTCGTATTTTTACTCTAGATTGCTCTGTGTCCTTTTCCGTAACTAATCTAAACCTTATGATACTATGATCATCGTTCCCTAAATGTTCCCCTACTGACGCTCGCTCCAATTGACCCACCTCGTTCCCCAGAACCAGATCCAGCAATGCCTCCTTCCTCGTTGGGCCGGAAACGTACTGGTTAAGAAAGTTCTCCTGAACACACTTCAGAAATTCTTCCCTCTCTTTGCCGTTTACACTATTACTGTCCCAGTCTATATTAGGGTAGTTGAAGTTCCCCCATTATCACTACTCTATGGTTCTTGCACCTCTCTGTAATTTTCCTGCAAATTTGCTCCTCTGTATCCTTCCCATTAGTTGGTGGCCTATAGAATACACCCAGTAGTGTAATGGCGCCTCTTTGTTTCTTAACTCTAACCAAAATAGATTCTGTCCTTGACCCCTCCAGGACATCCTCTCTCTCCAGCAGTGTAATATTCTCCTTAATCAATACTGACACCCCCCCCCCACCCCCCTCCTTTCTTTCCTTCCCTATCTTTCCTGAACACCTTGTATCCAGGAATATTTAGTACCCAATCCTGCCCTTTTGTGAGCCAGGTCTCCGTTATCGCCACAACATCATATTCCCATGTGGTTATTTGCGCCTGCAGCTCACCGACCTTATTTACCACACTTCAAGTGTTCACACACATGCACTGTAAGCCTATCTTAGACTGACTCCACTTAATACTGTACTATTTCTTACTCCAGTGCTATCTTTCTCTCCCAATCCTTTGTGCACCTTGTTTCTCTTTTCTAATACTACATCCTGGTACCCATCCCCCAGCCAAATTAGTTTAAACCCCCTCCCACGGCACTAATGAACCTCCCCGGGAGGACATTGGTCCCAGCTCTGTTGAGGTGCGACCCGTCCGGCTTGTACTGGTCCCAATGCCCCAGGAATTTAAAGCCCTCCCTCCTACACCATCCCTCCAGCTATGCATTCATCTGCTCTATCCTCCTATTTCTATACTCACCGACATGTGGCACCAGGAGTAATCTTGAGATTACTACCCTTGAAGTCCTGTTCTTTCATCTTTTTCCTAGCTCCCTAAACTCTGCCTGCAGAACCTCATCCCTCTTTCTACCTATGTCGTTGGTACTGATATGGACCACAACCTCTGGCTGTTCACCAGAATGTTCTGCAGCTGCTCAGTGACATTCTTGACCCTGACACCAGGGAGGCAACATATCTTTCTGGAGTCACGTCTACGGCTGCAGAAATGCCTGTCTGTTCCCCTAACTAAGGAATCCCCTATCACTATTGCTTTCCTGACCTCCCTCCCCCCGCCCCCCCCCCAATACAGTTGAGCCACCCGTGGTGCCGTGGACTTGACTCTGGCTGTACTCCCCAGAGGAAACATCTCCCTCGTCAGTATTCGGAACTGAATACCGTTTAGAGAGTGAGATGCCCCCAGGGGACTCCTGCACTACCTGCCTGGCCCTCCTTGTCTGTCTGGCGGTCACCCAGTCCCTCTCTGCCTGCACTCTCTTAAGCTGCAGAGTGACCACCTCCTGAAACGTGCTATCCACGAAACTCTCAGCCTAGCGAATGCACTGCAGTGACGCCAGCTGTTGCTCAAGCTCCGAAACCCTGAGCTCGAGCTCCTCCAGCTGACAACACTTCCTGCACCTGTGGTTGTCCAGGACACAGGAGGCGTCCTGGAGTTCCCACGTGGCACAGGATGTGCATTCGACATGTCTGAGCTGCCCTGCCATGCCTCATTTTATTAGATTACCAACTAAACTTAACAGAAATAAACTAAAGACTAAAAAAAACACTCACCAGCTACTCGCCAATCAGTTCCGTCCCTTGTGCTGACGTCACTTTAGGTTTTTACCTTGCTCCCTGGACCTCGCTTTTTATCTGCTCCGATCCCCCGCCTCCCGGTCTCTCGCAGGTCCTCACTCGCTCGTGATCCCCCGCCTCCCGGTCTCTCGCAGGTCCTCTCTCGCTCGTGATGCTTTGCCCCCGGTCTCTCGCAGGTCCGCGCTCTCTCTGGACTCTAGGCTCCCGAAAGCTTCACTTTAATTGGACATGTTGACCCTTGAGTCTTTAAGTCTTAAGTCTATTAAAACCCCAAAATCTCTTACATCACCCATAGCCATTTCAATGTCATTCGTGTTATCCATTGTTCTTTCTATGTGTGGTAATTTACAGTTGTCTGCATTAAGTTTTACCGCCATTTCTGGGTCCCTGTTCATCCTATGGGGTTTCATTAATTGTCACAATGTTGGCCATCGTGAATTAATGCCTCATGTGTTGGACGTTGATGTCAGATACTTCAGACCGATACTTGCCTTGCATGGACAATCTTGGGTAGATTCCGGCAAAGTCTTACCAGCAAGAACCATCTTCTAGATAAAGGACACAAATGGGACCTGATTTGCACGAATCCCAGCTTTTTCTTCTTTGCATTTCCTTTTTAATGTAATGATTGTCTTAACAGGATTTATCTGGCTAGGGCTGTTGCCATCTTAACTTGCTGGTTCATTCTTTAAGTCTGCAATTGCAAATATTTAGTGATATGGATTGCTGTATTTTTAGTGTCAGGTGGTATTGTTACATGGCACTACTTGAAAACTAAACCATTCTCCCCTCTCATATCCTCAGATATTATCAGGATTTAATTTAGCATAATGTTCTAGAGTTCTGGGCCTCTGCAGTACCTCTGGGCAGGCGTTTTGTACTTTGTAGAATTTTAATGAGTTTGGCACTGTGGTGCCAGTGTCAGTGACCGGAAGCAGTGGACGTGCCATTCCATGGGTTTCCTGTCACAATCAAGCAGGCACAATTAAACATTTCAACGCAGCCTGAAAGATTTATGGAGAGATCCTGATGAGAATATTAGATCTTTTATTGGCAACATTTTCAGGCTTTACATAGGAACATGTTAGGAACAGGAGTAGGCCATTCAGCCCCTCGAGCCTGTTTCACCATTCAATTAGATCATGGCTGATCTGTATCTTAACTCCATCTATCGCCTTGGTTCCATATCCCTTAATACCTTTACCAAACAAAAATCTATCGTCTCAGTTTTGAAAGTTTCAATTGGCCCAGCATCCACAGCCTTTTGTGGAAGAGAATTCCAGATTTCCACTACCCATTGTGGTAGTGACACTTTATGACAATAAGCACCAATTTGACAAATTTCCAGTTTGGTGGGATTCTAGAGGGTTTTGTTAGCTTAAGCCAAAAACAGAGAACCCCAAATGTAACACTTGAGTGACCAGACAGGTTTTTGATTAGAAGTTCCGATACAGAATTAACAATCACTTGCACCTTTAGAGTTGTTGGAGCGTGCGTTAGGTTTTGGGAACTTGCCTGTTGGTTCCTCAGTACAACTTCTTTAATTCTGTGCTCCAAGCAAACATTGGGTTCATATTCATTGGTCACTGTACTTGCCTCGAGCTTTGTCTTGTTATTCTACCTAATAGGGATAAAAAAGGTCAGTACGCATACAGTACATGTTCTATCAAAAGCAAAGTACTGAGGAATATGGAAATCTGAAATAAAAATAGAAAATGCTGGAAAAGCCCAGCAAGTGAGGCAGCATCTGTGGAGAGAGAAACAGAGTTAAAGTTTCAGGTCGCAGTCCTTTCGTCGGTACATGTTCTAAGTGTGGTACTTTTGTGGACAGAAGATTTTACCCATTTTTAAAACTTGCATAAAATTAATTTTGTATGTGTGTGGAGGAGGGTGGCAGTGAGGGAATGACTGCCTCGCATTAAAATTATATCCTACAGAGCGTTTGCTATGGAATGTTACAGCTTTGTACAGAATCTTGGGACCTAAGTTCTGGTTTTGCATATGTGTGAAAATTTGCTGCAGTTCAGAAACCAACGGCTGTTAGTGGCAGTTCTGCTGTTACTTCCTGTCCTGTGAGTACAGAAATAGAATACCCCAGTAGTTTCAACCTGCAGCACATTGTTAGTTAAACTTAATCGGCACATAAAATTGCCACCTGCACACATTGTTTTCCCTTGAGTGCTTTGGTGCAAGCTTCTGTAAAACAAAATGAGGTGCAACTACTTTTTATTCAGATGCACACAGCAGTAAGGAGACCCGTACAGGCTGAAAAGTTCTTGAGCAAATTTAGAGTATTCCAAGTATGCATATATTTAATTTAAAAATAGATATTTTATAAAAATTAATTTCAATTTAAAATGTGCACATTAGGCAGTCTTTCAGTTGAAGATACTGTTGACACAAAAGATTTTTTTCATGGCATAACGTGGTGGGTTAAAATAACAAAAACTCCCTTGTAAAGACAGCTGAGTCTTAGTGTTCCTACTGTTACATTTTTTGTAATTGCAACTGGTGTATGAACTCTCAGCGCTGGCATAGTAAGATGTTTTGGAATCTGAGTGTCGCCTGAATAGTCATCATTGTTAACAAGTGACCTTTTGCCGAATGCAGTAGACCCTGCTTGAATATGGGTCTTTGTAACGTTAAATAAAGCTTTCCTCAGTTTGATCTCTCAAGGAATTCCAGCAAAACTTTATAAAGGAAAAGGAAAGAACTTGCATTTATATAGCGCCTTTCATGACCTCGGGACGTCCCAAAGTGCTGTACAGCCAATGAAGTACTTTATTCAAGTGTAGTCACTTGTAATGTAGGAAATGTGACAGCCATTTTGTGCACAGCAAGGTCCCACAAACAGCACTGAGATAATAACCAAATAATCTGTTCTTAGTGATGTTGGTTGAGGGATAAATGTTGGTCAGGACACCGGGAGAACTCCCGTGCTCTTCTTCAAATAATGCCTTGGGATATTTTACATCCACCTGAGAAGGCAGACTGGGCCTCGGTTTAATGTCTCTCCTGAAAGACACTCTCCAACAGTGCAGCACTCCCTCAGTGCTGCACTGAAGTGACACCTTCCGAGGTGCCTTTTAATCCGGAGAGGAGACTGGAGACTCCAAGGACTGAGCCAGGCTCGCTATTGGGATGTCACACACCAGTTTCATTTTCAGGCTATCAGTGTTTTTGGGAAACGTGCTGATGTCAGTAGAAAGAACTGTCGCAGACCCGGTGAAACAGATATTGGGCCAGCAAAGTCGAGATCTGGATTGTCCAGATTTACCTGTCCCAGTGTAGATTGCCATTTGGGTAGTCATAGTTACCTGTTTCACTGCCCCAGAAAATTCCCTCCTTACCTACCATTATTCAGGTAGCCTGTCGAGAGATCTGTTTCTATTTTTGCACAGCCATTGGAAATTCCTGAGACTTCAGTAAGCAAATATATCAAAATAAATCACAAGTAGATTGGAACTTGGAATTTTATTCATGAAACCCTTTGGATCCCATTGCCGCAGGCTAGTGGTGAACATTCTTCCTGTTACACATTTGAAGTAACAAATGGCAACTTTGTATTTGAATTTTTTTGCTGCTGGGCACAGGACTAAAGAAAACAAAAACCCACAACAATCACAATAGATGGTCATTTTCACTAAGTCTTCTCAGAAAGAAACTCTCGTACCTTTCTGTTGATAACTAACATGACTTAAGCAATTAACTAATTGCTGCATTTTCATTTCAACCGAATCCTTACACTTATGCCAATGATAGATTAAGATTAATGGCACTGAACTTTGCAACTTCGATCAGTTGAAATTGAGTGAAAACTTACAGCTGTATACAACCTGTTTTTTTAATAAAGGAGGGTTGAGTTCTCCATCAGAATAGAGGCAAATAAGCTTGTGCTTTTGCCTGTTTGAGTAAAAGCGTTAGCAATATTTGGCACATTAGCATTTCTATCAGAATTACATAGTGTTTACAGCACAGAAGCAGGCCATTCGTCTCAACTGGTCTATGCCCCTGTTTGTGCTCCTCCCACTCTACTTACTTCATCTCATCCTGTCAACATATTCTTCTATTCCTTTCTCATGTGTTTATCTAACTTTCTCTTAAATGCATCTATGCTATTTGCCTCAACTACTCCAGGTGGTAGCAAGTTCCACATTCCAACCACCCTCTTGGTAAAGAAGTTTCTCCTGAATTCCTTATTGGATTTATTAGTGACTATCTTATATTTATGGCGCCTAGTTTTGGACTCTACAAGTGGAATCATCTTCTCTACGTCTACCCTATCAAACCCCTTCATAATTTTGAAGACCTCTATCAGGTCACCTTTCAGCCTTCTCTTTTCTAAAGCAAAGAGTCCTAGCCTGTTTAGTCTTTCCTGATAGTTGTACCCACTCAACTCTGGTATCAGCCTTGTAGTGTATGTATGGTCATCAGAATGTATGGTATCTACACAAGAAGCATCCTTCCAAAAGGCTGTCCTGGAATAGGTTGCTTGTAACATTTTTATGGATGTTTTCAAAATGCTTATCTTCCTTAGTTTGCTTTAAATTCAAATTACAGTTGGTTGTATTGAAACCAGGAGTTGCCTTTATATGGCAGCACACTACAGTAAGTACAGCAATAAATGCTGACTTTGCCAACGACGCCACTATCCCATGAACGAATAAACAAAAATGATGAAGATTTTTTGATGAAGATAGAGGATGTGAAAAGCAGAAATGTGATTCTATAAAAAAAACTCCATGTTGAATAGAAAGCTGTGGTGTTCCCTTCTGGTGATCTGCTTTCAGATTAGTTCTCTTGTGAACTCGTGACAGACAGTATGCAGATTACGAAAACTACTTCTATACGGTTCATTTTTCACAGAATTTAATTTTAAGGGCACTGTGATGTAGATTTCAGTATAGACCAGAGTTGTAATTGACTTAGAACAAGTTGTGGTCTAACAATGGAGGCTGGTACCTTGTAAGTTGCCTGTTTTAAAATTGATTAACTGCATAATTTTTTGAACCTAAATATATAATACAAAATTTTGTACATTCTTAAAACATTGCAGTAATAATCTGTCTAGATTTAAAGATGTCAATGCTTTTTAATATGAATATAAAACTGAAATGGGTTTTCTTCCATATATTAATGTACATACTTTTGATTCTGAAACCTACCGTCCAGCACGGTTGCATCCCAGCAACCGAAGATCATAGCAACATAAAATAATTTTTAGTTGGGCGCTGTCCTCACTAAACAAAAACAGTTTGTGTTGAGTGGGAGAAGATCCATGTCATTTTCACCATGATGATGATATACAGTAGTGCCTTTCAATGTGATATATGTTAAGGCATCGCAGGGTAGAAATGACTGTCAGAGATGTTGTGTGAATGTGTAATCTGCTTGTACCAAATTCCTGTCTCTGCTATTTTAACAATGATGTCGACCTGTTTATTTTAAGTGGCTTAACACCTCTTGAAATAAGAGAGGCAGGTCTAACATCTCCAATACAATGGTGGAGACAGGAACTTGGTACGAGCACCATAAGCATTCACAAGGTAATGGCTGACAGCCGTTACCCTCGTATTTAGCAACCCTTGTTTTGAATTTTTGTTTGGAAATGCTTCTCTTTAAGAAGGTGCCTCTTCAAAACGTGGTGCATGAATCAGAGTTTCAGTTACGAGAGTAAATGAGGCAGGGAATGCATCCTCAAGACGCTCCTTAAAACATATTCATTCAAATTTGTGCCTAATCTTTTCATTGACTGGGATGAATGGAATACTGCTGGTAGTTGTGGATATAGTCTCTTAATTCCTTAATTTTTTTCCTGAATAAACAAACCATGTTTATCTTATATAAATGCAAGTTTTAAATAATTTTATATTAGTACAGAAATTGTTAAACGTGTTTTAAAAACTGAGCAGGCTTATGGATCCCTTTCCATCTGTCACTTATGCGTTGCATTCACACTTCACAGAAACTGACGGTAAAATTGGAATGTAAATCAAACTGAATCTGAAATGAAGAGAAGCGTGACTCCCTCCTCTGTGGAGTTGCACTTCACTTTGTTCCAGTGTTAGGTCAGGCCCTGACCATGAATGTAGTATGTATTTACATAGTTAACAGTTAAGTGCATCCTTAGAAGCTGTGTGTATCATGTTTTAGCTTCATGATTAATTGGAACAGATTGACTTTGATGTTCTGTCACAGAAGGTAATTCATGGTTTAGACAAAAATTTGAAGCAGGGATTCACCAACATTTTGGAAATTGCATATTAATATTATTGCAATGTCACTTCTCTTGGAAATTGCAAACTGAATTTTGAAAATATTCAGTATTTGGTTACCAAAGTGTTCTTCCTTAAACCTAGAGTTTCACATGCAGTCATTAGCGAGTGCAATTGTGAGCCATTATACAGAGGACCTTTCCACCCTCCCCAGAATAATTAGATGCATCAGCAAACACACATCTCTGTATGTAGCAATAAAATAAAATTGTCAGTCCAAAGGGTTTTTAAGGCAGAATGTAACCAAATGATCATGCGCTGCAAAGTTAAAACAAAACAAATTCTTCAATCACGGAAAATATCTTGTATTAGCTAAAGGGCATGCTCACGGTATTAGACAGTTGCTTAGTTAATCCAAGGAAGCCACTGCTTCTATTTATTTCAAATGCCATTCATTATTCCCCTATGAAATATTACAAGAGGGTGAAACATAGGAAAATGACAGTGCAAATCGTCCTAGGAACTACAACAACTTGAATTTATATAGCGCCTTTAACGTAGGAAAACATCCCAAAGCGCTTCACAGGAGCGTTATCAAACAAAAAATGACACCGAGCCAAAGAAGGAGATATTACGAGGGGTGACCAAAAGCTTGGTTAAAGAGCTAGGTTTTAAGGAGCATCTCAAAGGAGGTGGAGAGGCAGAGAGGTTTAGGGAAGGAATTCCAGAGCTTAAGTTCTAGATGGCTGAAGGCATGGCAAGGGAAGTGAGGAGTGCACAAGAGGCCAGCATTGGAGGAATGCAGAGTTCTTGGAGGGTTGTAGGGCTGGAGAAGGTTGCAGAGATAGGAACACAGGAACAGGAGGAGGCCATTCAGCCCCTTGAGCCTGCTTCACCACTCAATTAGATAATGGCTGATCTGTACCGTAACTCCATTTTCCTGCATTTGCTCATATCCCATGATACCCTTACCTAACAAAAATCTATCGATCTCAGTTTTGAAAGCTCCAGTTGTCCTAGCACCTGCAGCCTTGTGGGGGAGAGAATTCAAGATTTTTACTACATTGTGTGAAAAAGTGCTTCCTGATATCACTCCTGAATGGCTGAGCTCTAATATTAAGATTGTGCCCCCTTGTTCTTGATTCCCCCATGAGGGGAAATCGTTTCTCTGAATCATAGAATCATAGAAGTTTACAACATGGAAACAGGCCCTTCGGCCCAACATGTCCATGTCGCCCAGTTTATACCACTAAGCTAGTCCCAATTGCCTGCACTTGGCCCATATCCCTCCATACCCATCTTACCCATGTAACTGTCCAAATGCTTTTTAAAAGACAAAATTGTACCCGCCTCTACTACTGCCTCTGGCAGCTCGTTCCAGACACTCACCACCCTTTGAGTGAAAAAATTGCCCCTCTCACCTTAAATCTATGTCCCCTCGTTATAGACTCCCCTACCTTTGGGAAAAGATTTTGACTATCCACCTTATCTATGCCCCTCATTATTTTATAGACTTGTATAAGATCACCCCTCAACCTCCTACTCTCCAGGGAAAAAAGTCCCAGTCTATCTAACCTCTCCCTATAAGTCAAACCGGCAGCATCCTAGTCAATCTTTTCTGCACTCTTTCTAGTTTAATAATATCCTTTCTATAATAGGGTGACCAGAACTGTACACAGTACTCCAAGTGTGGCCTTACTAATGTCTTGTACAACTTCAACAAGACATCCCAACTCCTGTATTCAATGTTCTGACCAATGAAACCAAGCAAGCTGAATGCCTTCTTCACCACCCTATCCACCTGTGACTCCACTTTCAAGGAGCTATGAACCTGTACTCCTAGATCTCTTTGTTCTATAACTCTCCCCAACGCCCTACCATTAACGGAGTAGGTCCTGGCCCGATTCGATCTACCAAAATGCATCACCTCACATTTATCTAAATTAAACTCCATCTGCCATTTATCGGCCCACTGGCCCAATTTATCAAGATCCCGTTGCAATCCTAGATAACCTTCTTCACTGTCCACAATGCCACCAATCTTGGTGTCATCTGCAAACTTACTAACCATGCCTCCTAAATTCTCATCCAAATCATTAATATAAATAACAAATAACAGCGGACCCAGCACTGATCCCTGAGGCACACCGCTGGTCACAGGCCTCCAATTTGAAAAACAACCCTCTACACCCACCCTCTGTCTTCTGTCGTCAAGCCAATGTTGTATCCAATTGGCTACCTCACCTTGGATCCCGTGAGATTTAACCTTATGTAACAACCTACTATGCGGGTACTATATCGAATCATTTTAAAGAGCTCACTTGGAGCACGCCTCAACCTTCCAAACTCAAGGGAATACAAGCCAGGTTTATGCAACTTGTCCTCATAATTTACCCCTTTAATCCTGATATCATTTTGGTAAATTTGCACTGTACCCCACTCCAAGGTCAATATATCCTTCCTGAGGAGCAGTGCCCAGTGTTGATTGTTAAGGTGAATTGCTGAAGTAAGGTGTACTCCATTGTTAGGCTCATCAACATGAATGTAAGTCTGCAAGTAGCAGTGTCTATGACTTTTCATGCTTATTAACCATTCAGCCGTTGCGGTGGGTATGTTGGTGACCTGTTGCCAAACCAGGTGGTGACTTGTTGCCAGGCCTGTGTCAGTGTCACTCATGATCTGGTTGCTTGCAGATGTGTGAGAGCAGCCTGGGTGACTGGCCCTCCACTTTACATATTCTTTCCTCATGCCCTGTGGGTCAGTTCTTGCCTTCATTTGAGACATCTCTGATATTGTGGCTGAGCTTGACATGTAGGAAATCACGAGTGTAGTCTATAACTTAGCATTTTGTGGCACTGTGCACTGGAATACTGCTGTATTTACATCAGGGGTCTCCAAGCTTACAGCCTGTGGGCTGTATCCAACCCGTGAGCCCTGACAATACAGCCCATGAAGCCCAGGTAACTTTGTTCTACTTAGCTTACATTTCTTTACTGACTGGTTTGTCCAGTTTTGAATTTTATGGGCCTGGAGGTTTGGAAAGGGCTGTTCTTAATACTATCGTTCATTGGTGGATGACTCCTAAATCAGAAGATCTAGATCTGTTGGTATCTGCAGCTTGACATGTGTGCAAATTAATGGTTCAAATTTTAATTGTGCCCTGTGAGGTTCCTTGGGTTACACTAGGGTGGCCCACAAAGACAAAAGGTTTGGACACCTTTTATTTAAATACATGTTGATACATATTTTGGTTTGTAGGCCATTGCAGAAGACAAATATCGAGTGATAGTGGTTAGCTTTCACTGATTTATTTTGATCTATAATGTCAGTGTCTGCAAACGTTAGCTTAAAATATCAGCCCTAACTTCAGCTAGCAGAATTGTAGAGTATGTTCCAGCTATTTAATGAATAAAGAACCTGTGTCATAGTGAAAGTGTGGGTGCAACTTCAAAAATTATGCTTTTTTATTTTATTCCCTTTTTTGATGTCCTTGGCAGAGACCACTACAGCTGAGTGGATCTGCAGGCGATCACTTGTCAGGTTAAGACCTTCCTGTTTGGAGGTACGTGAGAGGCAGGGGTGACAGCTGTCCACTGAAGTAAGTCCCAGAAGCAAATTTGGATGCAGTGGTCCTTGCCTGCTTGTTTTTAAACCCAGTCCAACACAATGTGCACTTTGTTCAGACTGATTTTCAAATTGCATGTTTGTGTAGCAATGATGTCACAGCACAGCTGCACACTTCCCTGAGCAATCACATCTGGAGTGTTTTCAAACATCTCTATCTAGGCCCTTTGCAGTTGGCAACCGAGAAACTAATTCATAAGATATACCAAGGCCACGTATCCTATTAGTGCTCGTGTCAGCTGCCTGGGTAAGCCTGTCAGTTTGGGCTCCGAATGGGTATGATGTTTCTCAGTTCTCGTGTCCACTCACTGCATCATCCAGACTGTGCCAGCGTGTAGGAGCATTTAACTCACCACCAACTGGAAGTATAGTCAATAAACAAAAACAGATTACTTGAATTAAGCTTTGGTAACTCATCCAAAGCCTGCTACCCATTCACACATCACCCCTGTGCTCGCTGACCTACATTAGCTCCCAATCCAGCAACACCTCGATTTAAAAATTCTCATCCTTGTGTTTAAATCCCTGCATGGCCTCGCCCCTTCCTATCTCTGTAACTTCCTACAGCCCAACAACCCTCTGAGATCTCTGCATTCCTCCAACTCTGGGCTCTTGTGCATCCCCCACTTCCTTCGCCTTACGATTGATGGCTGTGCCATCAGCCGTCTAGGCCCTAAACTCTGGAATTCCAGCCCTAAACCTCACCGCCTCTTTCTCCTCTTTTAAGACGCTCCTTAAAACCTAACTCTCTGACCAAACTTTTGGTCACCGGTCCTAATGTCTCCTTCTTTGGCTTGGTGTCAAATTTTGTCTGATTATACTCCAGTAAAGCGTATTGGTATGTTTTTTACTACGTTAAAGGTGCTATGTAAATGCATGTTGTAATGCTTAATGCATCTGAAATTCCCTTTGCCGCTATTTTAGTGGCGGTATTAGCATGTTTACTTCAAATAAATAAATGCCTCTGCTAAAATAGAGGAGGGAAGCTTTTGTATGCTACTATCCTATAGTGTAATTTCAGTACTAAACTCTTCCATCTCCATGAGTTTGTGGCACCAGGGCTGCTGCTGCCTAGAGGTCCTCGTCGGCATCTGTTAGGAGTTGTAGGTGTTGATGTTTCTTGCTGGCCCTATTTTACGTACTCGACTAATGCAAATGCTGAATTATTCTGATCTGGAGTTGCTGCTGGGGACGGGGGTTTTGGGGGGCGAGAACTGACCCCTCCAGGAATCTCATTCATTTGCTTTATTTTGCCACCAGAGCATTTGCTGATTTTTTAAAATTTTGTCACCCTCGCCAAATTTCCTGTCGCAATATAATGCTGAAGTGCCATTAGCCGTCAATACTGTCAGTGAATTGACATTTGTTTAGTGTTTGCCAAAATGCTGACTCGCAATAGTTCCAGTAACTACAGCCCAACGATTTATCTCTTCATCACAGTTTATATTGTACATGTATTATTTCAGTCTGCATAGTGGGATAGAAGTATTGAACATTACTTTTCTGTGCCTCTTAGATTATAAATAATAAAGTTGATAGTTTTCAATAATAAAAATCTGTCACTAATTATGACTGACAATAGAAACTCTGTGGTGCAGTATATTTAATATTGAGTGTTGTGGGTGGTAGATTTATGATTTGATGTTGATCTGAGCAGTTTCATTATTGAAGAGTTCCTGTGTTCCTTGTAAAATGCTAACATTATTTGGTGTGTTAACAGAGCTGATGTACTTAAGTTGAGTGTGTGTGCACATGTATCTGTGCACATGTGTGTGTTTCTTTTCCCAAAAAGACCACTGAGCAAATGCCCTGGCTCAACAAGAGAATGAACTTGCTTTTTTATAGCATTTTTATATGAACAGGGTCCATTCAGCCCTTTGGACCTGCTCTGCCGTTCAATTAGATCATGGCTGATCTGTACCTCAACTCCATATACTCGCTTTTGCTTTATATCCCTTGATACCCTTACCCAACAAAGATTTTGGGGGGAGAGTTGCAGATTTCTGCTGCCCGTTGTGTGAAAAAGTGCTTCCTGTTTTCCCTCCTGAATGGCCTAGCTCTAATCTTACGATTGTGCCCCCTTGTTCTGGATTCCCCTATTAGCTTCATTGTATCTACTCCATCGAATCCTTTTATCATTTTAGACTCCTCAATTAGATCATGGCTCAACCATCTAAACTCACAGGAATATAAGGCAAATTTATGCAACTTGTCCTCATAATTTAACTCATTAAACCTTGGTATCATTCTGGTAAATCTGCACTGTAACCCTTCCAAGGCTAATATATCTTTCCTGAGGTTCGGTTGCCCTCTCCCTCTCTTCCTCTTGCTTTTCACCCCTCTCTTCGCTCTTTTCTGCCCCCTCCTGTCCTCTGAACTCCACTCTACACAAATTCAGTCTTGCTGCATCTCTTCAGAAAATAGCCTCCTCTGACCACGCCTTTGTTTTTTTCCTTAGCTGTTTGAGCTCCTAATCATTGTCCGCTTTTTCCCCGTCCTGATGTGAAACGCCTTGGGACGTTTCACTGTGTTATAGAGGCTACGTGATTACAAGATGTTGAGAACAGAAAACCAGCAGCTTCCTGTTGAGAATTTGACTAGCTTTTTCTTACCACTTGCCAAATTTTTGCAGGACAGATTCTCAACCTTATCATGGTCCAGATACATCCATCCACAGAGGAGATTAAAGCTGACCATGGCTACATTTCCCAAATACGAGCATGTCCTCTGAGTTGAGTTGTAGGGGTGTAGTTTGTAGGATGGAGCAGTGTAACGTTCCACCTGAAGTTTGAGGCGAGAAACTTTGGAAAGGGAGGCTGTTCCTAATCTCTCCCTCAATCAGGATAATTACACATTTAAAAATGCTTCAAGCTTTACATGCCCTGGTAAAGCAGGACATACTGGATAAAAATCATGCAGATTTAATTTGATGGTAAATGTGTTCTTTTAAAGATTAGGGATCTCTATCAGCAGATGGCTGCCTGTCCCATCTGTCACTTGGGATAAATGGAATCTGCTTTGAGCTCCATATGCGTAATTTGAAGTATGATCTGCGTGGTTTAATTAGATGCTGTAAGTCCTTTAAGGGTGCATCTGCACAACTGTAGTGTTGGTGCAAAGAAGTTTCACAGTTCTAGTGTAATTGCAACCTGAAACTGGAGTCAGGGCCTGACTGACAGCAGAGTGAAATGGAATCAGACTCCTGGAGGAGGGAATATGACTGCTTCACTTTGGAGTCAGTTCATGTCCCAGCACCTGATTTACACTGCACCTTTAGTGTTGGTGTGAAGCTGAAACCACTTCAAACTGACCCTGAACTTATAGTGTAAATGTACCCTTAATTTACCAACGGCTACTAAGATATAAGTCGCACACATTGGAAGCTGAGTTGTGTTGATGGTGTGAAGAAGGTACCGCAGGGGAAATAGATTCATGTGCTTGTTTTGTTTTGTTCCGCCCAACAGTTTCCCATGAAATATTTACACAAGCAACATTTTGGAACTTGGAAATAAAATGTATCTGTCCACTTTGGGCTGTGCAGGTGAATTAAGTGGTGTGTACATAATGTGAAATGTTTGTTAGTCTGCCTATCATTCTCTTGCCCCATTTCTTGCATGAAAATTAAAGTTCCCAGCTGTCATTGGACATATACCTGGAGGGTTGTCACGTGACATCTGATCATAGGGATAGGAATAGGGTCACTATGAGATGCACATGACACTTGCCCGCAATTTGCATATGTTATTGTAAAGGTTTTGTCCCCTGTAGTTGAGTATCTTTGCTCGTGGATTTGTGCCAGCAGTCAAATTTTTCTCCAGCATTGCTCAAAGCAATGCCTGGACGATCAATCCTCAATCCCGAGAGATTCCCGGATAATCTAGGAGCGTGGCAATCTTAATGCTGATATTGGATTTAATGGGATTTAGGCTGCATTCTAATGTTCATGTGTGCAGGATTCCTTTTTTACCCAGTATGTAAAAAGCCAACAAGAGAGGAAGTACTGATGGATCTAATAATGGGAAACGAACCAGAACAGATAAGAGAAGAAAGCATAGGGGGAATATCTAGGCAATAGCGATCACAACTTATCAAGGTTTAAGATAAAGATTGAGAAGGACATAAGTAAGACAAAGACCAAAGTAATAAATTGGAAAAAAACTGATCTTAAGGGATGAGAATGGAATTAGGGAAAATAAACTGGCAACATTTACTGACAAACAAAGAAATAGAAGAGCAGTGGGAAACATTTAAAACGGTGATCAATAGAGTCCAGGAGAAATATATCCCACTAAAAAGCAAGAGCAAACTAGCCAGTAATGACACACCATGGATGGATAAAGAAATAAGGGCAAAATTGAAATTAAAGGAAAAGACATACACTAAAGACACAGACAAAGGAGAGGATGACAAAGGGGAATACAAAAAGGTTAGGAAAAAAGTTTTAAAAAAAATTTGGAAGGCAAAGTGAAACTACGTAACTAAATTATCAAGGAATATAAAAAGAAATAGTTAAGTATTCTACAGACGCATAAATAACAAAAGAAAAATCAGGATCGGGATAGAGTCACTGTGGGATACACATGACAAACTCACAGGTGATGACAGCAAAATGGCAATAATTACTTAGCCTCAGTATTTACCAGTGAGACTAACATGGTGGGCATGACATTAGAAGAAGAGATCAAAAAAGCTATTAAGACATTTAAGATAGAAGGGTGGGAGATAATTGATAAAATTAATCAAGCTTAAAGCGGATAAAACTCTTGGTCCAGATGCATTGCATTTGCGCATATTAAAAGAAGTTAGGGAAGAGATAGCAGAGGCATTATTACATATTTTTAAAAATTCATTAGAAAAGGGAATAGTGCCAGAGGACTGGCAGACAGTTAATGTGATTTCTAGATTTAAAAAGGGAAATAGAACAAGTCCAGCGAACTATAGACCAGTTAGCTTAACATCAGTGGTAGGAAAGATAATGAATCCTTACTCAAAGATGTAATAGAAAAACATCTGGAAACCGAAAATATAATAGAGCCATCAGCACAGATTTCAGAAGGGAAAGGTCATGCTTGACCAACCTTATTGAATTCTTTGAAGAAGTAACAGAAACAGTAGACAAGGGTAATGCAGTAGATGTAATACATTTGGATTTTCAAAAGGCCTTTGATAAGGTGCTGCATTGTAGACTCATGACTAAGGTCAGAGCCTATGGAGTCAGGGGACAAGTAGCAGAATGGATAGCAAGCTGGCTACAAAACAGAAAACAGAGAATAAGGGTTAAAGTTAGTTACTCAGACTGGCAAAAGTTGGGAAGTGGTGTTCTACAAGGATCGGTGCTGGGACCACTGTTGTTCACTATTTACATAAATGGATTTGGACTCAGGAATCGGAAGTACAATTTCAAAATTTGCAGATGGCACCAAATTGGAGGGTACAGTTAATACTGAGGACAACGACAAAGTACAGAAAGACATTAATAAACTTGCAGAATGGGCATGTAATTGGCAAATGAAGTTCAACATCGATAAGTGTGAGGTGGTCCATTTTGGTAGGAAGAATAAAGAGGCCACGTACTCCTTGGAAAATAAGAGTCTAAATGGGATAAAGGAGCAGAGGGATCTGGGGGTACAGATACACAAATCATTAAAAGTAGCGACGCAGGTTAATAAGGCCATAAAGAAAAAAGCAAACAAAGTACTGGGGTTCATTTCTAGAGGGATAGAGTTGAAAAGCAGGGAAGTTATGTTAAACTTGTATAGAACCTTAGTTAGACCACACTGGGAGTACTGTGCACAGTCCCGGTGTCTATATTATAAAAAGCATATGATGCACTGGAGAAGGTGCAAAAAGATTTACTAGGATGATACCAGAACTGAGGTTATACCTATCAGGAAAGATTGAACAGGCTGGGGTTCTATTGTCCAGAAAAGAGAAGACCGAGGAGTGACTTGATAGAGGTCTTTTAAGATTATGAAAGGGTTTGATAGGGTAGATGTAGAACAGATGCTTCCATTTGAGGGTGACCAGAACTAGGGACTATAAATATAAGATAGTCACTAATAAATCCAATAAGGAATTCAGGAGAAACCTCTTTACCCAGAGAGTGGTTAGAATGTAGAACTTGCTACCACAAGGACTGGTCGAGGCGAATACCATCGGTGCATTTAAGGGGAAGCTAGATAAACACATGAGGGAGAAAGGAATAGAAGGATATGTTGATGGGGTTAGATGAAGAATGGTGCGAGGAGGCTCGTGT
The DNA here is from genome assembly GCF_035084215.1 of Heptranchias perlo. Lineage (NCBI taxonomy): Eukaryota > Metazoa > Chordata > Chondrichthyes > Hexanchiformes > Hexanchidae > Heptranchias > Heptranchias perlo. The sequence goes on from NC_090339.1 coordinate 5,805,939, forward strand.
GGAGCATGAACACTGGCATGGACCTGTTGGGCCGAATGGCCTATTTCTGTGCTGTAATTCTATGTAATTCCTGCTGCCTCAGACAACCACACTGTTTATACAAAGACTTCCGTATTTGGAACAGGCAGGTCGGAGAATGTGGCCATCTTGATCACTCCCACCCTCCCTTGGCTGGCTCACATCTTTGTCCAGTGCTTTTATTCCCCCCTTGTCCTTACCTTGGCTACAGTACAGGAAAGGAGTAGTCAAGACAGTGTAGCAGAAGTGGCTCTCTATTACCACAGCAACAATCAAACTCAACTTCAAAAGGACAGTGCCAGGCTTAGTATAGGTTCTGCACTATTTAACAACTGACTGTAAATGAAATGTCTGGTCTAGCTGGAGGAAATAGCAGGTCAACCTGCAGAGATATCAGGCCGATGAATTGTGATATGTAAAACTGCGCTAATTGGCAAAGGTTTAGTTTTTTTCTTGCCATGATAATGCCGGTAGATGGTAACTCAAGCCACACATATTTCTTGTAGAATTGCAGTTACACAATTTAGCTGTTTGTTCGTGGGACTGAGTGATGCAATGGGTTAGTCGCTTGTTTATTTCTTCACTTCTAGGACCTATATTTGAATCGAGTCCAAACTAGTAGGACTAAAGTCTCCTCAACCTGTTGATTGTAAGGGTTCAATGTGATGTCAATATGGGCACTCTTAATCCAGTTCCTAATCTGCATAAACTGCAAAAGCTGCCTCTAGCTCATCATGAAGAGGCACTAAATTGGCAATCTTGTGCGCCATAATAATTGATGATATATAGAATCCCATTTCCATCCATCTTACAACACCAAGAATATCCTGGTCAAAGTCACCGATATATTTTATGTCTGCACCAACTCTCCTTATCCTCTCCACAGCAACCAAAATGGGCTATCACTCCATCCTCCGCCATCATCTGTCCACTGGTCCACTTCCATGACATAAGAACATAAGAACATAAGAAATTGGAGCAGGAGTAGGCCAATCGGCCCCTCGAGCCTGCTCCGCCATTCAATAAGATCATGGCTGATCTGATCCCAACCACAAATCTAAAGAACACAAGAAGTCGGAGCAGGACCCGGCCACATAGCCCCTGGGCCCTTTCCGCCACCCACAGGGCATTGACCGATCCGAACTCAGCTTCATGTCCAATTTCCTGCCCGCTCCCCATAACCCCTAATTCCCTTTACTTCTAGGAAACTGTCTATTTCTGTTTTAAATTTATCTAATGATGTAGCTTCCACAGCTTCCTGGGGCAGCAAATTCCACAGACCTACCACCCTCTGAGTGAAGAAGTTTCTCCTCATCTCAGTTTTGAAAGAGCAGCCCCTTATTCTAAGATTATGCCCCCTAGTTCTAGTTTCACCCATCTTTGGGAACATCCTTACTGCATCCACCCGATCAAGACCCTTCACAATCTTATATGTTTCAATAAGATCGCCTCTCATTCTTCTGAACTCCAATGAGTAGAGTCCCAATCTACTCAACCTCTCCTCATATGTCCGCCCCCTCATCCCCGGGATTAACCGAGTGAACCTTCTTTGTACTGCCTCGAGAGCAAGTATGTCTTTTCTTAAGTATGGAGACCAAAACTGTATGCAGTATTCCAGGTGCGGTCTCACCAATACCTTATATAACTGCAGCAATACCTCCTTGTTTTTATATTCTATCCCCCTAGCAATAAAAGCCAACATTCCGTTGGCTTTCTTGATCACCTGCTGCACCTGCATACCAACTTTTTGATTTTCTTGCACTAGGACCCCCAGATCCCTTTGTACTGCAGTACTTTCCAGTCTCTCGCCATTAAGAAAATAACTTGCTCTCTGATTTTTCCTGCCAAAGTGCATAACCTCACATTTTCCAATATTATATTGCATCTGCCAAATCTCCGCCCACTCACCCAGCCTGTCTATATCCCCTTGCAGGTTTTTTATGTCCTCCTCACTCTCTACTTTCCCTCCCATCTTTGTATCATCTGCAAATTTTGATATGTTGCACTCGGTCCCCTCCTCCAAATCGTTAATATAGATTGTAAAGAGTTGGGGACCCAGCACCGACCCCTGTGGAACACCACTGGTTACTGGTTGCCAGTCCGAAAATGAACCATTTATCCCAACTCTCTGCTTCCTGTTCGATAACCAATCCTCCACCCATGCCAGAATATTACCCCCAATCCCGTGATTTTTTATCTTAAGTAATAATCTTTTATGTGGCACCTTGTCGAATGCCTTCTGGAAGTCTAAATACACTATGTCCACTGGTTCCCCTTTATCCACCCTATACGTTATATCCTCGAAGAACTCAAGCAAATTTGTCAGACATGACTTCCCCTTCATAAAGCCATGCTGACTTTGTCCTATTAAATTATACTTATCTAAATGTTCCGTTACTGTCTCCTTAATAATAGACTCCAAAATTTTACCCACCACAGATGTTAAGCTAACTGGCCTATAATTTCCAGCCTTCTGCCTACTACCCTTTTTAAATAACGGTGTTACATTAGCAGTTTTCCAATCTGCAGGGACCTCTCCTGAGTCCAGGGAATTTTGGAAAACTATCACCAAAGCATCCACAATCCCTACTGCCACTTCCCTCAAGACCCTAGGATGGAAGCCATCAGGTCCAGGGGATTTATCCGCCTTGAGTCCCATTATTTTACTGAGTACCATCTCCTGAGTGATTTTAATCGTATTTAGCTCCTCCCCCCCGAGAGTCCCCTGTTTGTCCAGTGTTGGGATATTCTTAGTGTCCTCTACTGTAAAGACTGAAACAAAATATTTGTTCAGCATTTTTGCCATCTCCATGTTTCCCACCATTAATTTCCCGGTCTCATCCTCTAAGGGACCTATGTTTGCCTTAGCCACCCTTTTTCTTTTTATATAACTATAGAAACTCTTGCTATCTGTTTTTATATTTTTTGCTAATTTCTTTTCATAATCTAACTTCCCTTTCTTAATCAATCCTTTAGTTACTTTTTGCTGTCTTTTGAAGAATTCCCAATCTTCTATCCTCCCACTAAGTTTGGCTACCTTATATGTCCTTGTTTTTAGTCGGATACTATCCTTGATTTCTTTACTTAGCCACGGATGGCTGTCATTTCTTTTACACCCTTTTTTCCTCAGTGGAATATATTTATTTTGAAAGTTGTAAAATAACTCCCTAAATGAACACCACTGCTCATGTACCGTCTTACCCTTTAATCTATTTTCCCAGTCCACTTTAATCAATTCCGCTCTCATACCATCATAGTCTCCTTTATTCAAGCTCAGTACGCTTGTTTGAGAATCAACCTTCTCACCCTCTAATTGGATATGGAATTCAACCATGTTGTGGTCGCTCGTTCCAAGGGGATCCTTAACTAGGACATTATTAATTAATCCTGACTCATTACACAGGACCAGGTCCAAGGTTGCCTGCCCCCTTGTAGGATCAGTTACATACTGCTCAAGAAATCCATCCCTGATGCACTCAATGAACTCGTCCTCAAGGCTGCTCTGCCCAATTTGATTTGTCCAGTTAATATGATAATTAAAATCCCCCATAATTATGGCTGTTCCCTTATTACATGCCCCGACTATTTCCTGATTAATACTTCTTCCAGCAGAGTTGCAACTATTAGGAGGCCTATATACTACGCCCACTAATGTTTTTTTTCCCTTATTATTCCTTATCTCCACCCAAACTGTTTCATTATCTTGATGCTTTGTCCCAATATCATTTCTCTGTATTACAGTGATTCCTTCCTTTATTAACATAGCCACCCCACCTCCCCTTCCTTCCTGCCTGTCCTTCCTGATTGTTAAATACCCTGGCATATTTAATTCCCAGTCGTTGTCACCCTGCAGCCATGTTTCTGTGATGGCCACAAGATCATACCCATACGTAGTTATTTGTGCCGTTAACTCGTCCATTTTATTACGAATGCTACGTGCATTCAGATAAAGAACTTTCAAATCTGTTTTGTGACGCTTAGTTCCTGCTTTTTCCTTTTTTAACACTTTACCTATTACTCCATACCTTCTGTCCCTTCCTGTTACGCTTTCCTCTCTCTCCCTGCTCAGGTTCCCAACCCCCTGCCACTTTAGTTTAAACCCTCCCCAACAGCACTAGCAAACACTCCTCCTAGGACAGCGGTCCCGGCCCTGCCCAGGTGCAGACCATCCGGTTTGTACTGGTCCCACCTCCCCCAGAACCGTTTCCAGTGTCCCAGGAATTTGAATCCCTCCCCCTTGCACCATTCCTCTAGCCACGTATTCATTTGAAATATCCTCCTATTTCTACTCTGACTAGCACGTGGCACTGGCAGCAATCCTGAGATTACTACCTTTGAGGTCCTATTTTTTAATTTACCTCCTAACTCCCTATATTCTGCTTTTAGGACCTCATCCCCTTTTTTACCTATATCGTTGGTGCCTATGTGCACCACGACAGCTGGCTGTTCGCCCTCCCCCTCCAAAATGTTCTGTAGCCGCTCCGATACATCCTTGATCCTTGCACCAGGGAGGCAACACACCATCCTGGAGTCTCGGTTGCGGCCGCAGAAACGCCTTTCTATTCCCCTTACAATCGAGTCCCCTATCACTATAGCTCTGCCACTCTTTTTCCTCCCAGCCTGTGCAGCAGAGCTACCCGTGGTGCCAGGAAGTTGGCTGCTGCTGCCTTCCCCTGATAAGTCATCCCCCCCAACAGCATCCAAAGTGGCATATCTGTTTGAGAGGGGGATGGCCACAGGGGACCCCTGCACTACCTGCCTGCATCTCTTACTCTTCCTGGTGGTCACCCATTCACTTCCTGCCTGACACTGTTCTCATTTGGTTCCACTCCTCCCTATCCCAGTGTAGCCAGCACACCTCTTGCATTGGTTCTCCTACCTTTGCTTGGTTACTTTGCGTGTGCCCCAAGGTTCCGTCCTTGGCTTCTTTTCCTCGTTTATGTGCTGTCCTTTGATATAATTTGTAGGCATGAGTGAGCTTTCACATGTATGCTGATGACACAAAATTCTACTCTCTGTCATCATTCCTGACTTCATGACCTCCACTGTCCTACCCAACAAGTTATTGATGAGCAAAAACTTGCTTCAACTAAAGATAGTCAAGAATGAAGCCATGCTGTTTGCCTCCTGCCTATATCTCCACAGCCTGGCCCTTGATTCCTGGCATCTTGCTCAGGCTTGTCCGCTGGTTTCCAACCTCGCTCTGTTTTTTGACCCCGAGTTGAACTTCAAACCCCACCACCAAGACGGCCTGTTTCCACCTTTGCAACAGGGCCTACCGTCATGCTAAACTCACTCCCGTTACTGCTGAAACTGTTGGCACCACTAGGCTCCATTTACTCCAATGCTGTGCTCACCAGCCTTCCTTTATATGCTGCAACTCGGCCAAAATCTTGCTGTCCGCATCCTGCCCTGCTATACTATCACCCCTCTCCTTGCCAAACTCCATTGGGATGCAGGATAGAATGTAAATCCTACACAGACGGAAATGTTGCACTGCAAAATCCCAGTATGTAGCCCGTGTTAGTGGAAGGGCATCAAGCGAATCTCCCCCCACCCCCGCCCCATCACCAATATGCACATTAAAAACTCATCAATCTGAGCTGCACTTGTATTTGCATGTAAATAGCCAGGGGAAGGAAAAATACATTTAATTGTGTTGTCTCTGATGGGTGCCTAGAGAAGAAAATCCCCACCCCAAGATGTCCTTTGTTTGGTTTGTAACCTGTCTCTATATGTGATGGTGCCATTTTGGGTGAACACTGAAAACATAAGGGAATTAACCACTTTGGTTGGATTACTGTTCTCCCACAACTGCACCAAATTCAGGCTCTTTGTCCTTGTGTCTCTTCACGGCTTCGCCCCTCCCGAATTCAATATTCTCATGGCCCCCTGTTCCAGCATGTGCTGCCTGTTGCTCTGACTCTAACCTCCCTTCAGCCATCTCGGTCATACACCCTGGGATGCTGTCCTTAATTCCTGCCACCTTGCTACCTCTTGCTTCTTCCTCAAAACCTACCCCTTTGACTGTCCTTGCAGTCACCTCCTTAGCCTTTCCTATCGCTGCTTAGTGTCTGGTTGTCATCTGTATGTCGTTTGGGACATTCTATTGTGTTAAAGGTGCTATATAAATGCAGGTGGTGTTGTAGAAAATTGACAATGATGCAATAGGGTTCGCCCTTTGAGGTTGGGGCTTTGAAGCAGAGCTGAAGCTATGCAGTGGGCTTTGGGAGTTGGTACACCTGCCCGATGCTGATACTAGGTGACAGAATCTACTCCTCAGCATTGACATGTTTTACTTTAACGTTGTATTCCCTCTTAACCCCTTTGTTGTGATGTCATGATCCTGTTAAAAATATATGATTTGTCCAGAAACTTGTTACAAAATGATCAATTTTAAGGAACAATAGCCTAGAAATTGCTCTGTATGATGGGAAGGAAAAGAAAGTACTTGCATCAATATAGCAACCTTCACAACCTCAGGACGTCCCAAAATGCTTTACAACCAATTAAATACTTTTGAAGTGTAGTCACTGTTGTAATGTAGGGAAATGAGGCAGCCAATTTGCACACAGCAAGGTCCACAAACAGTAATGAGATGAATGACCAGATAATCTGTGTTAATGGTGTTGGTTGAGGGATGAATATTGGCCAGGACACGAGAGACCAAGTTTATTTTACTGTAGGAGTTAACCGGTTTAAAATAGACTGGCAACATTTCTATCAAAATACTGGAGTGGACTGGATAGAGATACAAAAAGAGATAAAAAGAGAAAAGAATTTTTGAAGTGCAGCCACTGTTACGTAGCCAAACGCAGCAGACAATTTGCATACCACAAAGTTCCACAAGCAGTGAATGAGATGAATGACCAATTAATTTTTGCTTTGGCAGTGTTGATTGAGGGAAGCATGTGGGCTAGGACACCCGGAGAATTCTCTGCATTTCAAATATTCCTTCACTTCTAGTTGGACAGGCAGACAAGGCCTCTGTTTAATGTCTCACCCAAAAGGCGGTACCTCTGACAACGCAACACTCCCTCAGTGAAGTGATAGTCTGGATTAAGTGCTCATGTGTTATGCACTCTGACTCAGAGGCGAGAGTGGTACCAACTCACCCAAGCTTCTATGATCATATTGATCATAGAATCACAGTGTGATTTCCAGGCTTATAATGATCCAACTGGTTGAAATATTACTCCTATTTCATTGCTGATGGAGTATGCTTTGGATCCCTTTTGTGAAACTTTTTCCAGGTGTTTTCCGGAATGGTTTATTGAAGGAATAACTGATTCACAGTACTCTAGAAATGCCAAGACACTGGGTGATTGGAGGCTTCTATCACTTTGGGATTCCTGTAGTAATTGTGATAAACACCCAACAGAAAGTGTTAAGACAGTTCTAGTGAGATGAACAACCCAATACTCCCTGGAAAATAACACTTGTTAAATTCCAAAATATTAATCATCATTTTGTTACAAGTAATTTTCATGCCATCAATAATATTCCTGCAGTAAACTTGAGATTTTGAACTTTGAGCTTTGATGCTCAAGAGAACCAAGCTTCAGGATTTCTGCTGCTCTGGGGAACAGACTTGAAGCCACAGAAATCGCAAGTGGACTAGAATGACAGCTGTGAAGCAGAATTATTTAAGCCTCTATGCTCAGCACGATTAGTGAAGCCTCGGGGACGTATGACTTCTGTATAAATCTCACCAAGAACCAATAACCTCCCTGAATCAGCTTCTTCAAACAAATCAAATCTGCCCCAAAGACTGAACTTTTCACTGTACCACAAACTAGATTTCACTTTGCTTTTGAACACATTTTGTTCAAAGGCAGTCTTGTGTGATACAAACCATGGAACCTGAGGCAGTACATTTGTCTGCTTAAAGTTTACGGCCAGAGTCGTTTGCCGTTATTAGTAATGTTGTCATTTACATACATTACTGTTCACAAACCATCATAAATCATGGAAGCTCGAGCTCTGTGGAAATTTGTTATTGGAAGACAATTTGTTGCAAAGAGGTTGCTCCTTTGCCTACCTTTTAAGAATTTTCAATTTTTGTGTGGCGTCAGAGGATTTTTAATTTACCAATGATGGTTGGATTTTACTCTTCACACGGTGGCATATGGTCTGTTTTCAGAAATGTTTCCTGTGATTTTTCAGTGAGGAGATGGTGTCCTACAATTGTGTGGAAAACAGTTCATTCAATTATTGGGTGAGGCTTGTAAAAATTTGTTACCCGGTTTACGCTGTAATTCAACATTTGTCCTGTTAGAGTAACCTATTTGGGAGAAAACAACTTATCAGGTGAACAGTTATGTCGAAGGATGTTTTTGTCTGATGTCTAGTGAGTTGGTCTGTTTTACTGAACAGCTCTGACACACATATGGCGGTACTATACTGTTCATGGTAGTTTTACAAACTCGAGACAATGGGTGAGTGAACAGGTGAGCAAGGCAGGTTAAAAAGTTCTCCTGTTTTTACTGTTGTTTGAGTCTTGCTCTCATGCTGAAGTATGGTTCGGGAAATTAACAGGGAACAAATACTTTTTGAAGACTGTTACGACCTTAAAAGGAAATTATGAGAAACTAGCAGAATTGTTTGTGTGTGTGTTGGGGGGGGGGGGGGGTGGTGGGGAGAGAGAAGAGGAAGGAAGAGAAATTAAAATGGAGTCACTCTCCTGCAGACCTGTCAAATACTTGCACAAAGGAAGGGTAAGATTTTAATAAATGTGTTTAAATTGTATTTTAACAATTTAATTTGATGCAGTGCATAACCAGCAATGATAGAGGACTGATCAATAAATATTTACCTGAAATCTACTATGGGGAACTCCCTTTTGACACACAACTTCAAGTGCAGTAGGGCAACTGCTCTGTATTATAGTTTGAGCCTCTTGTGGCCTGTGTTACAGGACCTGAGAGAAACAGTAATTCGAAAAGGATGAAATGTAGTTCTAAAACAGAATGAGTGTCTCCTGACATGGGGTTCGACCCCATGTAAGAGAATGGGAGCTCCCCAACACAATCACTCCAGTTGACTAATCATATTAGATCGCCCTTCGCTATTAGATGACCACAGTTCTTTGCAAATAAGTGACATCCTGTTGGCACAGAGTCAGTGTTCCTGTGCACTTCTGCCCCTCTTCATTCACTCAGGGTCAGCTTTATTCCTAGTACATGGCTACTTAATCATAGCTGTGCAGAAAAATTGAACTGAGATATAAATATTTACTTAACCTCATTCAATAACCTTATTGTTATTCCATACTATGTGCTCTAAATGTAAAAAGAAGCACAATGTACAGTTTGCGTTTTGCATCCATATTAAATTATATTTTTATTCAAATTATTTCTATAAACATTTACTCTTCCTGTAGCAATTATTTTCCAGGGAATAGGCAGTAACTCAATGCTGTTTGGTCATTGCATCGTAAACCCAGAATGTTGAATAACAGTTAAATAAGGCAAGTCGATGTAGAAACAAACAGCATGTCAAAATCTGTTTAAAAATATGGCACAAATATATTAATTATCATTATTGATTTATTAGGGTCACCACAAGCTTGTGTTCTACAGCTTCAGACTTTGATTTTTACATTTAAAAAAAGGTATTGTAATCCCTTTTGGCTGAGGGTCCTGGGTTCAAACTCCAGTGGGGTTCACTTAGGCTTTTATCCTTTCTGAGGTGAATGAAAGAATACGGCATCTTACGTGATGGGAGAGCACGTGTTGCAGGGACTTTCTGCAGTGCCAGTTACACTCTCACGAGTACCGTCCTCAGACACTCCTGGTTGCCCAGGATGGAATCAGCACTGTTTCCTGTTACCATCTGTTAGCATCAAGCTATGTCTGGCTTTTCAACATTGTTAGAATTTTCTTCTCTTGTAAATATTTTTAAATACATCAGATCGTAATTACCTTTGATGCTCTTAACTGGGAATGCAATGTTTCACAAAATACCAAATAGGCAGGTTTACCATAGCTGCTGAAGTGTTACCTGCCACTCGTTCTCTTTCCCACACTTTGCTATGAGTGTTTCTCTGTTATAACTCAGTGAAACTATAGAACGAGTCAGCAGTAATAACCACATATACACTGGAGAACAGTACAAGTAGAATTGGCCATTCTTACCGTTTCATAAACACTTTGAGGTTTTGTTCAAAGCATTTTGGTTTGAAATTGAAAACTTAAATTCTGATTGCGGTGCAATATTTAATCTCAATTAATGTCGGCTTGGCTCAGTTGTTAGCACTCTCCCCTCTGAGTCGAAAGGTGGGGGTTCAAGCCCCACTCTAGCACTTTAACAATTTTGTCTGATGTGCTGAGAGTGCTGCACTGTTAGAGGTGCCGCCTTTTGGATGGTTCCATTGAACGTGAAAGATCTTAAGGATATTTTTAAAGAAAAGCGGGAAGAATCCTAGCATCCTGAACAACATACCACCAGAAACAGATCCACCAGTAATTGATCCCATTTACTGTTTGTGGCACCTTACTGCCTGTTAATCGGCTGCCGCATTTGTAATCTATCTCCTGAGATCATGTTTCTATATCAGCCCATGGATTGCAGCACTGTTACACAGAATTACAAGAAGGTAACAGGCTGTTCAGCCCGAACAGTCTGTGTTGGTGTTTACCCTCCACATGAGCAGTGGTCCTAATCCCATGTGCCCGACCTGTTCCCATACTTCTTTCTTTCAACCACCTATCTAACCTACTCTTAAATGTTGACATGGTTTCTACTTCAGTCACTAACTCCGGTAGTGCATTCCACAGTCTTGCAACCCCCTGCAAAAAAAGGTTTCTCTTGCTTTCCGTTTTAAATCTCTTACATTTAATCTTGTATCTATGCCTCCTTGTTCTAGACCCGTCAGTCACTGGAAATAATCCATTTCTATTTATCTTTCCAATCCCTTCGTAATTTTAAACGATCAATAGATTTTTGTTAGGTAAGGGTATCAAGGGATATGGAGTCGAGATACAGATCAGCCATGATCTAATAGAATAGCATGAGAGGCTGAATAGCCTACTCCTGTTTTTATGTTCCTATGTAAACACTTGTTTCAAATCACCCTTAATCTCCTCTGTTTTAACAAAAACAGCTCAATTTTTCAAATCTCTGTTTGTATCTATAATTCCTCCTCATACCAGACAGAATCCCACTGCATCTGCTCTGTCTCAACATCCTTCCTATCGTGTGGAGTCCAAAACTGTCCATATTATTTCAACTGTGGTCTAATCAAAGTTTATGTAGATTCACAATTACATCACAGCTTTTATAGTCTATACCTCTTGCTATAAAACCTAGTATTGCATTAGCTTTGTTTCATGGCTTTATTCACTCGAGGGTGCTGCATTTAATGTCTTGTGAACCTGAGCTCCCAAATTGCTCTGCTCTTCCACATCATTCCAACATTCCACCCTTCAAAGTATTATTACTTTTATTTTTTTATCAAAATATGCCACCTCACATTTACTGACATTGAATTCCATCTGTCACTTTTTTGGCCATTCCACCATCTTATCACTTTGGTCTTCAAAAATGTTTACGATGCCTCCTATTTTAGTATTGTCTGTGTATTTGGATAGCACTCCCTCCAGCCCGATATCCAAATCATTGATATACACAGTGGTCCTAGGGCAGAATCCTGTGGGGCACTGCTATCCACTTACAAGTACTCTGAGTCTTTACTTCTACTCTGTTTCCTCCCTTCGAACCAGTTTTTAATAGAATTTGTTACTCTCCCCTTAATTCATTACAATCTAATCTTCTCCCTCAGTATTGCATTGAAATATCAGTCTAGTTTATGTGCTCAAGTCTTTGGAGTGGGGCTTGAACCCATAACCCTTTGATTCAGAGGCAAGAGTGCTACCAACTGAGCCAAGGCTAATACATAGAGACATTACTGAGGCTGCGACACAGTTTATTGGTTTTCTTCGGTTCCTGCTAACTAATTCATCTTGCTCCAAGTTACCTGCAGCGCAGTCACAAGCACCAGCCACTTTGATTTGGGTCCATTAAAATCAATGAAAAATGTACAAGTAACTTTTTTTTGCAAGAAGAGGAAAATATCCCCCATGTTTTGTCTCTCCACTAATTCAGATTTTTATAGGTTATGTATCTGGGGCGCATGACTGTATAACCAGATAATTTTGGTGAAGCATGTCGATTCAAATGGGAGCGCAAGCGAGGCACAATTTAGTTTCATGCCACAAAAGTTTTTTTTTAATTTTCCCATGGCGCAGTCAAGTACTTGAAAAACTGGGTATTTGGCGATTATATTATAATGTAACTTACTCTTTAAAAACCCTTCCTTTCAAATCAAATGAGAATTCTTCTGTGAGAACAGCACCAAACCTTTAGCTTCCTGGGAAGATTAATACTGCAGGCGGAACTTAAACTTTGCTTAGAGGAAGTGAGCAGCCTATTCTTTTTTTCGTTCAGTAATTAGATTACAATACTGTCGAAAGGACCCCTATTTAGTGTGCAATATCAGATGTTTATGGTACAAATAACTTGAAGGATAAGAAGCAACACAAAAGTATAGCAGTATATTGACACAACTTTCAAGAAGGTTTTAAAGGAACCCATTGGTCTAGTAACTGGCTACATTTCACGTTGTATAACCTTGGTGCTTGTAGCACGTCCTCAGCTTGTAGCAAAGTATGTTTGATGCTGCAGCTCTCCAAGCTTGAGAGAGAGAGAGAGACTCTTACCAGAGATGTGATCGACTAGCTTTAATGCTGAATGTACTTTATTTGCCCGTTTATATGCAGCACTATGCTACACATAGCAACGTCCTCATAAACAACAATGACAACTTGCATTTATATAGCGTCTTAAATATGGTAAAACGTCCCAAGGTGCTTCACAGGAGCGTTAACAAACAAAATTTGAGACCGAGCTACATAAGGAGATGTTAGGACAGGTGACCAAAAGATTGGTCAGACATAGGTTTTAAGGAGCATCTTAAAGGAGGAGAGAGAGGTAAAGAGGCGGAGAGGTTTAGGGGGGGAATTCCAGAGCTTAGGGCCCAGGCAGTTGAAAGCATGGCCGCCAATGGTGGAGTGATTAAAATCGGGGATGCGCAAGAGGCCAGAATTGGAGGGTTGTCGGGTTGGAGGTGGTTACAGAAATCGCGAGGGGCAAGGCCATGGAGAGATTTGAAAACAAGGATGAGAATTTTAATATTGAGGCTTTCCCTGACCGGGAGCCAATGTAGGTCAGCGAGCACAGGGACGTTGGGAGAACGGGACTTGGTGGGAGTTAGGATGCGGGCAGCAGAGTTTTGGATGAGCTCAAGTTTATGGAGGGTGGAAGATGGAAGGCCGGCCAGAAGATGATTGGAATAGTCGAGTATGGGGATAACAAAGGCATGGATGAGGGTTTCAGCAGCAGATGAGCTGAGGCGGGGGTATTGTCAGAATTTACTCAAAATTCAACAGAGATTTTCTTAGCCACCCATGGAAGAGTTGTCAACTCTGGTTGGGCGTATTCATAGAGATTTCATCACATGACCTCCCACCTCACCCAGTCAAACAGCATTTTTTTTCTATCTCCAATATTTTTACAACTAATAAACAAAACTGTTCAAAGAAAATGAATGCCCTAATGATTTTTCTCTCTGGATGTTCGCAGCAGTGTACAGGAGAATTAATCTTTAATTGCTGGGGACTCCAGCACAATCCTCGAGGGTTGACATCCCTACACCCAGGAGCTCTCTCTCGCCTATTCTCCATGGCTTCTAAAATATCCTTTTAGTGTTCATAATTTTATGCATTGCTTGTGGACACATTTAAAACAATTCAAACTTTTTTCCAATTGTCTTTGGGTTCATCAGTGCTAGGAATGAACACCAGGTTTTGCAATAACCCACCAAGGTCAGTCATATCACACTTAAGATCCTGGGTGAAGCTTCTACTGTGACTTGGCCACCTGTCACACTCTGTGAGAGATGATCATAAGAAAGCATGGAACGACTCAAGACCATCTAGCTCATTAAGTCTGTCCTTCTAATGACCTTACCGTGGACTCTACCTCACCAATTTAATCTCTAGAAGGAGAGTTCAGTATAAGTATTCCCTGATCCCCAGAGATATTCGAGCAAAGCTTCTGAGACTTTTTTCCCTGGAGAGTAGGAGGTTTAGGGGTGATCTTATAGAAGTCTATAATATAATGAGGGGCATAGATAAGGTAGATAGTCAAAATCTTTTTCCAAAGGTAGGGGAGTCTATAACGAAGGGGCATAGATTTAAGGTGAGAGGGGAGAGATACAAAAGGGTCCAGAGGGGCAATTTTTTCACTCAAAGGGTGGTGAGTGTCTGGAACGAGCTGCCAGAGGCAGTAGTAGAGGCGGGTACAATTTTGTCTTTTAAAAAGCATTTGGACAGTTACATGGGTAAGATGGGTATAGAGGGATATGGGCCAAGTGCAGGCAATTGAGACTAGCTTAGTGGTATAAACTGGGCGACATGGACAGGTTGGGCCGAAGGGCCTTTTTCCATGTTGTAAACTTCTATGATTCTATGATTCAGAATATTTAACCATTCTCATATGTCCACTGTACAACTCTGCCTACTGCCCTCTGGAGTTAGATCCCCATCCCAGTCCCAGCAGCACACAAACCATTGCGTCCCATGGAGTATTTGACCATCTCGTTGTACACCTACTTCTATCTATAACTTCTAATCCTGTTCCCAACCAGATGCCTATTCAGCTCTCTCTACAGGAATTCGTCGACACAACACCAACTGCTATTGCTGGAAGCATATTTCACATCTTCCTTGCTGGGGGGTGGGCGAATATTTCACCTCATCTCTATTCTTGCTTGATGCTTCTTATTTTTAAAATTTTGCTTTCTGTGCTCAGAGTCCAAATCATTTAGCCTGCTTACGTCTGTGCCTTTCAACATGTTAAATATGTGTCTTCCCTCCTCACCCAGTCTTTTCTCCAGAGAAAGCAAGTACAGCACTGCAAATCCTCATCGTTTAGAATCCCGCACTCCAATCTCTACAGGCTCCCCCCACCTGATTTTAAGATGCTCGTCCTGTTTACAAATCCCACCATGGCCTTGCCCCACCCTACCTCAGCTGTTTTCAGCTGTATGTCCTTCCATGCACCCTCTGCTCCTTGCTCCCCGTTCCCTCTGCTCCACCATCAGTAGCTGTTTTCTGAGCCACTAAATCCTATGCCCTCTGGAACAATCTCGCTCAATCCCGCCACTTTCCCTCCCTGCTCTCCCCACTTCCCCAACAATTTCCTTCTCTTATTCTCTCGTCTTTCCTCCCATCACTGTGTAAAGCACTCAGTCTTTTTCCTTTACGTGAGGATCGCTATCGAAATGCTAGATATTGTTGTGGCTCTTCTCCAGGTTGCCAACTCTGTACCAATTGGAGCTAAGTTATGGACAATTTTTGTGCTGTAAATCTTTCACACAAGGCACTGAGTGGAAAACATCCAAACTCATTTTAAATAGAGACCTCACTATCTGACAGGGAAAAGAGACTTTCAGCCCACCATGAGTTTCAACTCACTGGGGCACACTTAGTTCACAATTTTGAGTGACACAGCAAATCTTTGTTACTTTCCCCTATTCATGTGGTGAAATGAACAAAAGTGCTCACAGGATACTGGAAGTTACCTGTGTTGCACGTCTGCTTGTCATGGGCACAGAGTTTAGTTCCATATTGCCATCTGTCAGTAGTTCACGCATCATGGAGTTCTGTCAGGGCCATGGTTTGATTTTACGTGGGCATGCTGAGAGCTCTGTAATAGCACTAGTTGTAAGTTGTTTTGTTATGTGAGTGAACACCTAGTGTTTATACAAGGCATAGAGACCGAGAGCAAAGAGAAATAGGGTTAAATTGCACCCTAATGTAGATTTGCACTTAATGCTTTCACTGTATTTGTGGCGTAAATCCGGATCCCTTTATTAACGGTACAGCTGGTGATTATTATTATTGGCCTTTGTCAGAAAAGCCTAAAGGATTATGGCCCCTGTTCTGGTCTCCATACTACAATATTGAAGCATGGGAGAAAGTACAGAGAAGATTTACGAGGATGTTACCAGAATTTAGAGGGTGCAACAATTGGGAAAGACGGAGCAGGCCGGGGCTCTTTACTCTGGAAAAGAAAAGACCAAGAGGGGACCTGATAGGGGTCTTTAAAATTATGAAGAATCTCAATAGGTTTGATGTGAAGAAACTGTTTCTACTTGTGGGTGAGTCCAGGACAAGGGGGCATAACTATAAAATAGCCACTAACAGATCAAATAAAGAAATTCCTTCAAAATTCTTTATCGAGTGTGGTAAGAATGTGGAACTCGCTGCCACATGGAATGCTTGAAACAGATAGCACTGACATATTTAAAGGGTTGTAAACAATTTTACAACACCAAGTTATAGTCCAGCAATTTTATTTTAAATTCACAAGCTTTCGGAGGCTACCTCCTTCCTCAGGTGAACGATGTGGAAATGAAGTCCTCGAAATGAAGTCGCATTTATAATTCACAGAACAATGCTGGTGATAACAGACAGTTTTTTCAACTGCCCGTTGCCAAGGCAATCAGTGTGCAGACAGACAGGTGTTACCTGCCAGGTCTCAGAATATACAAATCACCAAAAAAAACAACAAACAAAAAAAAACAGAGATAGAGACCTGGCAGGTAACACCTGTCTGTCTGCACACTGATTGCCTTGGCAACGGGCAGTTGAAAAAACTGTCTGTTATCACCAGCATTGTTCTGTGAATTATAAATGCGACTTCATTTCGAGGACTTCATTTCCACATCGTTCACCTGAGGAAGGAGGTAGCCTCCGAAAGCTTGTGAATTTAAAATAAAATTGCTGGACTATAACTTGGTGTTGTAAAATTGTTTACAATTGTCAACCCCAGTCCATCACCGGCATCTCCACATCATATTTAAAGGGAGGCTTGATGCATATATGAGGGAGAAGGGACTCGAAGAAATTGGGTCAGGGTGGGAGGAGTTAATTAGAGTGGGAGGAGGCTCGTGTGGAATCATCAGCATAGACGAATTGGGCCGAATGGCCTGTTACTGTCCTGTAGATTCTATGTAATTCTATTTTCTAAAAATATTAGTTACTTGCTGATGGCTCTCCTGTGGCATTGCTGTCGTCAGATCGGGTGGTATGCCTCTTTATAAGAGGAACATTGTGCTGTGAAACAAACAATGTATGTTGCAAGTAACGTCTTGTGCAGTGACAGCAGCCATTTTATTAACATCCATTCCAATTATCATCTGAAACCTTTTTTAAAATTCAGAATTTTCTAAGATTTTACAGACACCATAATTCTAACCGTTGACAAAACATAAAGTGCTATAGAAAGCACAAAGGCGGCACAAAGCTGTGTTCAAACCCTGTGATATAGTAATATAAAAAATTTCAGGAAACTAATGGTTAAACGTTTGAAGCAGAGGAAGATATGGGGTGAGGGGAGAGTGAGGCAGTGGCATTAGTTTTGGTTTGCTGTAGCAAAGAGCCGGGACAGACATGATAAGCTGAGTGGCCTCTGTCTATGCTGTGGACATCCATAGTTCTGGCCTAATTGTGAAATTGTCAACCTTGCATTGCTCAAAACCTTAAAATAACTATACCACACTTACCAAAAGGTACAGGAAACAAACTTTGAACCACATATAAATACCCCTTAAAGGATGAGGGTGCCACATGTAACCTTATGTAGGGCCAAAGATCATCTGACACACATACATAAGCATAGTCTGGCTTTTAGAAATTTTTTTAAAAGGCATGTTAATCACTAAAGGACCACAACAACTGGCAAATAATTACAAGCAGGTAAAATTATATATAATATATTCCATCAAAAATGAACAGGGGGAAAAACTAGCAAAAAAACCCAGCTAAACAACTGAAGGTCAGGGAAACACTAAAACTTAACCTCAGGGCTCCCGAGAGTTTTTTTTTAATTCTAAATAATATTTTTTTAGGTTTGTGCAGTCAGCTAGCTCTGCTAAAATCATGATCCAGGAGGATAAAATGGTTTGAGAGATTTTGTGGTACCTGCTGGTTGGTGAATGATAACCTTGGAGAAGAGTGGAGGAATTTGTACAATGATGCAAAAATGATAATTGAATGTTGCAGTATCCCCCATCCCACAAAATCACAATACAGGAATCTTCAACAAGCCTTTGTTCTGAACCACATTAAATGAGAGAGAAGTCATCATAATAACCAATTACGTATTGGATGGAAATTTATGCCAACATTTATTCAGTCAGGGTTGTGAATCTTTGGAATTCTCTACCCCAGAGGGCCGTGGATGCTCAGTCGTTGAGTATATTCAAGACTGAGATCGATAGATTTTTGGACACTAGAGGAATCAAGGGATATGGGGATAGGGCAGGAAAATGGAGTTGAGGTAGAAGATCAGCCATGATCTTATTGAATGATGGAGCAGGCTCGAGGGGTTGTATGGATCTCTCCAGTACCTCCCAAGTCCAACTCCGGGGCAGAACCAAGGGCCAAGCCTGGGCAAGTCTGAGCAAGTTTCCCAATTCTTGTATGAATAATTTGGAAAGGGAGACCACAAAAGAATAAATTTAACAAAGGCAACACATAATCCTCATTAACCATCTTCCATAATCGCTCTTTCCACCCATTGAAATGGCGTCACTGCCCGCAGTTGATTGAATGTCCCATGGAATCTCTACAGGGAAACACAACGTATTGAGTACGTTGAAGATATCTGTGATCAACCTGAAGTTTCATGGCCTGGTATAACCTGCAAAGCCACAGGTTTGCACTTTTCATGGAAAGGTAGAAGGAACATGAAATCAGATCCTAATACATTGCTTTAAAATTTGACTTATTCAGTCGCCATAACCCAGGACCCCATGTTGTAAAATGGACAGAATTGTTTCCTGAATATTTCATGTAAAAATTCCATACACTAACCATGGAATTCAACTTATTCAATCGCTATAAATCAGTGGTATTGCTGATCTGTAATCGCACCCCACCTACAGTGCAGCCATGCTAGTGAGCAGCAGGTATAATGTAGAATTTTCAGTTGTTGCTCCTGCAGCTGATTGCTGGTAAACGTTTTGGCAACAGCAGGAAGATTGCCAGATTTATAATTGGAGTACTGAGCTGTTTTCGAACCCCCTTCTGAGATTCAGCTTTGCTATTCCAAATCATCCTTTTACAAAAGACACTTTGATCTTATAGATATGCACAGGCACAGAGAGAGAGAGAGAGAAAGAAAGAAACACCAATGCATTTCGGGAGAGAGAGAGAATGACAGACACACAGGGAAAGGGAAAGAGAGGCACATGCAGATACATACACGCACCCCACCCCCGGGACAGAGAACTACAGACACAAACACAAAGACAGAGAGAGAACCGTAGACACACACGGACGCAGAGGAAATCACAGAAACACATAGGGACAGAGAGATAACCAGAGATATACATGGGGATATAGAGAACCGTGGAGATACAGAAGGTCACAGAGAACCAAAGAGGCACTCAAAGAGAGAGGAAGCACCACAGCTACAGAACACACGAGGACAGAGATGGAGCGGGGGTTTGAGCATTTACTGTGAAGGATGAAGTTGTTGCATGACTGAGACCAGCTTATTAAATATAAACATGAAATAATTTTGCTCCAGAGTTTCTGGATTTTTGCTCATGGCAAAATTAAATATGCCCACTCTGACCTAAGCAAAGTGGCGATCCAATTGTGTTCAGTCATTAGCATATGTATTGATTGAAGTGATGAGTGCTGTGGTGAACCATTGTGCACACACAATGTGTGATGTCTGTCAACACAGCCTATAATTATTTTTTTCCACAACAATGGAGTGCAGTAAGATGAATAATTATTGCTGTTTGAGTGGTGCTGTATGACGAACTCTGTATCTATGCAATAAGAAATAAGACTTCACAAACATGTCTGAATAATTTTGTGTGCGCGATTTTATCATTTTTAATCAGCTTAGTGGGGTTCTTTGATTAAGACTATAAATTATAAACACTTCAAAATCGGCCCTAGAAATTCTGTGAATGGCAGAATGTAGCAGGGCCCTCACCAGCTGTACTGCAGCTTGATTATGGGATATTTAAATGGAAAACCTCAGCCCTGCATTTATTTTGTCAGCATTCTTTTTCACACATGTTTATGGTACACATCTTCAGTCCCAGCACAAAAAGGCTTAAATTAAGTGGGCATAATTCGTCAGGAGCTCCAAACTGGACCTCCCAGTTGCTGGAGATGAAGATGTAGCCTCGAGACTCGAGGTCCTTTAACCAAATCTTGCTCGTGTCTCTCTTAATTCATTGACCCGATTGTGTGCCTGTAAAGCTGTCTCTCTGAGAATATAGATCTAGGCACGCCTGCGTCCTTGTTAGTTATAAGTGACTTATTTTGTGTCTTCTTAATTGACTGTGTAATATCAGCACACACAGACACAATCTTAGCAAATTTAATTATTTAAAAAGAATTAAATATTTTAATTCGAGTCACGCTTGGTTTCAAGATGTGATTGGCCACATCTGTGCTGTGTGCAGCATCATAATTTAACTGTTAAAAGTTGAACTGGTGATTATGATACATGTGTGATTTCTGATAGTTACTGGTTCATGACAGTTTGATCGTCATCCATTGTAGAGTTGCTAAAATTTCCACAATGCTTTTTTCTCCCCATAGTGGCCTTTAATCTAAAAAACCCTTAATCTTATCATTTAAAATATAAATTGTCAGTGGTGACATTTTTGGCTTAGTCTGTTTTTAGATATATTTGAATTTTTTGGATTTAGGAATAAAAGAATAATATTAGGAATAATATTCTCATCAGAGTTGCAGTAATTTGTAAATCTGATAAGTAAGCTAGTATCACTGTATTAGTACAAGGTCTAATGTTTGACATAAAGTGGTAAAAGCATGCTTGGTGTTTTCTGCCTGAAAGGATAACAGTTCAAATATATGCTGCTTAGGAAATACCTTTCTATAGGTGTGTTGTAAAATCAGTTACAATTGGTGCTTACCCATCACAATTTTACAAATTTCTTTGTAAATGCTTGTTTACAAATATATTTTTTAAGTGGAAGCACCAAGCTTCCTGTTTTTCACCCATTTATAAAGATCAATATTATTTTCCGCATTTGCACATTGTGGGGGAAAGCATTCTAAGTTAGTAATCTGGTAGGTTTAAGCATACTTAGGTGTCGTTAAAGCTATGTAGGTTGGATCTGCTGAACTAAGCTTTAAGTATTTTTCCCTCTCATTTACGCTAACTATTTTGCTGTGTGATTTTCCGTCACACCGACCCCCTGGAGGAGGGAGTCTCAACACTTTCGAGTCAGGTTTACGCTGCTGCTTTGGTGTCGGTGGTTAGTGAAAAGATGTAGTTTCACCAGAGAATCTCACTCTGGTGAGCCCTTTATCATTTCATCCACTGCTTTGTCAAGTCACTTTCTCTCCCAGGTTTGTCCTGACGTGAAGCAGCTCTGCAGAACTGAAGCATCTGTTGCCATCCTTATCGAACACTTGGAAAGCTTCCCTCCCAGTACCTCATTACATTGGCCATTGTAGAAGGAGTTTTGGGAAGTCAATGGTGCCATTTCCATTAAAGCAGGTCGAGCCCTAACTCCAGATTTGCACTATACACCTTCAGCATCAGTGTTGAAGTGAAGTCACACAGCAATGTAGTTGTAGTGTAAATGTCTCTCTCAGTCTCTGTCTGTCTCTCTCTCTCTTTTTCTCTTATCCTGACTTTGTGTTCCATATAGAACTTGGAGTTGCAGGCTAATTTCGGAAGGCTATACACACCGAAGGACTGTGTCAGACTCTTAATTTGTGTGAACCCACATAAGACCTCATCTGTGATGGGGACCAGTTTAGAGTCATAACTAACTCAGTGTGCAGGCTAATCTCCTTGATCTTATGCTCCCAAAATGGAGACTGCCAGTTTCCAGCTACACCAGCAGGTATAACCCCACATGGGTGCCATGTGGGGATTGGCTAAGAAATTAAATCCATTAGTATGGATATTTTGATGAAATAAACCTTCGGTATAAAACCCTTGTACTAACTGAAATATGAACAATCTGAGTTAAATTTTGTATGTTAGTGAATACTCCAACTTAAGACCAATGCTACAGCAGAATGATTACTTGAAGTATAAGAAAATGGTACATTACAATGCCGTAGGTTTAGAGAAACTTAACCGAGTGCCTGGAGATGAGAAGTTCGTTGTGCTTTGCAAATATTTAGTTCAATTTAAAAATGAGAACCTTTTAAATGCCCCTTGAGATAGAAAAATTAAAGAAAGATTTATGTGAATTACTGAACTCTGCAGGGAGCAATGCTACATGTCCATTCCAAGCCTCCTCTCAGTAACTAAAATATGTACCACCAAATAGCTGCTCACTGAATTTGGACAAGCCTCTAGAGGCGATGCACTATATTTAGGCAGCAGTCGTATTGAGTCATACAAGTAGATTCTGGGTTTTTAAACTTAGAAACCTAGAGCGCTTAACTACCCCGTCTCCTCCACCTTTGATGCCCAAGGTGGAGGAGAGGGAGTAAAACCCTTACTCTCTCACATCCTATTCCAAGATCAACCTGGAGAGCAAAGACTACCAACCGTCTCCTTTAACCCCGCTCTCTCCCTTGCCCCCTCCACCCTCATTAAAAGCAGTATATAAATGCAACTTGTTGGGTACTGCAGCTTTGTGAGGATGCCTCTATGATCTGCTGTCTGAATATTTTTACAATTATTTCAGATCCCCATGCGGCTTTCTATGCACACTGCATTTTTAAAAACACTGCATCTGATCTTTTTCACTCTCAGAATGACAGTAACAGCCTCAGATTTTGATAAACTAAAAAACTGCAGATGCTGGAAATCTGAAACAAGAACAGATATTGCTGCAAACTGCAGATCAGGCAGCATCTGTGAAGAGAGCAGATGAGTTAACATTTCGAGTGTGGACCCTTCGTCAGAACTCAGCTGCTGGCAGCATTGCTCGGGTGTAAAACCGGCGTTGTGGATCGGCTGCTGGTTATAGGAACCAACCGCTTTTCCTTTCATTTCCATTGAAGTCAAGTTGAAAATCTACCCCATTATGTTTAGAGATCAAAGAGTATGCCACAGGCTTCGGAATTTCAAATCAAAATGCTCTGAAGAATGATGGTGTTGTTTCACACATTAATAAGGAGATATAATACTATAAGTATGATAACCACATGTATGTTGGGTGTTGTATGTAGTGATGTCCTGTTATTTGCTTTAAGTATATTACAGTTTAAGGCACATGATGCTGTCATCCATCGTGAATGTTAACAGCCACTGTTTTCCTTTGCCTTTCTGGTGCTGCCAGCATAGTTGTGAGATCAAGGCAGCTGACTGGAAACAGTAAAGCATTGTTTTTCTTTAGTAAAATGAACAATTACTAAAAAAAAAACCCATCTATTTGGAATTCCTAATGATCTCTTGCCTCATCCATCTGTAATTGGAAAAATACCTACTGCAAGAGTAATTAATTATACTAGAGGATCTTGTGGAGTTGCTCACCAGGAGTCTGGGGCTGGCTGTGATGTTTAGCTGCTAACATCTCCCACTATTAAGTTCCACATATTCCTCTTCCCCCCCCCCCCCCCCAGCACGTGTATTACACTCCTTAAGTCATATTTTTCCACTGCTGAGCTGGCCATGAGGCAGACCAGATGAGATTGAATTAACTGGGCCTCCTCAATTTTCTCCCCTCTGGTTTGGCTTTGGTTGGGCCTACCTGTATGGAGAATCACCAGTACAAACCAACATATGCTACATACTAAGGACTAGTTATCTCCATCACCAGAGAAGCATTCTGTTTGGAATTATAATATGATTTTGGTTCAGTAGGTGAATTTTAAAATTTAAAAGCTGAACTACGAGAGAAAGAACACCCATTTATATAGCGCTAATCATAATGTCCCAAAGCATTTCACAACCAATGATTTATTTTCTAAGTGTAGTTACTGTTATTTAGGCAAACATGGTAGCCAATTTGCACACAGCAAAATCCCACAAACAGCAAATGAGATAAATGACTAGTTAATCTGTTTTTGAAGTTGCTGGTTGAGGTATAAATGTTGGCCAGGACACAGACGCACATTTTTTTGAATAGTGCCATGGGGTCTTATTCAACCTGAGCAGGGAGGCAGGGCCTCAGTTGAGCATCTCATCTGAACAATGGCACTCCCTCAGTACTGCACTGAACTGTCAGCCTAGATTTTGTGCTTAGGTGCTGGAGTGGGGTTTGAACCCAACCTTTTGTCTCAGAGTTTAGTGTGCTACTACTGAGCCAAGGCTGATATTTTACTATTTATAATGTCAGCCATCCATATAAGAGTTTATCTTGGCAAAGCCTGGTTTTGAAAGTTCATGCTTTTCTCAATCAACTACCGGGTCTGCCAGACGCAGAAATGAAGGGACTAAAGCAGATGACTTCGATTATTTGCAGACTTTTACTGGCATAACTACTTTGCATTCAAGATGCTAACTAACCCTATTACAAAACTGACTGTAGCTTTAGTGGATGTTATGATGGAAAAGATGGTCTTCAGTTTGTGATTTGAATAAAAATGCCCACTGCTCTGAGGTGTGAATTCATTTGTACTTGTACAACGTACTTTGATAATTCGATTGATGCATCATTTATTTTCTTACAAAATATCTTTTTCTAACGATGTGCTTTGCCCTAAGTCTTTACATAAATTTTCATTAAAACTTAGATCTAGTAACTTCAGGGTCATTTGCTATTGGCTTTGTTCCACAGTGCCAATTTCAGGAATTGATTGTGGCTCGAAAGCTGATGCATCCAGTGAGGTTCCCAGACTTGGAATTGTAAAACAGAAAGATGGCCACAATAGATCTAAAGTGAAGAGAACGGATGAAGTGAGGGTATAAGCAGCAAAATTATATTGAAGACTGGAAAGTAACAGAAACAGAAGTGATTTCATTGTTATCAGTAACAGAAACAACGAGACTAGGAACCAGTAATAGAATAAACAATTCATTTATCAGTTGGACATAGTAATTCATAAAGATTTCTCTTTCACAATCAAATAAAGCAGTGTACTTTAACCCACTAGTCATTCTCTACTGTAAAGTTAGAGATCACCTAATATGTGCTTTATGTACAGTGCATTAGTATAACTATACAGGACAGTGGTATACTTTACAGTATGTTACAACTATTGTCTATATATCATACAGTATAGTTAGTATTCTTTATGTACAGTGTATTAGTATAACTACGGTCTCTGTTTTATATGCTATAGATGTACTATACTTTGCCAGTTTTACTTGTTAATGATCTTTACCCTAGTTGTCATTGCAATTAATGACTTATTGAAGTATTCCAGTTACAAAGTCGTACTCTTCTTGGTGCTCTAAATCTTGATGGAGGGCATGCATGGTTTTTACTCTGAAAATACTGTAATGGGTATGAGAATTGCTAGTACGAGTCAAAAGATTTCAGTCGTTGCTGGCAGTGTATCTAGTACTTCTCTGTACTACCATTCTAACACAATCTGCGTCTTATGAGTAAATCACCCTCTCGCTCTCTGGTAAGCGTGTGTCAGCCCTGACTGTTTGACAGGGCTCTGGACCAACGTGATGAGGGCAAGCTGAGGGGAAGGAGCAAGGATTTGGTTTGGTTCCGTGGAAGCCACTCGTCTTAGTTTTTTGAATGTTATGGTTAATTCCTGATAACCACACCTCAAGGATCCCTAGTTATCATACGATGCAACCATGAATAATGTCACACTGACTGACAGCGTGGGCAAGTTCAACTGATTTTTCTTGGGCTGCCAAAAAACGTTACCTTTCAAGAAATAAAATTAGTAGTAGGGTTGTAAGTTGAAGAAATATAAATTTCGAGACGGTCAACATTTTCTTCACTTTTATTATAACATTTACCGAAATATATGTAGTACAGGCAGGTGAGCAATGGAGCAGCAAGAAATGTGGAGGTAGTACATAGAATACTTTTTTTAAAAGTTTCTATGAGTTGTACCTCAGGAGATGAACTAATTTATTTTTTTAATATTCTGAATGTTATTCCTCTGTATGTATCCACAGATGGACAGCCATTATGGTCATTGCTCCATATTCATAACAATCAATGGTGGCAAACCATAGCAGTTTCACTTACAGATTTCTCTAATGTGTGATGTGTTGTTTTGTGGGATGGGCTGTGCCCGTCAAACATAACATGCTCTGCATTCCTGTCATAATTTATAACTAATAGCAGATTCTTGCTGCTCTCAGGCTTGGTAGCATTTTCCTTGAAGGAAAATACCTTTCTTCCTTCCTCCATCTCAATCTCCTGCCCAATCCTGTTCAGTTTCAGTTCATGGGAGGCGAGGGAACTGGTGATGCTTGGCTAACCTCCCACTGTTAAGTACTCTGTTGGGTGGAAATCTTAACAAAGAACTGAAGAGATCATATTTCAAAATTTTTTGTGCCATTTTTGACTACTTTTCTCCCATGGTACATTCGAAGTGAATGTTGGTGAGAAATCAGTTGTGATGAAGCCACATGACCAAGTGACTAACGAGCGCTGAGATGAAAAAATTGGCTTCAAAGGTAGTAAAGTTTCACCACCTTCTGTGGGTAAGTGTGACAATAGGAAGTCTTGCCTGTAAAAGGGAACTGGTGGGTCCCCAGAGGTAGAAGAGGAGGATTGATAAGAAGAGAGAAACAGAGAACTGAACAAATGCACGGAAACAGCACCTAGGAAAGGAGAGAGTCGACAAACATTTGAAAATACAGCAGGAAAGTATGATCCAAAATGTGGCCTTCTAAAGAGTAGGCCCAGGGTTAGGCAGCTGTAGAATTGCCTTCTGTTAATGAACTGCGATAATCAGAATTAAAGAGAAAATAAATAATAATGAGAGCACTTCTTGTTTGAAGATCTCCCCATAATTTATAGATAGCATAGTGGACTCATTAGGATTCTTTTTGACGCTTTTTATAAAAACGTCAGTGTTCTGACCTGTGTTCAGAGCCTCGAGTCAGATCTCCCTCTCTGTACGCCCACTCCGGTAAAATCACTGACGGAGCGTCTCTCTTGAGTACTGGAATACTTCTATATCAAACAGTGAGGCCTACTAATTCAGGCCAGCCTGAGAGCTGCGGGACCCCTAGAAACATGCTGCTGGCTGAGAAGTCTGCACCCCAGCTTAATAGTGTTGTACCCTGGATTGGGTGCCTGCAGCTGGTCCAAAGTCTCAGCCATGCAGTTGGTCTGTGGTGCACTAGCAGGATGCATGCAGATGATCCCTGTCGATATCACTGCAGCAACCAGCGGGACGGGAAACCCGACTTGAGGGTTTAAAAAAAACAGCATTTTTTTTATTACAAAACACAATTCTAGCTCGACAATACATTTATTTGGAAACACTCTCGGAATAAAAAGTTCTTCAGCCCTGACATTCTCTCACCTTTTACCTATTAGGCAATCTGGTGTTTATTTAAAATATGGCACGTTATAGCTTTAAATTGTCCCAAAAAGTTTAAATATCAGGATATAAAGAAGCACTGTTTAAATGTGCAACAAGAGCTTCTCAACATAATTTTGTCCATTGATCATAAATAGATTTTTGCTTAGTGCTTTGTGCAAGGCTAAGGTATTTGTACTTCATTGCTGTTGGACAAAAGACAGTTATCAATATAAGATTGCTTATTGATTTGCTATTTCACCATGTGTCTTTTTAATCCCAGGGAGCTATTTATAGTAAAGAGGACAATATTAGCAAATATTACCGGATTGTGGAGGGGGTGAGGGGGGGGGGGGGTGGAGAGAGGAGGAGAGATATTCAAAAAAAAATCTCAATTCACCCGTTACATAATCAAAAAGATCCTAGAAGAAAGAACTTTCATTTCATGTCCTCAAGGCGTCCGACAGCCAATGCATTACTTTAGAAGTGTAGTTACTGCTGTTTCGCAGGCAAACTATCCCTTCCTAATTCGACAACAATTTTTTTTCTCCAATTCAAATGATTGTTCTTTTCTGTTTACAACTGATCATTCTCTAGATTTGTGCAAAATTTGCCAAAAGTCCAGCTTAAAAACCCCAATTTATTCTAGAACAGTTTCAGGACAACTCGTGCAGTTATTCTGGCACATGCATTCCAGCTGACTGCCTGTGGGTGGAGACAGAGCCACAGACTTTCCACCACAGAGCCTACCTCTTGTGAACTACCTTAAAGCATTTCTAATGGATCTAGGAAAATAACCCAAAAGGCAAGTTACTAAAGTATGCCTGCTGCCCACAGTATCTCAAGTGTAAAATTGAGCCCACTGTCGCTTTAAATAAAAAGTCAATCGATAGTCATGATCACACTGCAAAATTCCACTTGCAAGTAGCTAATGTGCAATTTTGGTAATGTCAATGAACCACACCTTACATTTCTGTAGTGCATTTCAGACAGAAAGATGTCTTAGAGCACCTTACACTGAGGATGAAGATCAATTATAGTGTATGTGCACTATAACTGTAGCATTGGTGCGAAATATATCCGCTTAGGACCAAAACTAAGAAGCTGTATAGAATCATAGAAAGTTACTGCACAGAAGGAGGCCACTCGGCCCGTCGTGTCCTTGCTGGTCGAAAAGAGCTGTCCAGCTTAATCCCACTTACCAGCATTTGGTCCGTAGCCCTGTAGGTTACTGCACTCCAAGTGCACATCCATGTACTTTTTAAATGAGTTGAGGGTTTCTGCCTCTACCACCCTTTCAGGCAGTGAGTTCCAGACCCCCACCACCCTCTGGATGAAAAAAATTCTCCTCAGCTCCCCTCTAATCCTTCTACCAATTACTTCAAATCTATGCCCTCTGGTCGCTCACCTCTCTGCTAAGGAAAACAGGTCCTCCCTATCCACTCTATCTAGTCCTGTCATAATTTTATGTACTTCAATTAAATTCCCCCTCAGCCTCCTTTGTTCCAAAGAAAACAACCCCAGCCTATCCAATCTTTCCTCATAGCTAAAATTCTTCAGCCCTGGCAACATCCCCGTAAATCTCCTCTGTACCCTCTCCTGTGCAATCACATCTTTCCTGTAATGTGACCAGAACTGTACGCAGTACTCAAGCTGTGGCCTAACTAGAGTTTTATACAGTTCCAGCATAACATCCCTGCTCATATTCTATGCCTCGGCTAATAAAGGAAAATATCCCATATGCCTTCTTATCCACCTTATCTATCTGTCCTGCTACCTTCAGGGATCTGTGGACATGCACTCCAAGGTCCCTCTGTTCCTCTATACCTCTCAGTATCCTCCCATTTATTGTGTATTCTATTGCCTTGTTTGCTCTCCCCAAATGCATCACCTCACACTTCTCTGGGTTGAATTCCATTTGGCACTTTTCTGCCCACCTGACCAGTCCATTGACATCTTCCTGCAGTCTACAGCTTTCCTCCTCACTATCAACCACACGGCCAATTTTTGTGTCATCTGCAAACTTCTTGATCATGCCCCCTACATTCAAGTCCAAATCATTAACACATACCACAAAAAGCAAGGGACCTAGTACTGAGCCCTACAGAACCCCACTGGAAACAGCCTTCCAGCCACAAAAACATCCGTTGACCATTACCCTTTACTTCCTGCCACTGAGCCAATTTTGGATCCAACTTGCCACTTTCCCTTGGATCCCATGGGCGTTTACTTGTTTGACCAGTCTGTCATGTGTGACCTTGTCAAAAGCCTTACTAAAATCTATGTAGCCTACATCAAACACGTTACCCTCATCTACCCTCCTTGTTACCACCTCAAAAAATTCAATCAAGTTAGTCAGCCACAACCTTCCCTTAACAAATCCATGCTGACTGTCCTTGATTAACTCGTAACTTTCTAAATGACGATTTATGCTGTCCCTCAGAATTGATTCCAATAATTTGCCCACCACCGAGGTTAGACTGACTGACTTATAGACAGTCTATCCTCTTCTCCCTTTTTAATCAACAGTACGACATTAGCAGTCCTCCAATCCTCTGGCACCACGCCTGTAGCCAGGAAGGATTGGAAAATGATGGTCAGAGCCTCCACTATTTCCTCTCTTGCTTCTCTTAACAGCCTGGGATACATTTCATCCGGGCCTGGCGATTTATCTACTTTCAAAAATGCTAAATCTTTTAATACTTCCTCTCTCACTATGGTTATCCCATCCAATATTTCACACACCTCCTCCTTAACTATAATCTCTGCATCATCCCCCTCTTTTGTGAAGACAGACGTAAAGTATTCATTACAAACCGTATCTCTTCCGCCTCCATAGTGTGAACCCAGTACAAAAGGGAGTGAAATTGACTGTGGATTAACACTGCAACAACAACTTGCATTTATTTAGCGCCTTCAACGTAGAAAAACATCCCAACGGGACTCAGAGGCATAACCAAAAATGGATGCTGAGCCAAAGAAGCAGGTATTGGGAGGGGTGACGGAGGTGAGTTTAAGGAGGGTCTTAAGGGAGGAGAGGGAGGTGGAAAGACAGAGGGGTTTAGGGAAAGAATTCCGGAACATGGGGCTAATATTTGATTCAAAATGAAACTGCTTCACACCAACATTACAATTGTAGTGTAAATGGAGCCTATTCAACCATGAGTGTTATTCCCCTTCTCGCATTCTGAAAATGCTGTGTACATCATCTTTTGTTAGATGAAGATATATCCGTGCTTTTTATTGAACGATTACAATTTATCATCAGCACTGTAATCATTTTGCAAGCCTGGCTCAGTGGTATCACTCTTGCCTCTGAGTCAGAAGGTTATTGGTTCATTCCCCCTCCAGGGACTTGTAAATTAATCCACACTGACACCTCAGGCTAGTACTGGAGGTGCCGTTTTTTAGATGACATGTTAAACCGAGGCCTCCTCTGCCTGTTCAAGTAGATGTAAAAGATCCCTTTGCACCAGGGAGTTCGCCCACTGTCCTGGATAACATTCATCCCTAAATCAGTATTACCAAAGCAGATGAACTAGTCGTTTATCTCATTGCTGTTTGTATGCAAATTAGCTACTTCTTGCTCTTCCCACACTGATCCACTCAGCCCCAACACGGGCAAACTCTTGGGATTTCTCCAGACTGCGGCCCATCGGTATACATCCTACTGAGGTGTGGTCAGGAGTACCAACCATTCAATGTGGATTGAAACACTTTATTTTATTTAAAGCCAGCCTTTATACTCGCACTGTTTTAATCCAGATTCTGCGAGACTGTGTTCCAGTTCCCAGTGTTTGTACTGATAAATCTGGCTCCCTTATCTCCGCAGCCCACAAAAGTCTGATTCTATAATTTACTGGGGGACCAGGGAGTTGGACTTATCACTTTTGTGCTGGAGCTACACAGGGATTGTTTGGCAGGGTATGGGCCCCTGTCGCTGAGGTCTGGAGATATGTTGCCCAGTAATAGTGATAACAGTTTGGGAGGGTGCTCCTCTGTCTTCAAGTAGTTGTAGTTCCCTGAATTACTTCCTCTTTCTGATGAATCTGGTAATCTAAAGAAAGAACCAACTTGCATTTACATAGTGCCTTTCACAACATCTCAAAATGTTTTACAGCCAATGATGTACTTTTGAAGTGTAGTCACTGGGGTATTGTAGGGAACGCAGCAGCCAATTTGCAAGGTCCCACAAACAGTAATGAGCTAATCTGTCTTGATGGTGTTGGTTGAGGATAAATATTGACCAGGACAACTCCACAGGTCCTCTTTGAAATAGTGCCATGGGATCATTTACATCCACCTGAGAGGGCAGGCGGGGCCTCAGTTTAACGGCGCCTCTGACAGTGCAGCACTCCCTCAGTACTGCACTGAAGTATCAGCCTAGATTAAGTGCTCAAATCTTTGTTGTAGGGCTTGAACCCACAGCATTCTGACTCAGAGGTGAGTGTGCTAAAGCTATGGCTGGGCTAATCACAGGGCTAAGGCTGATACTTTGCTAATTTGGGAAAGGCAGTTTAGAAGATTTTGTCTAGGAGCATTTAGAACAGGTGTAGGAGCCTTGATAGGATCTTCATTTTGAGCACACTCATTCTCCTTGCCTGAGAGATTGGGAAGTATGTTCAACAAACCACTCCCTCCTGGACAACCTTGAATATTCTTGAGAAGTTGGCTTGGTAGAGTTTTTGGTACTCAAGGGGTTAGATTAACCTCCAAGCACTTGAAGCTTGCCAGAACCCATATGAAGTGGAATGTGCTAATAATATGGAGAAGCCTCTCTGCCTACTGGCATGGCTTTCGTTTTCATGCAGTTTATTTATGCTCTAACAGGGCAGTGAATCTTTTATTGCACTTGGCGGTTGGTGTGTAAACAGGGATCCCCTGTAGTGATTTGAATTCAGATTACACCTGCAAATTGGAAGTGACACCCCAAGCAGCTGCGGTTTCACTTTTACACCCAAACTGCGGATCCCAAGTGATAACGTGGTCTTTAACAGTTTGGATTCCAAAGCGCATGTCGAGACATCATAAGAATGTCATAAGGCTTCAACCCAATTTCAGAAGCAGAAAGTAAGATCAAATTTGGAAGTAAATCTGTGTTGAACCCCTTAGCAAGCTCTCAGAATATTTGGGGAAGTGTAAATGCATCCAGTATGATACTAATTGAGTGATGTGCGGGGTCTTCTGAAGGAGGATCGTTCTTCTTTGGAAGGGATTCTCACCCGTAGTGCTTTTGTTTGTCTCCTTCCAAGAAGCATGGAGCTGTCCATGGGCTAGATAGCCCTGAGAATAATGGGAATATAGGAAATTAACTTGGGAGGGCAAAAGAAAATGTGGGGAGAGAAGGGCATGTGAAGAAGCAGGGCCTGCCATTTTTGGCCACCTGTAAGTTCTATCAATTGTTTTGATTACCTCCTCTTCCACAATATTGTGAAAACTGATAAAAATTGATCATTATTTGTATTAAATTTTTCCTGACACCCTGCCCCTCCCACCCAAGACCATTCATCTAAAATCAAGACCATTACAATCCCTCAGGTGGGGCATGCTATGATTAAACT
The DNA here is from genome assembly GCF_035084215.1 of Heptranchias perlo. Classification (NCBI taxonomy): domain Eukaryota; kingdom Metazoa; phylum Chordata; class Chondrichthyes; order Hexanchiformes; family Hexanchidae; genus Heptranchias; species Heptranchias perlo. Next base: position 5,838,997 of record NC_090339.1, read on the forward strand.
TCACTGTTAAATAATTCCATTTTATTATGTTTCTCCTGTTTCACATATACGCTAATTTTATTCCCCTGGTCAGAGCAGACTTTACTAATTTAAGCCTCCACCCAAGTTATCGCGAAAGAATAAATTCACCAATCCCGCACTCCCAGCATTACACAGCAATATTATGATTTGGGAGTTGACATTAGTGATTGTGTTGTTCAAAAATTCATTTTTAGACAATTATATTTAGGTAATTTTTACTGCCTCTCCTTGCAAACTGACCGTGTCAGTTCTGTACCAACCAAAATTGCATACTATGTGGAAGATACTTTGGATTTGCATGCCTTGTGAACATTTTTTACATGGCTCGCTCGGGACTGGTGAAGGGTTACACTTGAAACATTAACTTGTTTTTCTCTTTTCAAATACTGACTGATCTGTGTATTTTCAGCATTTCATGTTTGTTTCGGTATTTTATTGGGTAGTTCACCATCAATATGCAGTATTGTTCTTTTTAGCACCTACCACATGTCCAGCAGATTGCAGATCATAAAGCAAAATACTGCAGATGCTGGATATCTGAAATATAACAGAAAAAGCAGGAAACACTCAGCAGGTAAGGTAGAATCTGTGGACAGAGGATGGTAGGGTTAATATTTCAGGTCTATGACCCTTTGTCAGAACCTGGAGGTTACAGATCAATTCCAATTTGGCATAGGATAGAGAATTATCACCCAATTCCACCTTCCCTCACCCTAATCCTCCAATATGGCAATGACCCTTCATTTCATCTTGTATAGTCGGTCACAGCCAACGTTTTACATCTGAATATGAATTGGAGAAGGTTATTAACAAACCATTTTGCACAGAGTATTTTTAAGATCCTTTGAGCAAATTGAAAGGGGCTTTAGATTTAGACAAATACAATTATTTGCAGGGGGAGTCCCTCTTTCTTCTGCCAGAAAATTGACTGACACCAAATAGTGTGGTGCAACAATATATTTTCAGTTTTTATGTCAGTGATACAGCATCTAAAGGGACAGTGTTGGGTAGCCTAGTGATTATAGTACTGGACTAGCAACCCAGAGGTCATGAGTTCAAATCCTGGATTGGAAACTTCAGAAATCAACTTCAATTAATGGTAATTTATGATCTGGCACCAGAAAAAATGTGTTTTGCTTCAAAAACCCAACTGATTCACTAATGTCCTTCAGGGAAGGGACTCTTCCACCCCTACCTGTGACTGCAGTCCCACCCTGTGGTTGCCTCTTAATGTGCTCAAGACAAGTAGGGATGGGCAATTAATACTGCCTTGCCACATCCCAAGAACAAATAATAAATGAAGTACAGCATAAGAGGCTGATATAGATAGTCTAATCTCAGTTGAGAAATGATCAGATGTTTGTAAAATTATAGAATCTGATTATGAAGGTTAGTCGGTTAGAATACACAAACTTCACCAAAAACTTTTTCAAAATTCTTAGTTAAAACTTAAGCTATGCACAGTATTATCTCTAACTTCCAATGTGGTGTCACAAGTAATAAGAGATAGGATTTTTTAAAACTTAAATTTTAATGTATGAAATGCTGTGCCTCTGTTAGGCTGCATTGTGTTTTGTAAATTGTAACCTGATTCATATTTCTCTCATGAACAGTCTGGTGAATTGGATTGATTTTGATGAGTGGTTTGAAACTGGGGTATATGAATCATTTGGAGATAGGAAGGTAGGAATTGCTAGACAAAAAAAGGCCAAGGTCCATCTAGTTCACCTTCGACCATCCTGGTAGTCGCCTGATACAACGATACTGGAGTTGTTGATTAATCATGGCAATCAGTCTCTATACGTACAACAGACCCAGACATGAGGTGAGGAAGGCCCCAGTGGCGGAGAGCTTTGGAAACCATGGGGGTTATATTGGATAACCACCCGAAACCGATCACGGTGTGCGATTAACCCGCGCCCAGTCGTTGAGATGCAGGCAGCACATAACATTTGTGCTGCCTGGTGATTTACCTGGTAGCTGCGAGCAGCCAGGCCTAGCTGCACTGTTTAGTGGCTGCTCACGAGCAGAGGGCCCTGATATTGCGAGTGGCTAACACCACTTAAAGGCAGCCTGCACCTCTTATTTGGAGTTTGAAGGGAGATCAGACATCGCACACGTAAAGCATAGATGCAGGTCCCATCCCTATGTTTACAGACTGTTGAGTTATGTTAAAGCATAAGGTTGTGCGCCACTAAATCTCTCATCCTCCAATCTGCATGCCAGACCTCACCAATCTGCTAATCTGAGTTTGTACCGGGCCTGCGAGAGTGCGTGCGCCAAGGTTCTCTGCTGATGCACTAAAGGCCTTGGTGCAAGAGGTGGACAGAAGGAGGGGCATCCTATATCCGCAGGGGGGCAAGAGGTCCTCCAGACATAGGCTCCCGAGGCAGTAGGGGACAAAGTCAATGCCAGACCCCTACCACCACGAACGTGGATGCAATGCAGGAAGAAGTTCAATGCTTTGACACCAGTGGTCAAGGTGAGTGAGGTCAAGTGGCGTCTCCTACCAACTGCACCACTAGCCGCATCCACGGCTCCACGCACTACACCCCCCATCACCCACCTACCAACAAATTTCCAATCGGTACTCAACTTTCCAATCAGATGCTTCCTCTCACGCTCACACATTACCACTGTTGCAAGCCGCATACCCACAACTCTCAGGTCTCACACACACTGGCAGCTATTCAACCACGACAGGCATATCACCCAAACATCTTGCAGGACACTCACTGTCACATGTCATGTTTTCTTGCAGGAGAAGGTGGTGCATAACAGGAGGCAGCAAGTGGCCATGGCTCCATGGAACATGAACCTGCTGTCCTCTCTCAGGATGACAGCATTCCTGTCCCACCCCTACAACTCTGCCAGTGCCCTTGCTGTTGCCTGTCGGCTAGCCAGCCCACTCCCTATAGAGTATTGGAACTTTATTATAGGAACAAAGGAAGATAAGAACAGGAGTGGCTCATTCAGTCCCTCGAACCTGTTCCGCCATTCAATGAGATCATGGTTGATCTGTGACCTAACTCCAAATACCCGCCTTAGCCCCATATCCCTTAATACGTTCGGTTAACAAAAACCTATCAATCTCAGATTTAAAATTAACAATTGAGCTAACATCAACTGCTGTTTGCAGAAGAGAGTTGCTACCACCCTTTGCATGTAGACGTGTTTCCTAATTTCACTCCTGCAAGTCCTGGCTCTAATTTTTAGGCTATGTCCCCTAGTTCTAGTATTCAAGTATAAAAGACCTCCAAAAACAGGTACAAATGAATCAGCAGCCAGAAGCAATAATCCAGCAACTAATCCATAACTCCTTCATGATCCCTTTAAATAGCGCTGGTGGGGGATCCTACATGCTGTTTATCACCTGTTCAGCTGTGCGAGATTAAGGCAGTGCATTGGCTGGAGCGTTGAGTTCCAAAATAGCGTATGTTTCTTTAAGTCAGCGTTACACACTGATCTACCGCACATTCTCCCTACTTTACATGCTGCCGGCGTTCATTATCTGCGCATGCGCAAGCGCCTTTACTAAGATGGTGTCCAGCGCACGTCACGCTAGAAATGTGCACGTGCATTCCGGACGTCATTTTGGGTCCTTAGGAGGCCGTACACGCCTACAAAACGGGTGCTACATGGACCAAAGTCACCTGTTCATCCCAAGTACACTACACTTACCCCATGTCATATCTCAAATTACTGATATACTGTATCCCAAAATGTTATTTTCTGGAATAAATCTAGCCAATCTATCCACAAACATTTCTTGGAGTCTGAAAGGCCATAATTACTACAAGTATGTAACAGTAGAAACAAGTGGTGATAGAGTCAAGGGCTGAGGGAGGGAGAAACTAATTGTATCAAGGGATAGGCAGGAGGGTCATGCAGTCATGAGAAATACACCATGAAGCTAATGGGACTATGTGGGTTCAGGTGGACAGTGTGTTTGTGTCTAAAGTTTGGGGTGTGTAATGTTCCTCTGTTCCCTAGACAAGCCTACAGTTGCACTGCAACACGGTCCTGTTACATTTCCCCCACTGGATAATGTCCAGTGCCTTGACCTTCAGGTGACAGATTGATGAAGCGCATCAATTAAGTTTTGAAGCTTTGAAAGCTGTGAATAGAAATATTACATTTTTGGTACCCTCATCTTTGGTACGTATTATGAAAGTTCCACTTCAGTGTCCTTCACCTCCGTTGGGGCAATCCTATTAAATTTACACTAATTTGCAGAAACACACACCTGAGTTGTTGATTTTCTGAATGTTGAACAATCAAGTTTTAGAACAAGGGGTCCATGGGAGGGCATCAGCGTTTCTGGGAGTGTATAGGAATGTGCCACATGATAAAGCTTGGAAACAATTGTTTCCTCCCTCCCCCAATTTTAATCACTTCAGATACATCAGTTGACATATACAAAATGCATAGTTTTCATTAACTGATTTAGGTGGGTTGATGCACCAGTTATTGAACACTTACAGATACTGTGATAGTGGCAGCTAAGTAGAAAATCTGTTCCAACTTACTGAAAATCAAACGTGAACCAATATTATAGTAGCTTAGAATGAGTAACAATTTTACTATATATTCATACACTTTTGTATGCAAATATTATTCTAGGCAGTAGTTCTCTGATAAATGCAAGTTTGATTTCAAGTATTTTTTTATTTTGCATTGGCTTATTTAGGGGTAATGTTATGATTTGCGCTCTTAGTGCGGAACTTCACTCCATGGGCGCATGTATGAGGAATTTTCTGCCCAAAATCATGGAAGACTCAAACCTGAATTCCCAATACGTGGACCTGGAGGGCAGAGCTTCACCCCAGGGATGCAAGTCAACAACAACAACAACTTGCATTTATATAGCACCTTTAACATAGTAAAATGTCTCAGCGCTTCACAGGAGCGTAATCAAACAAAATTTGAATTGTAAAATTACCCTTATGTGATGAGGTTGCCATAATGAAAACTGCTCATCTGTTTAATTGACTGTAACTTTCATTGCTACATTCACACACACTCGTTTTGCCTTTTTTTCAGCTCAAGATAAAATTGCGTTAAGTGAATAATACTTATTTTTCTTTTCTTATGGATCCTTGTAAGAGCTGCGACTATAGCCTCAGGAAAAGTAGCATTTTGTAGTGATTATGCAATGTGAAGTGAATTTACAAACAGCTTGGTGCAAAGTGAAAGATAATGGCATATATGGTATTTTGATAAAGCGATCGCTTTGTATAGATTAGAGTGCAGCCTTTGCAGTAACCCACCAGTACTTAGGGTTGATTCCTCCCTCCCCCAATTTTAATCACTTTAGATACATCAGTTGACATATACAAAATGCATAGTTTTCATGAACTGTAACAGTACCTAAATTACAGTCAGCCTGGGCTCAATGGTGGCAATCTTACCTCTGATTCAGAAGTCATGGGTACAAGACCCACTGCTGAGACTTATAGAATCTTACAGAAGGAGGCCATTCGGCCCATCTTACCTTTGCCGGCTCTTTGAAAGAGCTAACCAATTAGTGTCACTCCCCTGCTCGTTTCCCAAAGCCCTGCTAATGTTTTCCTTTTTAAGTAGAGATCCAATCCCCGTTCGAAAGTTATTATTGAATCTGCTTCCACCACCCTTTCAGGCAGCGCATTCCACATCATAACAACTCACTAAGTAAAAAAAAAAAAATTCTCATCTCCCCCCTTGCTTTTTTGTTAATTATTTTAAATCTGCCCCCTCTGGTTACTGACCCTCCTGCCAGTTGAAACAGTTTCTCCCTATCTACCCCATCAAAACTCGTCATAATTTTGAATATTTCTATTAAATCTGACCTTAACCTTCTCTGCTCTAAGGAGAACAATCCCAGCTTCTTTAATCTCTCCAGATAACTGAAGTCTCTCATCCCTGGTACCATTCTAGTAAATCTTCTCTGCACCCTCTCCAAGGCCTTGACATCCTCCCTAAAGTGTGGTGCCCAGAATTGAACACAATACTCCAGCTGGGGCCTAACCAGTGTTTTATAAAGATTTAGCATAACTTCCTTGCTTTTGAACTCTCTGCCTCTATTTATAAAGCCCAGGATCCCATATGCTTTTTAAACAAATTTATCAACTTGTCCTCCACCTTCAAAGACTTGTGTACATACATCCCCAGGTCTCTCTGTTCCTGCACCCCATTTAAAATTGTGCCATTTAGTTTATACTTCCTCTTGTAATTTTTTTCAAAATGCATCACTTCACTCTTCTCTGCGTTAAATTGCATTTGCCACATGTCTGCCCATTTCACCAGTCTGTCTGTGCTGTCCTGAAGCCTGCTACTATCCTCCTCACTGTTTACTACATTTCCGAGCTTTATATCATCCGCAAACTTTGAAATTATACTCTTTCTCCTCCAGTCTAGGTCATTAATATATATCAAAAAGAGCAGTGGTCCTCATACTGATCCCTGGGGAACACCACTGTATACTTCCCTCCCCAGCCTGAAAAATAACCGTTCACCACTACTCTCTGCTTTCTGTTTCGTAGCCAATTTCATATACACGCTGCCACTGCCCCTTTCATCCCATGGGCTTCAATTTAATGTTACAGAAATTAAAATAGATTTTAGTTACAATTTTCCCAAGTGATTTTTCTTTCTGTTCTTCAAATGTAGCAGCAAACCAATCGAAAATGAATCTGTTTGGAAATCCATACTACAGATGTTGTGTTTTACGGTTTGTAATCTCACAGCAGATTCTGTAAGACTCAAATTAGTTAACCTGTTGTCATGATTGCTCATTATTCAACATTAAAGTAGCAGCATATCGGTCAGTAATCCTGCCCTCTCTCTTCCCCTTCGTGTCTGGTGCCAGACTGTTAGCATTGTGGTGTGTGGCTTCTCTGGAGCCCAGTGTTGTTGCAGATGTATGATGAGGAACCACGGAATAGGATCTGTATCCCATAAGTACATTGATCTGAGTTAATGGCCAGTCAGGATGTAGATGGTCTTGCCTGGCTTTTCATCGTGTATTCTGTTTAAACCCAAATTAAGTAAGTAATCAGAATTAAAATGAGACATAAGATTTGAAGAACTAAGCAGATGCGCGGGTTATAGAATGGTTCTGGATTTGGCACTCTGGAATATTTTGTTTTGTTTCCCCCGTGCTGTTTCTTCGAAACTGTGTTATCACCTCAACGAAATACACACACACAAAAAATTACTTGGAGTAGTGATTGTAGCATGTGGTGTAATTACAGTTATAATCTCCGTAGAATTGAATTCTGGGGCTTATAGGCGATCAGTTTTATAATCTGAGCAAGAAAAGGCAATTGCAGAAATGTGCTGTTGTAGTTTTCCATAATGTACTAGTATATTTACACCACGTTAAGTGTCCGTACCAAGTGGTTTCAGCTTTGCACCAACGTTGAACTTGTGCAGTGTAAATCGAATGTTAAGGCCCGAACTGACTTTGATGTCAGGCCAGGCTCTGACAACGGATTCAAGCCACATTTACACCACAACTGCAGCGTTGGTGCGAAGCGAAAGCACTTTTCACTAACAGTACAGTTACAGCGTGAATACACTTTCATTGTAAGGCTATGGACAATTTAATTTTTTAATGGTTTGCTGAAACTGTAATAATTCAAGTTGTCATGGTATTTCATGTCTTGTATTTGTTCTGCATAATATAAACATTTCTCTTGGGACAAGTTGCAGATTAAAATGTGACTGTTACTCTATTTGCAGTTTCCATTTCACTGCAGATATGGGAAGTAGAGTTTTTAAATTGGTCGCATATGATTGGATATTAGATAAATATATTCTGCCTTTATTCAAAGGTCAGATAATATGCAGTGAATAAATGTCTTGTGAAGGTGTTGAAAATTTAGCATAAAATATTCTGAAGTAGGTTGAAGTCCCTTTGAAAGCAACGCATTCGGTAATCATTTTTTTTAAAAAGAAAGGGGCTGGTCAAATATTAATATGTTGCTCTCCGCGATCTTATTTATGAAGCCACATGCCCTGGGTTTTATCATCAAGGATTCTTATCAGTCACCAGCTCCTGGGGTCACGAGCAGACCACGGAACTGCAGAGTGGTCCCAGGTGGCCACCTGCTTGACCAACTGCTCCGCCAGAACTTCAAGTGGTTTATGAGGTATTCGAGAGCCGTTGAATCGGATCGTTAGCAGCATTGCTGATTGTGACTGCTGGAACATACTGCAAGCAAGCCCTGTTCCCTGCAGAAGATCCAGAATGAGAGTCATGTAATACAGCCCGTTGTAAAATGCTCGGGTCTTTGAGTATCCTGCTCGGCAAGAAGTATGGGGAAAATAAAAGCACACTGAGCAGCAGTCAATAGACGGGTATCCAGGAAATTGCATCAGTTCTGATTTTTTTGACATCTTGGACTCTGCATTATGGCTGTGATGGACTGTTAGAATGGGAAAAGGTTTTTATCATAATAGCATTGATGCTATGTTTGGCTGGAGCTTTTACAGGAGAAAATCAGGCTGCTGAATTTGTTCCCTGGTGTCTATTAGCAGTGGCCCAAGGCTATGCTGAAATTTATATCCCATTTGTATTGTTGCAGCCCAAAAGAAGAATTTACAGAGGATGACAAGTGTATTCTGAGTAGGTATGTTGATGACTCAGATATATCACATGATCCTTTTGTGTTTTTTTATCTCTACAGTGCTGTTCAAATCTTCTTGAAATGAAGGGTGTAAACTGTGAATAATTTACTGCTTCATTGCAGAGCTCCGTACAGGTAGCACTGCTCTTGCAGCTCTTATCTTATTCTAACAGTGTGCTGGTAAACAAAGCCCTAATGTGCTGCTCCGAGAGAATCGGTCTGTGCGTTGCAGTCGGAGCTTCTCTTGAACAAGGTGGCACTATTGTTGAGTTAGCACGATAGAAACCACATCTTAATGCTTTAGGGGAGACAAAGGATTTGGGAAAAGAAAATGCCTTTCAGCCCTATTCCACTAAATACAGCAATCGAAAACATTAGCTTAAGAGCAGTGCCAGAATTATTCACGTGTTCTAAGCAGCAGCCACTGTGAACAGTCTTGTCTGGTATGGAGCTCATAGCTGGAAGTCTGTTTTGGAAATGCTTGTCGCTGGTATCGTAGTACCTTTATAACAACATGCCATTGAAATGGAAAACGAGCAACCCCACTAACTGGAAATTCCCAGTTTCTGTGCTTAAACCATCTAGGACAACAACACTGACTCCAGCATACATGTAAGTTCGCAGATGCCAGCTTGCTAAAACGCTGTGTGGTTTTGCATGTCAATGCTCTGTAGTGTAATGTGAATTATTCATTAACGCACTTTCTAGCATTTATTACTGAGCTGATGGTTCAGGACTGACAGCAAAAATGTATTAGATTCTATGTGCTGTATGCACTTAATGTTTTTTTTGTAAGGATTTATGCTGCCGTTTACCATTTAAGGATAAGGCTGAATGCACTAAATGACTGCATTTGAAGCGTGCTGCATTGTGCAGTATCTGACACTTGATCATTTATTGCAACGATGCCTCTGTAATTCAGCCTCATTGTTATCAGCATCAATCCCTGCATTCAGGTTTTTTGTATTTTTTTACTTTACCGTTGAATGCCACCAGGTGTCCTGGTTGAATTGTTGAATCCTTTTTATCCTTGCTCATCTTCTGACACGTTGTACAGTGCTGCTTTGGCACGTGCGCACGCAAGGATGTGAGAGTTAAGGCACCTGAGTGAGTGTCCATCAAACATTTTTCAGTTTGAAAAATGTTCATGTTGTTAAGGTGGTTGCATATGCAGCTTTTTTTTTAAAAAATTGAATTACAAATTTTTTTTTAAACCATTTTTTTTAATACCAAAATTATCTGTAATTTAAGGGTAAAGGTGTCATGGGGTCACAATTGAGTGTCAAGTGATGCTTTGTAAAGTCCTGGCTCAGGTTTCTTTTTCTAGCTTATAATATGAAGGCGGAGAGGCTCCACCTGCTGAATTTAGACAACTTACTTTGTTTGAACCTTAGTTTAGATAGGATACGATAGGTAGGAAGCCAGCTTCCCATATATTCAGTTGTCTTATTTATAAGTTTTGTGGTTTGAAATAGGTTAACTTGTGTAAAATTAAACTGACTACAACAACTTGCCTATATATAGCACCTTTAATGTTAACAAAAAAAACTGTCCCTAGTTTCTGTGTAAGATATTTGTAATTAGGATTTTGTTCAATATATATGCTCTTTTTTTATTCTGCTTTCTGTAGCAATTTATTCAAGAATTTATTAGTGTAGGTAGGCATGTCTGTATTTGTATGTCGCAAGTTGTAATCTGGTCTGACTTTCTCCCTTGGATGTTTTGGAACTACTGTAATTATTAGTGTAGGTAGTTCTGAATATAATTGGAGTTTTCGGATTTAACTGATGAAACCTGGCAAATAAATTTGGTGCCTGTGTTCATTTTGGTAACACTGATAAGATCCTGCAAAGCAAAACTCAGAAGCTATAAAAATATTGTGTGGCTTGTATGTTTCTCACTCCTGCCAGAAGTCATGACACTGCAGCTCAGTGCAACTTGCTTAGTGATTATACCACTTCCATTTGGCTTTTTCCCTCCACTCATCCAATCAGGACATATAGGTTTCCAGAGAAAAAAACATTGAATTGCGAGCCATGGGTGAGGACGAATATCACGGGCGTCGACACAGCAATTACTGACCATTCAGGCCATTTTGACTGGAGTGTGCAGCACCTAATTGGCCAGTGATCTGTAAAGCAAGCAGTGCGATATTGGAGAAAACAAGGCAGTGGAGTTGACAATTGAGGGACAGACTATAAACCTGGGAGCCATTATTTCTAGGGGAAATAAAGTTTGCAGCAACTACAGATGAAATGCGGATTTAGTAAATATCTCGCTGAAAGGCAACTGAAAACAGAGATAAAACACTAAATTAGGCGTCAATTAAAAATCACTGAAAAATGATTACTGGAAACTGAGCAGAATGTGTGTATTTAGGGACACTGCATGTCCTTAATTCCTACTTTTATTAAATATCAAGCATTTAAAAAGCATACTCGTAGATACTGCTATTATATGGATGGTGCATGTCATGAACTGTAATGGTGGTTTGTTTTTGATGGGTTACTGAATATTTGGGACAATGGATGTAATTCACACCATGTCCTGTCCCACAGCTCCATTATCTATAACTCCTCAGAACAATAAAGGTTATATTGTTAATAATCCCAATTGCCCATTGCTGTCAGTATTCATATTCAACGGCTATTTGTTCTTAAATGACTTACGGCTGTGTAATAAAAGGTAGTGATAGCAGAAGCTATAAGACCTAGAATATACAGAAGGGTAGGAGCAAAAGTTCTCAGTGGGTTATTGATCAGTCATTTGTGTTGCATACTGCTGTCCTTTCCTGCGTCACATTTTATATTCTGTATATGTCGAAAAGCATCAGCTGGAGTAGCATAGTTTTGCAAATAACAGCCAATCGGATGACAACTTCAACTTCCTCCTGCCCATTCACCTTCATCCTCCTCCCACTCTTGTCTTGCTGTTTCCCCTCAGCCTCCCACTTACAGTAACCAGGGTTGCTGCAGAGTTGGGCTATTCGCTCATCTCCTGTGCCAGTGAGGACAACAGAACAAGAGGGCATCATCTTAAATTAGAGCTAGGCCATTTAGGAGTGAAATCAGGAAGCACCTTTTCACACAAAGGGTAGTGGAAATCTGGAATTCTCCCCCCAAAAGGCTGTGGATGCTGGGAGTCAGTTGGAGCTTTCAAGACAGATTGGTAGATTTTTGTTGGGTAAGGGTATCAAGCTCTCTGGAGCAAAGGCGGGTAAATGGAGTTGAGGTACAGATCAGTTATCATTTAATTGAATGGCAGAGCAGGCTCAAGGAGCTGAATGGCCTAGTCCTGTTCCCATGATTTGCTGAGGATACTCTGACAGCCCCTAACTGTTACACTCTGTATTACTCTTCGACATTCCCGGGTGCTGGTGGGAGAATGGATGAGAAGCGCCAAAGTGGAAGCATTGGGAATTGGGAGAGGAACCAAAGAGACATGGAACAAGAAGGAAGAAGGAAAAAAATACTCGTCCTATGGAGTCTGCATAGTTTTCAAAACACCAGGAATTAATTGAATTTTCATACTTTTACTGTGTAAAATATTATACCAGAAGTGACAATATGCTATTTAATATATGTGGTCTTGCCCCTGATAGTTTTGTGAGTTTATGTAATGACATGAGGATGCTGATGGGTCAGCTGGCCTCAGCTGTTTTAGTTTTATTGAAAAGCTCAATGTACTGTGCACATGGGAAGTTCCAAGCTAAATAGTTTCTAAAAACCAACCCAGTGTTGATGGTACCTCCAGGAATAGATTTGCTGGGCTTCCATGCTGAGGATCTGGGTTTAAGAATTTGAGAGCCAGTAAATAGCTTGTATTTGCTAAATTGCACAGAAATTTCCAACTGAAGGGGAACAGCGTTGGAGGCGGAGGGAATATGAAATAAAGTGGGACATTGTTTTTAAGCAAAACTGTACAGAGAATTATTTTCAAAGATAAATGTATTTTAATAGGAAATGGACCCAAACTATGCCTCTTGAATGCATAATATATCTTCAGTCCCGTTTTTCTCAGTAACCAAATTTTCAACTTTGCAAGTGCAGCAATCTTCCCAGGCTTAACATCTGCAGCAATACGTCTGAAAATCTCTCTAATTTGGTTCCATCAAACAGTCTAGCTTGTTTATGCTAGATTGGAAGACAGGGTCGACTCAAGTGCTTTAATCAGCTTGAGATAATCTGACTACTGAGCTATGCATGTTGATCTTGTTCTAGGAATACCGGCTTAACCACACATTGATGCTTGCTGTGTTAGCCAATGAAAATAGCAGGATTCAGCAATCTGTCTGATGATAAATAATTATGAAGTCGTATTGAGTAGATCCACTGACATGGAGAAGTTTCTTACTTCTTCGAATTCTTGGTCTTACAATGAAGTGGATTCTCTACAAACCTTTCATCACAGGATTCAAATAATATTTGTCAACTATACGGTGCTGTCTCTTACTCTGGAGTTTTGCCTTCGAATCTTGAGGTTTCTATATTCTTGCAGTCTCCGTAGGCTGTGGTTACATAGAAACCTTTTGTAGTGAGTGAATTTTTTCCTCGAGGAAAATCTTCAGGAATTAGTTTTTTTATGTTGGAATGCTTTGATAAATTATTACCAGTCTACCCTTAAGAGCCATTGGCCCGATGTTGGGGGGGAGATTTAGCGGCCAGGAAACCCAGAAATGTGGGTTTCCCGGAGGTTCGGCAGGACCTCATTTAAATTTTTTGTCTCCGTTTCCCAGCCGGCAGCCAGATTGAGAGGCTGACTGGCTGTCAGGCGGGAAGGCTTGTGGCGCCAGGCCGCTGCCGGAGAGTGGAGTGGAGTGGAGTGGAGTGGAGTGACGGAGAGATCATGGGTCGGGTGGGGGGGACATCGAGGGGTGGCGGGGCATGAAGAAAATCGGAGGGGGAGGGGGGTGGTTAGAATTACCCCTATTACTTTTATGAATCCCTTTTACATGTGATAAGTCATCTGTGAAGCAATGCTACTGAGGAGATACATGCACAAAAAAAGCAACATTTTAAGAACAAATTATGCAGCTTTCCTGTGAAAATTAACGGGTATAAAATATTCTATCTTCAATATTTAACTTCAACAAAATTGAGTATATTTTCCTTTCCTCTCTAATCATGTATTGCTACCTCTATTGTTTTTCCCCTTTCTTATCCCAATGTTCTCCTGGCCTGAAGGCATCATCTCCCTCGCTGATGGTTCCGCGACCACAGGATGTCTTCCAATATTGCACCCAAACAGTAATTTTTCTGATGTGAGCCTGCTTGATGAGTGCTGGCTAGCTATTCAACTGGAGGACATCACATCCGATCTCAATCCTGTTCTCACTCAGCACCCATACCGAGTAAGATTTGCAGGATGGCAATCAGCAGTGGGAAGACGGCTGATTTTGCTCTTCCCAATCTGGATTGCTGCCGCCATGTAAGATCAACTTATAGTACAGATGAATGATTGAGCCTGCTTCTCCAAGCCCACCTTGCTGGGCCTTGAGCTCCATCCTGCACAAGCTTCCAATTTGTCTGCTGCCCACATTCCGTCCTGAGCCCCCATCCCCCCTGTCTTTACCACCCTTCATTTGCTGTCTGTACCCCAACGCATTGAATTCAAAATCTTAGTCTTTTTCTACAAATTCTTTCATTGCCTTGCTTCCACTTCACCTCTGCAATTTCCTCCAGCCCAACATCACAAACAACAGATATCCCAAACATGTAGATGGGGCTTTAAACTAAAAAGGAGGGGGGAGGGGTCAGGAGAGAGGAAATTTAGAAATCTAATGAGTAAAGTCAAGGCAACAGAACAGTGTGGTGATTTGGGTAAAGATAAGCAGAGTGTGGCAGGAAGGGCTAGAGAATTTACCACTAATAGTGCATCAGCAAATAAGGTCAAAGCTAAAGGATCTTTATCTGAATGCACAGAGCATTCGTAACAAGATGGACGAATTAGTAGCACAAATAGAGATAAATGGGTTTGATCTAATAGCCATTACAGAGACATGGTTGCAAAGTGACCGAGGTTGGGAACTAAATATTCCAGGGTACATGACGTTTAGAAAAGACAGGCAGAATAGAAAAGGAGGGGGTGTAGCCCTAATAGGATGACATAAGGACAGTTGTGAGAAAGGATCTTGGCTCAGAAGATCAGGAAGTAGAATCAGTATGGGTGGAAATAAGAAATAACAAGGGGCAGAAAACTCTGGTGGGAGCAGTTTATAGGCCCCCTAATAGTAGCTATACCATTGAACAGAGTATTAATCATGAATAATAGGAGCTTGTAACAAGGGTAATGCAGTAATCGTGGGGGACTTTAATCTTCATATAAACTGGGCAAATCAAATTGGCAACGGTAGTCTGGAGCACGAGTTCATGGAATGCATTCAAGATGGTTTCCTAGAACAGTACGTCATGGAACCAACCAGGGAACAGGCTATTTTAGACTTCTCTTATGTAATGAGACAGGGTTAATTGGTAATCTCATAGTAAAGGATCCTCTGGGCAAGAGTGATCATAATGTGATAGAATTTCACATTGAGTTTGAGAGTGATGTACTTCAGTCAGAAACTAGAGGCTTAAACTTAAATAAAGCCAATTACTTAGGTATGAGGAGCAAGTTGGCTAGAGTAGATTGGGAAATTAGGTTAAAGGGTATGACGGTTGATAAACAATGGCAAACATTTAAAGAAATATTTCAATATTCTCAACAAATACACATTCCATTGAGAAATAAAAACTCCATGGGAAAAGTGATCCATCCATGGCTAACTAAAGAAGTTAAGGACAGTATTGGAATAAAAGAAGAGGCTAATAATGTTGCCAAGAAGAGCAGTAAGCCTGAGGATTGGGAGAGTTTTAGAAACCAGCAAAGGATGACCAAAAAATTGATTAAAAAGAGAGAAAATAGAATCTGAAAGTAAACTAGCAAGAAATATAAAAACGGATTGTAAGAGCTTTTACAAGTATGTAAAAAGGAAGAGAGTAGCAAAAGTAAACGTTGATCCTTTAGAGGCTGAGACAGGAGAAATTATAACGGGGAATCAGGAAATGGCAGATGCATTAAACAAATATTTTGTATCCGTCTTCACAATAGAAGACACAGAAAGCATACCAGAAATAGTAGGGAACCAAGGGGCTAATGAGAGTAAGGAACTTAAAGTAATTAATATCAGTGGAGAAAAAGTACTGGAGAAACTGATGGGACTAAAAGCCGATAAACCCTCTGGACCTGACGGCCAACATCTGAGGGTTCTGAAAGAGATGGTGGCAGAGATAGTGGATGCATTGGTTGTGATCTTCCAAAATTCCCTAGATTCTAGAATGGTCCCAGCGGATTGGAAGGCAGCAAATGTGACCCTGCTATTGAAGAAAGGAGTGAGAGAAAAAACAGGGAACTACAGGCCAGTTAGCCGGACATCAGTCATCAGGAGGATGCTGGAATCCATTATTAAGGAAGTGGTAACAGGGCACGTAGAAAATCATATGATTAGGCAGAATCAACATGGTTTTATGAAAGGGAAATCATGTTTGACAAACCTATTAGAGTTTTTTGAGGATTTAACTAGTAGGGTAGATAAGGGGGAACCAGTGAATGTTATATATTTGGATTTTCAAAAGGCATTCGATAAGGTGCCACATAAAAGATTGTTACGCAAGATACGGGCTCATGGGGTTGGGGGTAACATGGATAGAGGATTGGTTAACGGACGGAAAGCAGAGAGTAGGCATAAACGTGTCATTTTCAGGTTGGCAGACTGTAACTAGTGGGGTGCCGCAAGGATCGGTGCTTGGACCTCAGCTATTCACAATCTATATTAATGACTTAGATGAAGGGACCAAGTGTAATGTATCCAAGTTTGCTGACGATACAAAGCTAAGTGGGAAAGTAAGCCGTGAGGAGGACACAAAGAGTCTGCAAAGGGATATAGACAGATTAATTGAGTGGGCAAGAAGGTGGCAGATGGAGTATAATATGCGGAAATGTGGGGTTATTCACTTTGGTAGGAAGAATAAAAAAAGAGAATATTTTTTAAATGGTGAGAAATTAGTAAATGTTGGTGTCCAAAGAGACTTGGGTGTCCACGTACAGGAAACACAAAAAGTTAGCATGCAGGTACAGCGAGCAATTAGGAAAGCAAATGGCATGTTGGTCTTTATTGCAAGGGGGTTGGATTACAAGAGTAAGGAAGTCTTACTACAGTTGTACAGGGCTTTGGTGAGACCTCACCTGGAGTACTGCATACAGTTTTAGTCTCCTTATCTAAGGACGGATATACTTGCCTTAGAGGCGGTGCAACAAAGGTGCCCTAGATTAATTCCTGGATGAGAGGGTTGTCCTATGAAGAGAGGTTGAGTAGACTGGGCCGATACTGTCTGGAATTTAGAAGAATGCGAGGTGATCTCATTGAAACATATAAGATTCTGAGGGGGCTTGACAGGGTAGATGCTGAGAGGTGGTTTTCCCTGTCTGGAGTGTCTAGAACTAGGGGGCATAGACTCAGGATAAGGGGTCAGCCATTTAAGATTGAGATGAGGAGGAATTTCTTCACTCAGAGGGTTGTGAATCTTTGGAATTCTCTACCCCAGAGGGCTGTGGATGCTGAGTCGTTGAGTATATTCAAGATTGAGATAGATAGATTTTTGTCCTCTAAGGGAATCATGGGATATGGGGATTGGGCAGGAAAGTGGAGTTGAGGTCGAAGATCAGCCAAGATCTGATTGAATGGCAGAGCAGGCTCGAGGGGCTATATGGCCCACTCCTGATCCTATTTCTTATGTCCTTAACAACTAAACTTCCATTTATATAACACCTTAAACATAGAAACAAGTCCCAAGGTGCTTCACAGAACACTAATCAGGCAAAAAATGGATGTTGGGCTAAAGGAGGATATATTATAATGGGTGATCAAACGCTTAATCAAAGAGTTGGGTTTTAAGGAAGGGCTTAAAGGAGGAGAGAGAGGTGTGGCATGGGTTGGAAATTGGTTGGGAAGTAGGGACGAAGGGAAAATTCTCTGATTGGCAGGATGTGACAAGTGGTAGGTAACAGTTGGGAGCTTTTTTCTCAAACCTGGGCACCTCCTGGCCTGCATGTCTCAGTATCACATTATGTGTAGTGCATTTATCCATTGAAATAGCCAAGGAGATGGCAGCAAAATCCTTTCACATGTTTTTTTACACAGTGTAACTTCCATTATCCAAGCTCCAATTACCTGCCCTGATTATCCACTAAATCTTTTGTGGGACTATGTCTTGAGAAACGTTACTTCATGGCAGCAAACCGCTCCATTCTGTTATAAATTATAGCCCAAGAATTCAATTTGCTCTCTTAGGTCTTTAGGCCTGTACTTTATTCTTTATTCCTAAGGTCAACATATTACTGTATCATATGTGCAAGGCCAACATTTGGGGACCCTCAATTATCCACCATTATTGATGGGGAGCAGGCCATCTATTTTGGCAGGTAATTGAGGTTTCACTATTTTTATATACTTTTCTAATATATTTCCCACTATTGCCATTACTGGTCCTGCAGTGACCATATGGCCTTAATCTTGAGACCTATGGTATGTGGAAAAGAAACCTGAGAGGAAAGAATGTTGGAGAACTAGCAGAACTGAGCACAGAAATACAAGCCAATAACTGTAAAAACACAATGTTGCAGTTCAAATATAACTATAAGAAGTTGATATATTATGCATTGGAATGCTGTTACTGTAATGAAATATTTTTATTTTGTTCTATGTAAGGGGTAGAAGCACAGTAAGTTGTGTAGATGGGAGCAGGAAGTGATAATGCACAGGTACAGAAAGGTAATCAAAAAGGCTAATGGAATGTTAGCCTTTATCTCAAGGGGGTTAGAATTCAAAAGTACTGAACCTTGGCCAGACCCCATCTGGGGCATTGTGTTCAGTTTTGGGCACCGAATCTCAGAAAAGATATATTATCCATGGAGGAAGTACAGCGCAGATTCACCAGAACGACAGCAGGGATTAAAGGGTTGAATTGTGAAGACAGGTTGCATGAACTTGGCTTATATTCCTTTGAGTTTAGAAGTGATGATGTGGAGATGCCGGTGATGGACTGGGGTGGACAAATGTAAGGAGTCTTACAACACCAGGTTATAGTCCAACAGCTTTATTTGAAATCACAAGATTTCGGAGCTTTCCTCCTTCGTTTGGTGAGTGACGAAGGAGGAAAGCTCCAAAAGCTTGTGATTTCAAATAAAGCTGTTGGACTATAACCTGGTGTTGTAAGACTCCTTACATTTGAGTTTAGAAAGTTGAGGGGTGATCTAATCAAGGTCTTTAAAATGATAAAGGAATTCAATAGTCTACATACAAAGAAACTATTTCCTCTGGTGGGGAAATCCAGAACAAGAGGGCATCATCTTAAAATTAGTGCTAGGCCATTCTGGAGTGAAATCCAGAGAAACTTTTTCACACGAAGGGTAGTAGAAATCTGGAACCCGCTACCCCATAAGGCTGTGGATGCTGGGGGACAGTTGGAATTTTCAAGACTCTGATCGATAGATTTTTGTTGTGTAAGGGCATGAAGAGATATGGATCAACGGCAGGTAAATGGAGTCGAGGAACAGAGCAGCCATGATCTAATTGAATGATGGAAGAGACTCGAGGGGATGAATGGCCTACTCCTGTTCCTGTGTAAGGGATATGACACTTTGTCCAACAAATCATCTGTACAATAAGGGACATGTACACTAGATTTTAGAATAATATATTTAAAGTATAGTCTCCCTGATGTATTACAAGAACATCTTTAGATCTGTACACCCTGCTTCTACTATTGCACATTAACCTTATTAATGAATTCACTAACATAACATGTGTCTACTAAGTACATATTTCATACATGCTAAAAACAGTGGCAAATAAGCATTAATTTTACATTTCTGAGTGAGTTGGACTAGAGCAAAAGCCACTGTGAGACCTGAGGAAATCATCTCTTTGTTTCTTTATCGTCGTTGAATTGCACAGCCCATCAAATTCTTTTTGGGGAATGACAATTCATTTACCAGTACCATTATATTCCTACATCTGCTGCCCCATTCTTGTAATACATCTATTACTGCCTTTGTCCGATAGTACAGTAATTTAGTTACAAAGACATGCGTTTCTTTTTGGAGGGCCGTGATTGGCGACAAGTCCTCCCAAGGTGTATATGCCAACTACTTACGTCATCCAGAAAACCAAAGACCCGAAAATGATCATACCCTCGTTTTTATATCATCCATTTTGCTGAGATGACTTTATCTTCATTCATTAAGTAAGTGGAGCTTTCCCCATCTGCTTTTGATGAGTCACACTCCCTTGCAGCATTGAAAATTTAAAAAAATTAAAGTCATTTAAACCTAATTTATTTTCTTCTGTTCATCACAGCTATGATATTTCTCTAATTCTTTTACTCTTTCATCATTAGAACCATGTCCCTCCCTTTTCCGGTCCAGGCTTCCTTCCCCTCAAACATTGCTATTCATTTTTGTTGGGTCATTGATTATGCTTCTGGTCCCTTCCTTGAAATTTCCACAATTGCTAATTCACTGTGTAATTCTACAAAGTTCATGTATTTCTGCATTATTTAAAAAGAATGATTACAAGGATATTTTGAAACTTTGGCTGATGGCATGAGTGCAAAAATCACAAAATGAAGCAGAAGTAAAATATAACCAGTCACATTACAACACTAGATGAAATTGTTGAGCCTATATTTAGGATCTTGAAAGCGGAGGCAAGGGATTGATCTGGCAGTGCGTTACAGAGCTGCTCTGTAAAGATGTGTACGATCTTAACTTCGTATAATCTGGCAGTCTATACCTTGATATTATTGATGCATGTATGCAGGCAAAGGAGGATCTTCCAATTGTCCACATCTAGAAAACTGAACAACCAACTGATTGAAATCAACTCTGCATGAGGAATTACTGAATTTAGTGAAAGCAATGAACTGCTCTGTTTTTTGTTGTGGGCTATTCTTAATGCTTGGTGAATGTGGCTTATAAAATAGTATGTTTGTCACAACGATTTGCATTTATATAGCGCCTTTAACATAAAAAACATCCCCAGGTGTTTCACTGAGTTGTAATCAAACTGAAATGTACGCTGAGACAAAGAAAGAGTTATTAGGAGGGGTGACTAAAAGCTTGCTTAAAAACGTGGGCTTTATAGATGGCCTTAAAGGAGGAGAGAGAGGTGGAGAGGCAGAGGCAGTGTGATCTCAGTCAGCTGCGTTCCAGTTATCCTCGTATCTGATTCGGCTGGGAGATTTTCATCGTCGGGGAGCAGCAACAGTTAGGGATGTTAGCCAGTATTGCAAGGGATAGGATCTCTGTCATGTTCAGGCACAGAAAACAATCATACACTGCACTCAAGCCAGTAAAGTAAATCCACTGACAGTGAATGCTCCCTCATGGATATATCAGGCTTGAACCATTTAGTCACCTCTCTGCTGAGGATATTAATTTATTCTTCTAAAGGCGACATACGACACTGGAGTATTTTTAACTTCTTTACAGTGCGGAAAGCACAGACGTTTCCTGTAAGGACCATTGGGAATCCACGCTGCCAGCACACAAGTCAACAACCATCTATATTATTAAAAACAATGGCGTATCTAGAGCAATGTCACTGATCAAGCTCATTGGCCTGTAGGATGGAAGATAAACAATGATCAAGCCATACACTTCACTTATTTTCCTGAGTGAACTTTTCATCACGTGTTACTTTGTTTAGCTATGTATAAAACTGGTACAACCATTTGCATTTGTCAGATTTTCTCAGTCTAGAAAGATCCCTGTTTCTAATCAATTTCCAGAACTCTAACAGCAGTATTGCCGGATAGTTTGCCAGGAGTTACCCCTCTCACTGTCCCGCTTTTGTTATGACGTCACTATTGGATGTGGTAGCCTGGTATAGTAGCATGCTGAGAAGGTCCGAGATTACAGCAGTATATTGCATCAGTATATCAGGCATGTGGTATCTTGGATAAGGAGCTGAGAGACGTGGGTGAGAAGATGATTGTAGTTGTTTGAAATAGTTTAAATATTTTGGTATAAAACAGCAAATAGAAAGCACAATGAGGATTTTTTTAAAAGCCTAGAAGCTAATTTAGGCAATATTAGCAGACAGAATGCTCAATAAATTCATTTGGGTTAATGCCTCTACTGAAAGAAGAATTTCATACGAGTGCCTTAGGTGTTTATGCATTGATATTGCCAACGGTAATTTCTAAAGTCATAAGTTCATTAAAAAAAATAGACAGTGCTTCTGACGGGTGTACAGGATGGTAGTTGAGACAATCTATCTCGCTAGGTGAGACAAGCAAACACGACCTCTTGCCACTTCCCTCAGGAAATTTCTTTCTCGTAGAAAAGCAAAACAAAAATGGTAGCTCGTCTGATTGCTCAGTTGGTAGCAAACTCCCCAGTATCTGGGAGATATCTAGGAATGAGATCAGATAAGATAAACGTTTGTTGATATTTGCTGAAAAGACCTTCAGAGTAAAGCTCCCAACCACTGCCGTAACAGCTCTAACCAGATAACAGCAAGGCCATACAGAGGAAGAAAGAATTTGAAAGAACTAAACAGAGCTTTAGACTTGGCAATAAGAAAATGTGTAAGGGCCAGAAAGATAAAGGGAGACATAATGGAAGCAAACAAAAAGAGAGAGAGAGGGAGACGTGCAGGTGTCAGCTACAGGAAGAGCACAATTTATTTACTTTTATCCATGAGCAAAGCCACAAGGCATCAAATAAGAAAGCCGAAACTTTCTTTTGTATGGGGTTACATTTCTTCGGACATTCCAGAACGCTTCACATGCAATAACTGTAGGTGAACACAGCAGTCATTTTTCAGCTATTAAACTAGCTTTTAAAATGGAAAGATGTGGGATTATCTGCCAATTTCCATAATCTACCAGTGAGATCCCTTCCATTATTAAAATGGATAATTAAGCTTCCACTGCATCTTGAATTGTATGCATTAACTATCAAGTATTGTAATCCTATAAACACAATGTCCACATAACCATTGTGATAGAGAGATGCTTTCATACATTCATGCATAATACCCATATTTTAAGCTTTAAAAATGACAAACAAATATGAGAAATTATGTGGCAGTTTACACATTTATAAAATGTGTGCTCTCAATCTTGGTACCATAATGATTTTCTCCTTGTAACCCTAGAATAATTTGCCACTTGTGGAGGATGAGTGCTTAGTCTCTAGGCTGTGGATAAGGAATGCTGCAGTAGCAGTGTCTGTGCATCAGGCAAAGTAATGTCTTGAACCATCTGTCGGCAGGCCCAATGTCTTTTATTGCCTCTATGGATTACATGTTCAAGCTAGACATCACCACAGATAATGGACCAGATCTTGCTGGAGCGGGGCATTTCATGGGGTACGTCATTAGTTAGACTTTCTCCTGCACCCTTCAGCTCAAAAATTTTTTCCACTGTAACTTGCTGGAAGTGCGAGCTGATAATGGCATGGTGAGGGCAAGGGGCATCTGGGACCTTAGTGAATGATGGGAGCAACAGTCTGTCTCCTTAACCAATGAGTTTTAGGGATTGCAAAAGAAACAGAGGAACGACGGTGAAGGAGGGTGAATTAGAGTCAAGTACAGAAAGACAAATAAAGAGAGGGAAAGAAAGATTGGATTAAGAGAAAGAAAAAAGACACAGAAAAGGAAAAGTAAGAAAAAAAAGTTCCATTTAAAATTTGACATTTTTAAAATCTCTAACAATTTACTACGTTTAGGAATGAGATTGAACAGTATAAATTGTTCCCTTTCTGTGCCGGAGAGATTGATTGGCATTGTATTAATAATTGTCACGTTTTTATAAGGCACTTAAGCTGTTAAATTCCAGCCCTAATTTTCTGCGGAGAGTTTAATGGGCAATTAATAATGCTGATGCTAAGGGCAAGATGCTGTTTGTGCGAAGCAAACAGTGGAATGACGTAAATCGACCAGCAAGTTCTGGAGCTACTCAACTCATGCCGTGTCTTTTAATCCCCTGGCTGATTTGCGCATTAATAACGGAGTGCGTCGTTAACAAACCATTATATTTCCAGCAAGATTCAGCCCAATTTTGAGGAAGTCCCTCTGATGCCCCAAGTTTTGTTGTAGCATGGTAAGCAGTTGCTCGAGATTGTCATCCAGCCAGCAGATATCTGACAAACCTTAGATTGTTTGCTTCAATTCATTCTGAGATTTGCGAGGTCTTCCCTCAGACTTGACCCTACAAAGTTCACTCTATGGGTCATAGCACTTATGACAATGTTTGAATTATTCTCTGTTGTGCATTGTATTGCATCGATTTTGAGTCTAGCAGTGAGATCGAGGAGAATTCTTCAGTATTTTCCAGTCTTTCATCTGCGGACTTGTGCGCTGTCTAATGTATATCTCATTTACACAGTAATACTGCCACCCACCAGTGCATCCTCGCTCTTACTTGGGCACTTGTTTGTGATATCTGCATTGCAACTTCACGACTTGCTTTCCTCAACTGGCTGTGCTAATTCCTTTTGTAGGTGCAGATAGAGGAGATTGAACCAGTGTTTGTGAGCAAGGTGCAATTTTCACCGTGTTGATGACCGAAGTTTGAGTTTCTGGTACTACTCGGTGGAAGTGGTAGTCGTGTCTCACTTTCAGCTAAATCCAGAAGGTTTATTATGGAGAAAGGAAAATAGTGACATCAAGAGGGTATCCATCACAGTTCACACCACCTTCACTGTCACAGTCTTCACATCCTTACCGATAAATACAGTTATACATTGATAAAGAATGAGCAAAACCACTGATTTGAGATCTTGATGGAAAACTAAATGGAATCATGGAACATGAACATTTAAAGACTACTATAAATCCTGGAAAGCGCATCCCTCACTTCCTTCGCCCCACCATTGGCAGACGTGCCTTCAGTTGTCTCAGCCCTAAGCTCTGGAATTCCCTCCCTAAACCCCTCGACCTCTCGCTCCTTTAAGTCGCTCCTTAAAACCTTCTTCTTTGACCAAGCATTTGGTCACCTGTCCTAATATCTCTTCACATGGGTCGGTGTTAAATTTTGTCTGATTACGTTCCTGTGAAGCACCTAGGGATATTTTATGACGTTAAAGGTGCTATGTAAATGCAAATTGTTGTTGTAATCCCATGTAATAAAAACAGAATTTGATTTATTTGATCACCACACGCCAGTGGGCCTAATGAAGAGACAGAATTGTGGAATACGATTTTCCAGATGCTGGTTTAAAAACCCTGGAATTCCATGCAAGTAAAATGGAATTTGAATGATTTGTCAAACAGTGACCAAATTAGTAAGTAATAAGTAAGAGCTTATGCCGAGCAATATAAATTTGTTCATTTCCTGTACAGGAAAAAAGTTGTTGTGCAATATCATTAGCTGAACTGTGACCAACTTCTCTGCACCCTGTCCTACGGTCCAGGGCAGAGATCTTTTCCCTGCCCGGTTTGCTGCTGCTTGACTCCCTTTTTGGTGTCTTTTCCGATTTTTAAAAGCCTTTCTCCCCGACTAAGAGAGATCAAAAGAGTTGTCTTCCTGAATGAGCAGGCACCTTAGCTATTTGGCCATTGTTTGGTCTCTGCAAGGAATAATTCCCCATCTTACATCTGTTCTGATGAAAGGTCGTCGACCTGAGACGCAAACTCTGTTTCTCTCTCCACAGATGCTGCCTGACCTGCTGAGTGTTTCCAGCATTTTCTGGTTTTATTTTACATTTTAATCACCTTTTTTGTGCCTGTGGATCTACAGCCCAGCATCTTGAGAAGCTAATCCCTTTAAGGCAACTTTTGCTCAAAACACATTTTCAAAGAGCTCAAGCCCAAGACCTTTATGTGGAAAAATGACCAAAGAATCCCAAACTGTGACACGATGATTTATTAATACTTTGGCTGTGACATTAACTTGCTGTGGCAGATGTGAAGTCCTGAAGCAGCTGGTTACTAGAGACCATCCTTGTACCAGTAGGGTTGCCAACCCTCCAGGATTGTCCTGGAGTCTCCAGGAATTAAAGATGGTTCTCTAGGGCACTGCTTCCAGCAACTGGTGGTTAAAAAGGCATACGGGATATTTTCCTTTATTAGCAGAGACACAGAATATAAGAGCAGGGAAGTTATGCTAGAACTGTATAAAACATTGGTTAGGCCACAGCTTGAGTACTGCATAAACTTCTGGTCACTACATTACAGGAAAGATGTGATTGCATGAGAGAGGGTACAGAGGAGATTTACGAGGATGTTGCCAGGGCTGGAGAATTTTAGCTATGAGAAAAGATTGGATAGGCTGGGGTTGTTTTCTTTGGAACAGAGGAGGCTGAGGAGAGATTTAATTGAGGTATATAAAATTATGATGGGACTAGATAGAGTGGATAGGAGAACCTATTTCCCTTAGCAGAGGGGTCTGTGACCAGGAGGACATAGATTTAAAGTGATTGTGGTAGAAGGATTAGAGGGGAGCTGAGGAGAATTTTTTTTCACCCAGAGGGTAGTGGGGGTCTGGAACTCATTGCCTGAAAGGCTGATAGAGGCAGAAACCCTCAACTCATTTAAAAAGTACTTGGATGTGCACTCGAAGTGCCGTAACCTACAGGGCTACGGACTAAGTGCTGGAAAGTGGGATTAAGCTGGAAAGCTCTTTTTCAGCCGGCATGAACACGATGGGCCGAATGGCTGCCTTCTGTGCCATAGCTTTCTATGATTCCATGAACTCTGGAGAAAAGTCATAGGGGCATTTTTAAAAAAAAAGTGAGTTTTTTTTCCATTTCCTTTGAACACTTTTGTTTATTAGTTATATAAAAAATATTGGAGATGGCGGGAACAGGCTGTCTGATTGACAATCAAGAATCATCCATTCGGGTAACGAAGGGTCCGTTCGCTTTCCATTTGACGTGGGAAGATGGTGCACTGTGATAATGGAAGCATTGAGCGACCAATGGCAGGAGCGTGGGGGCGGGGCAGGTGTAGGTGGGAGGTCATGTCCATATACATCCAGAAATATGTACAACCAGAGTTAGCAACCCTATGTACCAGTGAGCTGGTTTAAGAATTGGTGGGAACTCTCCAAATCGCTCACTTTTGCTCAGGACTAAGATGGTATGCAATTTCAGCAACTTTTTTCAGCCTGCTTCAAGTGTGAAAGCCCTGAGGGAATTGGTGACAGTGTAGCGTGGATGTTATAAAGGATGTTAATTCTTTGTGCTGCTCAAATTCAAATCTTCACAGGTTTGTTTACTGCAGTACCAGCAGGCTAGCTTGGTGTTTTGTAAAAATGCTGTAGCAAGAGAAAGAAAATAAGAACATTTGAAATTCAAATGATAGATTTGAAGGCAAATGCCATCATGTTATGTGCAGATGTAACCTCTTAGAAGTTGCTTCAGTGTTGCTTGATTGGTTAGTGGTATTGTACAGCACAGTAGTTTGGGAAATAAGGAAATAAAGTTGCATCATCTACAGAACCGATGTGATAGTTCTGGAAATTGGATTTTTTTCCATTATAAAGAATGGCTTTGCATCTGCGTAGCAATAATCAAGAGCAAAAACCCCGACAGCTCTTAAGATTGAATTATCTTTGTGAGGTGTTTAGAAGTGTAGGCTAGAGATTGTAGGGGGAGATCATTAACAGTCATCAGAACTAATTCAGGCTTTCTTAAATTAAAAAGTTGCTTTGTCTGGAAGAAGCAGTTCTGCTGAATAAAAAGAAACCTGTAAATTTGGTGGTGCAGATATAAACTAACAAACTGTAGTGTCCTAGCTTTTACATTTTTCTGCACATATACAACAATTTGCATTTATATAGCATCTTTAACGTAGTAAAACGTCCCAAGGTTATCAAACAAAGTTTGACACCAAGCCACATAAGGAGATATTAGGACAGGTGACCAAAGGGTTGGTCAAAGAGGTAGATTTTAAGGAATGTCTTAGAGGAGAGAGAGGTAGAGAACGGGAAAGGTTTGGGGAGAGAATTCCAGAGCTTAGAGCCAAGGCAGCTGAAGGCACGGCCACCAGTAGTGGAACGATTAAAATCGGAGATGCACAGGAGGCCTGAAGTGGAAGAACGTAGAGATCTTGGAGGGTTGTAAGGCTGGAGAAGGTTACTGAGGCAAGGAGGGGGGAGGCCATGGAGGAATTTGAAAACAAGGATGACAATTTTGAAATCGAGGCGTTGCCGGACTGGGAGCCAGTGTAGGTCAGCGAACACGGGTGATGGGTGGACGGGACTTGGTGCGAGTTAGGATATGGCCAGCAGAGTTTTGGATGAGCTCAAGTTTATAGCTTGTTAAAATTGGCAGGAGCAGCATTATTTATGAGAGCAAGCATCACAATGGGAAGAGCCTTTGGGCTGCCCAGGGTCACTTCAGAGTTGGATTTCAGTGGCCTGTACATTTATTTTAATTTGATTGGGAGTGCCATTCAAAGTTAATGCAATTTTTAAATACTTGACAGTCACTTATGCTTGTCTCCAAAGAGACAGGAACCTTTAAATAGATATGGAATGCAAATAGAACTGCAGGAATTTATAGCACAAATGAAGGCCATTTGGCCCTTCATGCCTGTGCCAGCTCTATGCTAGAGCAATCCATAGTCCTGTATCTTCCTCTGCTTCAAATATTTATCTGCTTTTACCTTAAAGTGTACAGTGATCTCTACCATAAATGTTCATCTTTAAAGTTAGATAATTATGTCATCTAGTGGAGGCCCAATAAAGCAAGTCCTGTGCTGCTATTTTTCAGTGCATAAAAACATTATCTCAATAACAACTTCCAATATATAGTGCCTTTAATGTAAAAATGTCCCAATGCACTTAACAGGTAGAAAACACACCCCGAGAGAAATTAGAAGCGGCGACCAAAAGCTGGATTGAATAAAAGCAGTGATTGCAAATCTGAACAGGAAAACAGGCAAACATAACAATTCACAGTCAAAGAGAAAGGTGGTACAGTGGTTTACATATTAGTGTAGTTGTACATTTTGTTGGTACAGTATTTACAAGAGGGTACATTGTCAGCATGTTTGTAAAGTAGTTTAACATGGTTTCATGGTCCAGGTAGCCGTGGAAGGAGGCCGTCCTACCTTACGATCCTGCCTTTGCTTGTTGTTCACTTGCTGAATATTTTGTTCAAGGAGAGTTGCTGGAAATGCCATGTCTCCAATATTGACGGATGTGACATGATGATAATCCCTAATTGAAGGCAGTTGGATAGATATGTCCCGTAGCTCCCAGCTGTGAATTACAGTGATTACAGTAGGCCCTGTACTACCTTCATTATACCTTGAATGGTTGACCGAAAAGACCTTTCAGATCTTTTAAACATGTTTTAGAATTCTGTTGATTATGCAAACGCAGTCTATAATTTTGCTAAAATCACCTTATGATGCTGTTGCTATGCACTTAAAATAGTATAGAATGTTTGTAATAAGGGCCCTCGCACAACTAGAAACCTATTAACTCAATTTGTAAGTTAATTATTTTAATGCTTACTTGTAGGCTGCAAAAAAATATTTAGTCGCACAAAAAGATGACTTGGATTTCTAAAATGGATATCTCTCACAGGAAATACTTTCAGTACAACGTACTCCCTGGCGAGAGGGTTTTTTTTAAAAAAAGATTAATACGCTTGTTTCTGCTGGGAGATACTCCCATTTGTTCCAATCGAGAAAGCAGCTTTGTATAGGCCTGCAATAAGTGACCTCCCTACCAAAAAAGGTGATGATCAAACCACAGGGTCTGAGCCATCTACCATTGAGTTAAGTGGGAATGAGCCATTGAGTTGAGTGGGAATGTACTTCTCTCTGCTGGAAGCTGTTTTCATTGTCGGAATACTGGTGTAAAGCTCAGGACAGCCTCAAATTTGGAAACAGACTTGTCACATGCTAAGTTTCAGCTTGGCTTTGAGTCAAAATGTCATGAATTTGAGTCCCCCCCAGGACTTGAGCACGTAATCTAGGCTGACATTTCAATGTAACGTTGTTGGAGGGTGCCGCCTTTCACATGAGGTGTTAAACCGAAGCACCATCTACTTTTTCAGGTGCATGCAAAAGATCCTATGGCACTACTCAAGGAGTTCTCCCAGCGTCTTGGCCAGCAGTCTGCCCTCAACCAACACCCAGTTTGAGACAGTGGAGAAGATTGTTAGCATATTCTAGAGAGTAATTGGATATAATGTTGGATTGGTCTCATTCATTGACCAGGGCAGGTGGCCAACCAAACGGGAGATCTCTGATCCTAGGTGGTGGCATGATTGGCAACTCAGCAAGCTGATCCTTGACAGACAACAGTGAGGGAGGGGTCAGTGGTCAAGTTTTTGTTTTCGCCCCTCGCTGCAATATGATTGTTTGCACTCAGAATTTAAAACAAAGTCAGTGAGACAGAGAGGCCTCACTTTCTCTCCAGCCAGAGGAAGGCTGTTAAAGACTCCAGGTTTAAGCATGCACACAAGATATATAATGGGATATGTTAATACTGGCTGGTTTCTGGGATTGCCAACCTGTAAAGTGAGTCTAGCCCATTAAGGGGTGGAATTGAATTCTTTATTATTTTCCAAGCTACTAAGAGTGACGTGAAATAGATTGCATTTTTCTAGAAGACTCCATTCTGTTCATGCAAATATATCATATAAAATCAACCAGTTTGTTTGTTTATAATTGACCTTGTCTCACTAGAGTGTTTATTGGTCTGCATTCTTGAAGAGGAGAGAAATGCACATAGGGAAAATGGGAATGAGAGAATCAGTGCACAGAATGAGGGGTTTTATTGTTACCGCCCCTCCCATGTCACCCCATCATACAGCTAGACATTGAGCAGTAAAGGTATACTCCAGATCATAAGAGTCATGGGGTCCACTTATGGGAGTGACAGGTGACACTGAACCTGAACGTTATTTCACAACTTTATTTTTTTTTAAGTAGAAGATTGATAGAATTATGGGATAGATTACCAGCAAATGTGATGGAGTAGAAAACTAGAGCAGGTTTTTGTTTTAAAAAAGGCACCGGATGAATTCCTGTCAGGACGGGGGCTACAGGCCAATTGGTCCAAAGTCACTGTAAGGAAACTGATCGGAGATTTCAAAGGGTAGGCTAAATGGACCAAAGAGCTTCTCCTGCCCAAAATATTACTTCTGTTACTTTGTGTATGTGATGTAAGCTGAGGGGAAAAGGATGCAGTGGGTTTTTATTTCCCCACCGGAGTATTCACTAGGAGATGTGTCCCAGTTCTTAGAGAAAATAGAGATCATTAATGAGAAGTTCAGTTTAAAAACTGGAGGGTTGAGTTCCGATGGTCCAAACAGCCTCCTCTTGTCTTTGTTTTTTGTGTGTTTTTCCTTTACTCATAAGGCAACTGGATCAGATAGAATGCATTCAAATCTACACAGGGGAAATAAGGGTAGAAGTAGGGAGCAGTGGGGCTGAATGTTTAGTACAGTTCCTTAAAAATAGGCATAGCATTATCGCTAATGTTGTTTCAAATGTGTGGATCGAATCTGCGGATGATACCAGGTTACGTGGGAAGGCAGGATATTTGGAGCAAAGTATGATTCAGAGAGAGCTAGGCAGATGAATCATTGGTGACATTTAATATTGAGAAATGTGTGGTGTTACATATATTGGAACTAAAATGGCAGATTTAATTAAGAATGATGGGTATCATAACATAGTGAGTCAAGAAAAAGATTCTAGATGTAACATTTGACAAAAAATCGAAAGTTTCAGCACGGTACATGGCAACATTTATTATTGCAAAATAAATCTCATGAACGTACAAGTAGACATACAAATAGAATACAGGTCCAATGAAATGGTGCTCCGACCTCACAGATGCGTTAGAGTGTTTGTGTCAGTGGAATATTGTCTGGTTATTGTCACTTTATTTATGAAGCTACATAGGCAGTGGAAAGGATTCATAGGCCAACAAACATGGTTCTAGGGATTAAGTTAGTGTGCTGTGGAGGGATGCTAAGGAATCTTGAGTCTTTTTGCATGTTATTCAACCCATTAACTTCCTTGTCGTGATTGCAATATCTGTTGTTTCTTCCCACCCTAAACTAAACTGCTTGCTTGTGTTCCAATTTCCACTTCTGATAGAGGGTTACACCTGAAATGTTAACCGTGTCTTTATAGATGCTGACTGATCTGCTCTGTATTTCCAGCATTTCTAGTTGAATCTAATCAGAAAGATGATTCACAGGAGATATGAAACAAATTTTGAAAATGACGGAGCACTTTGGAGCAGTGGGGATGGATTAACTGGAGACTAGGAGCCCTGGAGGATCAGTGTCTGGGGCTAGGAAGTTTTCCAGAAAGAAAGAACTTGTATTTATATACAGTCTTTCATTATCCTCACAATGTCCCAAAACACTTAACAGCCAATAAATTACTTTTGAAGTGTAGTCACTGTTGTAATATAGGCAAATGCTGCAGCCAATTTGCGCACAGCAAGATGCCACAAACAGCAATCAGGCAGACACTCGGATAATCTGTGTTCTAGCGGTGTTGGTTGAGGGTTTAATGTTGGCCAGATCACTGGGAAAACGCCCCTGCTTTTCGTCACATAGTGCCATAGGATCTTTTACATCCACCAGATGGGGCCCCAGTTTAACGTTTCATCCGAAAGACGGCAGTGCAGTGCTCCCTCAGTACTGCAATGGACTGTCAGCCTAGATCATGTGCTTAAGTCTCTGGAGTGGGGTTTGAGCCCATGGTCTTTTAACTCAGAGACTGCAACCCATTGAGCCACGGCTGGTGCCGGCAGGTGAAATCTGGCAGCATTGGAGGGACTGAGCCTTGGGAGGACAGGTGAGAACTAATTTACCAGGAGGATAGAATGTGTCCATGGTATTGAGAGGTGGGCTAGTAGTACTTTGGATGAGAGGGGTGTGGGGAACGTAGCACAGCAAAGGTGTCGGGAACAGGCAGAGGCGGCAACCACTGGGAGGAGACTGAATATGCTTTCTTTATGCTATAACATGCTATCTTTTGGCTGCCGAAAGAACAGAAAGCTTTTGTGGCTACTTGTAGGAAGAGAGTGTCCATGGCTGCTGGTAACAGAGAGAGCAATCAGAGGAACATAGGAACAGGAGTAGGCCATTCAGCCCCTTGAACCTGTTCCACTATTCAGTTAGGTCATGGCTGATCTGTATCTTAACTCCATCTACCTTCCTTGGTTCTTTAACCATTAATACTCTCGCCTAAAAAAAAAATCTTATCAATCTCAAATTTTCAATTGACCCCCAGCCTCAACATGTTTTTGGGGGCAAGTGTTCCAGATTTCCAATCTCCTTTGTGTGAAGAAGTGCTTCCTGACATTACTTCTGAACGGCCTAGCTCTCATTTTAAGATTATGTCCCCTTGTTCTGGTTTCCTCCAGCAGAGGAAATTGTTTCTCTCTATCTACCCTATCAACTCCTTTGATCATCTTAAGCACTACAATTAGATCACCCCTTAATCTTCTATACTCAAGAGAATACAAGCCTAGTCTATGCAACCTGTCTTCATAATTTAACTCTTTTAGACTCTATATCATTCTGGTGAATCTGCACTGCACCTCCTCCAAGGCCAATATATCCTTCCTGAGGAAATCCAATCACAGCTGGACAGGAGTGGAGCACAGTGTTTTCACATGCACAAACCTCAGCTGGAGGGGCACCGATACTCACACGTTCGCAGAGACCCAAACCCGAAATTGAGGGGGCTCTGGTGTACATGTGTGGAGCTTTAAACTCACAGTAGGAAGTAATTAACTAGTTCCAGGAGTGAAGCGATACAAAGAGGCTCAGTGTTGGGGGAAATTTGTAACATTGGGATGGTTACAATTTTTATTTTTCGCAGTATGTAATTGGTTGAGCAGGAAACAAAATAGTCACTGAATGGAGTTTGGAGGGGAAAAAATACAGGGATTTGATTGATTGCTCCTGTGGTGGTTGCTGGTTAGCGAATAGCTTTGCTTTTAGCGAATAGAAATTTGTGATGATTTCTAATTTCTTTTTAGAAATGGTGAAATTTTTTTTTACATAGATAGTGGTTTTAATTGGTTGATTTTTAGTGAATTGAAAATTTAGCCCATGCAGCATGTTTCAGACCTGATGGACACTTTCCCACGTTCTATAGACACTTTGTCAGGCGTGAAACTTTGTATTGTTTAGATAGTTGTTTCATACTCACCTACCAAGTGATGAAGTAGAGAAATGGCCAAACTCACCACTCTGGGCACTACTGGCAAGGCAGAATTTATTGACCATCCCTAATTAACCTGAGGGCATTAAGAGTCAACCAAGTGGTGAGACTGGAGTCACATGTAGGCCAAACCAGGTAGGGGTAGAGATTACCTTCCTGAAGGACATTAGTGAACCAGTTGGGTTGTGTTTTTTTTACAACAATCTGGAAGCTTTTCTGGTCATTTTTTCTGCTGCTGGCTGACAAATTACCAGATTTACTGAATTCAATTCACAACTTGCCATGGTGGGATTTGAACTCACAACCTCTTGGTTGCAAGTCCAATACCATAACCACTTGGTTACCATTTAAAATGGTGGCACGCTACAGCGCTGGCTTTACACTCAGTCACCCCCCACCCCCCCCTGCAGACTGTCAATAACAGCACAGCTACAAGTAATGAATTGAACTATGACCACAGTAGCAAGAATCACTACTTCAGTAATCCCATTCATTTTATATTAATATTAAAAAGGTAGCAATTACTATTTTAAATTGTTTTGAAACTGAGGCTCTGGTTCTTCACATCCTGCCTTCTTGGTGCTCACTGCCGCATTTCAAATTAAATGGATGTTTTCTCTCCCTTGTTTCCACATGATAAGCAATCCAATTAGTGTAACAGAGTACTGCTTTTCACTAACGTAAAGTTGATCTTCAAAATTCATGCATCATTTGCGCTGAAAATTTAATCAGCTCATCTAGAGTCACGTAGGAGCTGATTTTTGCAGTCAACAATTTCAGCCACGTGGTAAAAGTAAAAACGTATTTAACAACGGTATTCAATCTATCAAAATGGCCCAATGCGATAAAAAGGCGTGCATTTATATAGCGCCTTTCATGATCTCAGGACATCCCAAAGCACTTCACAGCCAACAAAATACTTTTGAACATAGTCACTGTTGTAATGTAGGAAACCTGGCAGCCAATTTACACACAGCAAGATCCCACAAACAGCAATGAAATAAGTGACCAGATCATCTGTTTCTGGATTTTGGTTGATGGATAAATGTTGGCCAGGACATCGGGAGAACTCTCCTGCTCTTTGAATAATGCCATGGGACCTTTCACATCCACCTGAGAGAGCAGACGGGGCCTCATCCGAAAGATGCATAATGGTCAAAACTGAAGCCTGTTAACTTAATTGTTCTTTTTAATATGTCAGCTGACTGGAACAAACCGTGCTAAATGGTAGTAGCCAAAATAATACTTTATTATCATTTTGCTAAATGGGCTTGTATGATCTGGGAGCTGTGGAAGATGTTTTCAATCAGGGTTACCCCATTACTTCCACACATGGCTGTACTGGACAGTTCTTTTGTGTTGGTTGTATCAGAGTTCTGCATGACAGTAAGCACGGTCCACACAGACTGGAACAGGGAGCACAGTCCACACAGACTGGAACAGGGAGCACGGTCCACACAGAATGGAACAGGGAGCACGGTCCACACAGAATGGAACAGGGAGCACGGTCCACACAGACTGGAACAGGGAGCACGGTCCACACAGACTGGAACAGGGAGCACGGTCCACACAGACTGGAACAGGGAGCACGGTCCACACAGACTGGAACAGGGAGCACGGTCCACACAGACTGGAACAGGGAGCACGGTCCACACAGACTGGAACAGGGAGCACGGTCCACACAGACTGGAACAGGGAGCACGGTCCGCACAGACTGGAACAGGGAGCACTGTCCGCACAGACTGGAACAGGGAGCACGGTCCGCACAGACTGGAACAGGGAGCACGGTCCGCACAGACTGGAACAGGGAGCACGGTCCACACAGAATGGAACAGGGAGCACGGTCCACACAGACTGGAACAGGAAGCACGGTCCACACAGAATGGAACAGGGAGCACGGTCCACACAGACTGGAACAGGGAGCACGGTCCACACAGACTGGAACAGGGAGCACGGTCCACACAGACTGGAACAGGGAGCACGGCCCGCACAGACTGGAACAGGGAGCACGGTCCGCACAGACTGGAACAGGGAGCACGGTCCGCACAGACTGGAACAGGGAGCACGGTCCGCACAGACTGGAACAGGGAGCACGGTCCGCACAGACTGGAACAGGGAGCACGGTCCGCACAGACTGGAACAGGGAGCACGGTCCGCACAGACTGGAACAGGGAGCACGGTCCGCACAGACTGGAACAGGGAGCACGGTCCGCACAGACTGGAACAGGGAGCACGGTCCGCACAGACTGGAACAGGGAGCACGGTCCGCACAGACTGGAACAGGGAGCACGGTCCGCACAGACTGGAACAGGGAGCACGGTCCGCACAGACTGGAACAGGGAGCACGGTCCGCACAGACTGGAACAGGGAGCACGGTCCGCACAGACTGGAACAGGGAGCACGGTCCGCACAGAATGGAACAGGGAGCACGGCCCACACAGAATGGCACTGGTGAGCTTTTCCGTTCTAGGGTTATACCATTCCACCGACCAAAGCCTACACGTTCCGCATTGAGTAGGTGGCAGCTCTGCCAGTTTAACCCTTGCTCCCTATTGAGGGAGATTTCCATTCACCTCTGGGAAAAGGTGATGAGCAGCCCGCGTGATGAAGTGGGGAGTGCTTTCTAAAGTAATGAGCGAGATTGGCTCAGAATTTGCTGTCAAAATAACAGTGAGGCTAATGGCGCTCACCATTATTTATGCGCAAGTAGTACAGCAACTTCAGGCGAGGGCAGAATCGCGGTTAAACACGGCAATCCAAACGTTGCTGCCCGAGATGTGCCAATCTGACAGAAAATGGGATCTTGCTGTCTGCCTCACCATTGAAATGCATTGAATGGTGTAAATTACCCTGTATTTGCGCGGTAGAGACTAACTAAACGCACCACAGAAAGATGTCACGTCATTTCAAGTCTAAGTACCCTTTTAATGACGTGATAGGTGTTATTTACTGCCAATCAACTTCTCTGGCACTGAAAATTAACTATTATAAGTGTGGAGTCTCATTCCTCCAGGTATTAATTGTTGGAGATTTTTATTTAAAAATTTAAATTTTTTAAAACTTTTTGTAGTTGTTTTCTTTCTTAATCCAATCTTTCATTCTCTCTTTATTTCTCTTTCTGTATCTGATTTGACATTGAATTCGCTATTCTTACTTACACTTCCTTCTCATTCCTTGCGCTGTTAGGAACACAGGAACAGGAATAGGCCATTTTGCCCCTCGTGCCTATTCCACCATTCAATGAGATCATGCTTGATCTGCGACCTAACTCCATATACCTGCTGTAGCCCCATATCCCTTAACACCTTTGGTTAACAAAAGTCTATCAATCTGAGATATAAATTAACAATTGAGCTAGCATCAACTGCCGTTTGTGGAGGAGTTCCAAACTTCTACCACCCTTTGCATGTCGAAGTGTTACTTCACTCCTGAAAGTCCAATCTCTAATGTTTAGGCTATGTTCCCTGGTCCTAGACTCCCCAACCAGCGGAAATAGGGTAGATAGAGAGAAACTATCAGATCCCCTTAATCTCTTGAAAACTTCGATCAAATCACCCCTCAATCTTCTAAATTCCAGGGAATACAGCCCTAGTTTGTGTAATCTCTCCTCGTAATTTAACCCTTGGAGTCCAGGTATCATTCTAGTAAATCTACACTGCACTCTGTACAAGGCCAATATATCCTTCCTGAGGTGTAGTGCCCAGAACTAAACACAGTGCTCCAGGTATGGTAACAGAAGAGGTAGCTGAGATTCTGGATGGACTAAAAATTGAAAAAGAGAAGGTACTAGAAAGGCTAGCTGCACTTAAAGTAGATCAGTCACCCAGTCCACATGGGATGCATCCTAGGTTGCTGAGGGAAATAAGGATGGAAATTGCGGAGGTACTGGCCATAATCGTCCAATCATCCTTGGATATGGGGGTGGTGCCAGAGGACTGGAGAATTGAAAATGTTACACCCTTGTTCAAAAAATGGTTTAAGGATAAACCCGGCAAGTCAGTTTAACCTCAGTGGTGGGGAAACTTTTAGAAATGATAATCCACAAGAAAATTAACAGTCACTTGGACAAGTGGGGATTAATTAAGGATTTGTTAAAGGCAAATCATGTTTATCTAACTTGATTGAGTTTATTAATAAGGTAACAGAGAAGGTCGATAAGGGCAATGTGGTTGATATGGTGTATATGGACTTCCAAAAGGCATTTGATAAAGTGCCGCATAATAGGCTTGTCATCAAAGTTGAAGCCCATGGAATAAAAGGGGCAGTGGCAGCATGGATACGAAATTGACTAAGTGACAGGAAACAGAGAGTAGTGGTGAACAGATGTTTTTCAGACTGGAGGGAGGTTATACAGTGGTGTTCCTCAAGGGTCAGTACTAGGACCACTGCTTTTTTTGATATATATTAATGACTTGGACTTGGGTGTACAGGGCACAATTTCAAAATTTGCAGATGACACAAAACTTGGAAGTGTAGTGAACAGTGAGGAGGATAATGATAGACTTCAAGAGGATATAGACAGGCTGGTGGAATGGGCGGACACGTGGCAGATGAAATTTAATGCAGAGAAGTGCGAAGTGATACATTTTGGTAGAAAGAACGAAGAGAAGTAATATAAACTAAAGGGTACAATTGTAAAGGGGGTGCAGGAAGAGAGAGACATGGGGGTATATGTGCACAAATCATTGAAGGTGGCAGGGCAGGTTGAGAAAGTGGTTAAAAAAGCATACGGGATCCTGGGCTTTATAAATAGAGGCATAGAGTACAAAAGCAAGGAAGTTGTGATGAACCTTTATAAAACACTGGTTCGGCCACAATTGGAGTATTGTGTTCAGTTCTGGGCACCGCATTTTAGGAAGGATGTGATGGCCTTCGAGAGGGTGCAGATGAGGTTTACTAGATTGGTTCCAGGGATGAGGGACTTTAGTTACGTGAATAGACTGGAGAAGTTGGGTTGTTCTCAGAGCAGAAAAGGTTGAGAGGAGATTTGATAGAGGTGTTCAAAATCATGAGGGGTCTAGACCGAGTAGGTAGAGAGAAACTGTTTCCATTGGCGGAAGGATCAAGAACCAGAGGACACAGATTTAAGGAGATTGGCAAAAAAAAACAAAGGCGACATGAGGAAAAACTTTTTTACACAGCGAGTGGTTATGACCTGGAATCCACTGCCCGAGGGGGTGGTGGAGGCAGATTCAATCATGGCCTTCAAAAGGGAACTGGATAAGTACTTGAAGGAAACAAAAAATTGCAGGGCTACGAGGAAAGGGCGGGGAGTGGGACTAGCTGGACTACTTGCAGAGAGCTGGCACGAACTCGACAGGCCGAATGGCCTCCTTCTATGCTGTAACCATTCTATGATTCTATGAACCAGGGCTTTGTCTGGCTATAGCATAACTTCTACCCCCATGTATTCTAGTCCTTTAGATTTTTGATTATTTTCTGTACCTGCCCATGACATTTTAATGATCTATGTACATGGACCCCTAAGTCTCTTTGGACATCCACTGTTTTGAGCTTTTCACCATTTAGAAAGTACTCTGATCTATCCTTTTTAGGTCCAAAGTAGATGACCTCACACTTGCCAACATTGAAATCCATTTGTCACAGTTTTGCCCATTCACCTAATCTGTTACTATTTCTCTGTAATTTTGTGCTTCCATCTACACTGCTTACAATGCTGCCTATGTTTGTGTCATCGGCAAACTTGGATATGTGGCTCTCTATCTCATCATCTAAGTTGTTAATAAATACAGTGAATAGTTGAGGCCCCAACACAGATCCCTGTGGGACACCACTAGTCACATCCTGCCAAATTTGAGTACCTGCCCATTATCCCTACTCTCTGCCTCCTGTCGCTCTGCCAATTTCCTAACTGGGTCATTGATTTGCCCTCGATTCCATGATCTTCTACTTTAGTTAACAGTCTCTTATGAGGGACTTTATCAAATGCCTTCTGGAAGTCCATATAAACAACAACCATAGACATTCCCCTGTCTACTACTTTAATCACTTCTTCAAAAAAATTAATCAGGTTTGTCAGGCATGACCTAACCTATACAACCCATGCTGGCTCTCTGTAATCAGCTGAAAATTTTCAAGGTGTTCAGTTACTCTATCCTTAATTATAGACTCTATTAATTTCCCAACAACAAATGTTAGGCTAAATGGTCTATAATTCCCTGGTTTCCCTCTCTCACCTTTCTTAAATAGCGGAGTGTCATGTGCAATTTTCCAATCTACAGGAACAGTTCCTGAATCTAGAGAACTTTGGAAGATTATAGTTCGGGCATCTGCAATGTTCTCACCTACTTCCTTTAAAACCCTGGGATGGAAATCATCTGGTCCTGGGGATTTGTCACTCTTTAGCCTCATTATTTTCTTCATTACTGTTAATTTGCCTATGTTAATTATGGTGAGTCCTGTCCATGTTAATTTCACAATCCTTCAATCTGATTGATTAAGGAGATACACAGTTGCTTGTCCTGTTTCCCTCACCACGACATTATCAGCTCGCACTTCCAGCAACTTGGGCGCAAAATATCATGGTGATTAAACAGACCAGGGTAAGTCTAACTAACAGCTGGTGCGGTTCATTGACTGGCTGCAGCAAATTCCAGGCCATGATCTCCCTCCACAGGACAGCCCCTGATCACCATTTGGCGCTTCCCTGGGTGTAAGCTCAGGAACTCAATAGGAGTAGGATTGTAGGCACAAACCCACATCCTAAACCAGTCTGTGAAATTAAACACCGAAGTGCTGTGTCACCCAGACAAAGTGAGCAGTATTCACTCCTCACATTAGCTTCTCAACAGATTTACTGCCCCTTCATCTCAGTGTGTTTGTAAGATCTTGCTGCTGCATTTGCAGTGCAGTGCAGAAAGTAGCTCATTGTATGTCAAGTGCTTTGGACATTTCGAAGGGAAGTAATATGACACTATATAAGTGCAAGCTTTTTTTATTATAACATTCTCTATACTTGTGATGTTCCTCATTAAAACTAATGTTAAAACAAGCCCTAAAATTAGTCTTGATGTCGCTTGATTATTGGAATATATTGTAGAGGACAGGAGAATCTGATTTTTATTCCCTCACTAGACATATGAGGAAATTAGGAAATTAAAATCATCATCTATTTCCCTCATATTTGCTGCGCTATGAAGGTTACAAATGTAAAGCTAGAGCAAAAATATCTAGAAAAAAAGGTGGCCAGTTATTGTCCCCGGTGCACTGCAACAAGTAAAACCAAATAAAGATATTTATTACTGTTACCTGAATTTTTTGCTTTTTTAAGTTGAAAATAGGTGCATGTAATATTGTGTTAAAACCTGATACAGGGCAGTAAGACAAATATTTATACTCATTTGTGACAACGTATTATTACAAGTTGAAAATTACTGCACCTCAGTTCTACGAGTAGTCTTTCGGGTGAGATGTTAAATTGAGGTCATGACTGTCTGTTCAAGTGGACATAAAAGATCTCATGGCACGAACAGCACGGCGTTATCCCAGTGACTGGTCAATATTCCTTCTTCAACCATTACCACCAAAAACAGATGACCTGGTCATTCAATTCTTTTACTGTTTGTGGGACCTTGCTGTGTGCAAATTAGCTGCCACATTGGCCAACACAACAACAGTGATGACTCTTCAAAGGTGATTCATTGGATGTGGAGCACTCTGGCATGTCCTGAGGATGTCCTAAGTTGCTCTATAAATGCACAGTTCTATCTAGTAGTCTGATAATCTATGATTTAAAAAAATATATCATATGTCCCTTTTGAGCAATTTCATTGGCCATAATTAGTCAAATGGCCTTTGCAGTTACTTCCTAGGGATCTTATTGGCAAATAGTTATATAATCCTTCAAATGTACAAGACATTTGTAAACAATCTCATTGGAGAATAGTAATGTTACCTGTCTGGTTAGTGTCTCTTTCTAGGAATCTCATTGACGAATTGTGATCTCGTGACCTTTGAAATGTTTGTGCTGTATTCTCGCAATCTCATTAATTCTCGATAGGTCTGTGACTGACCTGATTGTTTTGCATTTGATTGACAGTGCTCTGGAGCAAAGCCAATAAAGGGAGGCAAGCAAGAATAGGGATTTGGCAGGTTCATGAACTGTTGCCCTGTGATGGATGAGTGACAGGAGCTGGGAGGAGCCAGCAGGACCCAGGGATGAGGGATGCTGGGAATAGGAGACGAGAGGAGCTGGCAAGGGGAGCAGAGCTACATGCTTTTGGCACCATGTGAGATTGTGCAGTTTGTCTCTTGAATCCCAATATGATATAAATAGCAAATTCTCTTGATAGAAAAAAAATCCAGTGAAATACCCAAATGATGCTTCACGTCTTCCGAGAAAGCACAAATCCACCTCCTTGTTCTCCCAGCCCAGGATCCAGCTTCTCCCACTCCTGAACAATACCACAAGAATCCACTAGTAATTGCTTTTTTTAAAAAAATGTCTGTATTGCAGTATTTTACTTCTGTGACAGTTCTGGTTGGTATCATGAAGCTGTTTTGTATACTACAATACAGATTTGAAGTAACTGATGCATCTGAATCCTGTTCAGATCTGAATCCTGAATTCTGTTGATTTGAAAAAGCTCACTGCAGATCTGTCGGCCATGCTAATGGCTGGTTCGTTTGAATGTACACTTATTACTGCATAATCGCTATTGAAGATTTGCATCACTTGTTATAACAACAAAATGTACCAGTAAACCTGCATCAAACTGGCTGCTGTACAGCCGGTTGGTTTTATGCTTTTACGAATAGAATGCTTTACCTAAAAGCCTTTAAGCATTTTATTCCAACTCAAATTAAATGATGCTGTATTTGCATGTACAGTCAGTAATGGCGTATATAACATCATCCATGCTCCTCCAGGTTTACTCAGTTTGGGTGTAACTGTAACAAGTTAATTGTATGTTCAGCAACAAGAAATATTTTATGTGGGCAAAACCACCATATTCTGCAGAATGAGGAAACATGGGGACTTCAAACAATGTAGAGATATAAGCTTAGTCAGGAGCTGTAAACCCATGGCCTGCTAGCAGTTCATTCACAGTAAGAAGCAGAAATGTAGAGTGAGGAAGGTGATGAAAAATGCATCTTAAATTTGGACATAGCTAATAGCCAACTGCTTCAGTTCTTAATTATTTTAAATGATTTTTTAAAAATCTCTCTGTAGTGCTGGATCGTATGTTTCAAAGCCTGTAGCATCTAAAGATTTCCAAGTGCTAGTTGTATATATTTAGTGAACCAGAAGTGAGTTTCAGCTCTGATTCACATCGTACCTTGCTGATTACTCTCACGTTTCTTTCCCCATTGTTTGATGAAAAACAGGACATCTTGAAAAAAAATGTCTGGCCAGGCTCCTTGACTTCTTTGAGGAAATGACAATCCAAGTGGACTGTGGAAACCTCTTCTAGACGTCCAGAGTTCCAGATGAGAGGTTATTAGCTAAACACAAAGCTGTGGACATTGAGTAAATCTTGGGAGTAGATAAGAAATTGGCTAAAGGGTTAAAAAAAAAGAATGAAGGAGTTATGTTGGGATGGTGGTGGTGGGGGAAGTACTGATTAGGGTGTCCCAGGGATTGGTGCCAGATCAGTGCTGCCTGATTTACATCGATGACTTGGAGTCAGAAACTCAATGCAAATTGGTCAAATTTGCAATGAAACCAAACTAGGAGAGGCAGCTGAGAAATTCCAGATAGAATTGGACAAAATATGTAGGCCGGGATAGCAGATGGCAGATGAGATTTAATGCGGACAAGTGTAAAGTGCTACACATAGGAAGGACAACTTGCATACTTCATTAATGGTGTTGAAATTGCTAAGGATGAAATTTAGGAGTATTAGTAGGTTTGATGCTCAACATGTCCATCCAATGCACAGCAGCGATCAACAAAGCCAAAGCATGTGGAACTACATAACCAGAACAAAGGTACCAACATCTGCACTGTAAAGATGTTTGGACTGGGCTACACTATTTCAATTTTCATCCCTGCAATAAAGTGTGTACTGTAAATGTGTTGAAGTGTTTTACTATTTTTATTGGTTCACTGACAAAGAGCCATATATTTAGATCAGTACACCTTTGCTGAGAGATTAGACATGCCGTGGCTGCTTCACTATTTAATAATCCACTAACAGAACCGTAGAAGTAAAATAGCAAATGTTGGAAGAACACAGTGGGTGGGTCAGCTTGAAAGAGAAAGATACAAAGGTTTTGGGTATAACTCTT
Source organism: Heptranchias perlo (assembly GCF_035084215.1). Taxonomy (NCBI): domain Eukaryota; kingdom Metazoa; phylum Chordata; class Chondrichthyes; order Hexanchiformes; family Hexanchidae; genus Heptranchias; species Heptranchias perlo. The sequence continues at coordinate 5,883,079 of NC_090339.1, forward strand.
TAGAACTGCTGACTAACATCTGACAGATTTCTGTTTTAATTTTAGACTTACGGCATTTGCAGTTTCTATATGCTCCCACAGTAACCGTAGTGCGTACATAGAGCAACAAAGGATATATCTAGTGGGATGCACACTGCGTATTAATATTGTCAGCATGCTGCATGAGACTTGCTTTATACCTATCTAAATGATAATAGACTTTCTTTGGACTGCCAAGATTGGAGATGATAAAATGAAGTTAGTGAATTTGAAATCAGTCAGCTACTGTCAACTTATCTTGAAGTAACCCATAAGCGTGATGTTCATAGACAAATACTGCTACGTGGCAGGAACTGTTTGAGGTTACATTCAGATCTCAGTGGCACAGTGTTCTTTCTCCATATTCTGTATTGTTCCAGAGAAGCATTATCTAATATACATCACTTTTTTTTTAAAAGTATCTCAGCAGGCACCCCAGTTTTTGAGGACATTGTGAGTATACTGTTAGTAACCTGAAATGGTAGGGTGAGAGATAGAAAGGAAGAATTGCTTGCGCTTATATGGTGCCTTAGCATACCTGCCAAACATCTCAAAGCACCTTGTGTACAATAAATTACTTTGGAGCGCAGTAACTGTTATGTAGGTACAGACAGCAGCCATTTTGCACCCCGCAGGATCCCATCAACAGCCAAGCAATGAAAGTCCAATTAATATGTTCTGTTGTGTTATCTGAGAGAGGAACATCGGTCAGAACATCAGGATACCTCCCTGCCTTTGTTCAAATAGTACCATAGGATCTTTAAATTCACCTGTTCAGGGCCTTGGTTGAACATCTGGGAGGACAGCAACGTATCACTCCCTCAGTTCTCCCCTGTCGTGTCAGCCTCGAGTGGAGCTTGAACTCATAATCTGCTAGCTCTGAGCCAAGCTGACCCCAAGTTTCCCCATATCACAAGTATCTCTGCTGAGACACCAAACAGAAGCAAAAATCAGGATATTGAATACCTTTCCTTTAAGGAACAAAAAATACAAAAGGCCATGTTCCCTGGACCTGATGGCCTACATCCGAGGGTTCTAAAAGAGGTGGCTACAGAGATAGTGGATGCATTGGTTGTGATCTTCCAAAATTCCCTAGATTCTAGAATGGTCCCAGCAGATTGGAAGGTAGCAAATGTGACCCTGCTATTCAAGAAAGGAATGAGAAAAAAAACGGAATCACAGGCCAGTTAGCCTAACATCAGTTGTCGGAAAAATGCTGCAATCCATTATTAAGAAAGTGGTAACAGGGCACTTAGAAAATCATAATATGATTAGGCAGAGTCAACATGGTTTTATGAAAGGGAAATCATATTTGACAAATCTATTAGAGTTTTTTGAGGATGTAACGAGCAGGGTAGATAAAGGGGAACCAGTGAATGTCGTATATTTGGATTTTCAAAAGGCATTCGATAAGGTGCCACACAAAAGGTTGTTACACATGATAAGGGCTCATGGGGTTGGGGGTAACATATTAGCATGGATAGAGGATTGGTTAACAGACAGAAAATAGAGAGTAGGGATAAACGGATGATTTTCAGGTTGGCAGGTTGTAACTAGTGGGGTGCCGCAAGGATTGGTGCTTGGGCCTCAGCTATTTACAATCTGTATTAATAACTTAGATGAAGGGACTGAGTGTAATATATCCAAGTTTTCTGATGATACAAAGCTAGGTGGGAAAGTAAGCTGTGAGGAGGACACAAAGGGCTCAATGTTAACATTGAAAAACGGGTGGATAAGGGCGGGGGGGCATTGAAAATTGCCACCTCCAACCGCCCATTTCCGGTTTTCGCTGGGGCGAGAAGAGGGGCGGGCGACCAACCTGCTCCCAGGAGGCAGGTCGGGCCTTAAAACCTTTCAAGGAGGCTTCGGGCCTCCATTTTTCTGGCTTTTCCGATTTCAATCCCGGGAGGCCGGATTCCCTGGCCTTCTGTTTTACGCCGCAATGAAGGGAGGCAAGAAGGCCCGAGACTAACAGGTAGGTGCCTGGAAAGGCACAGCTTGTGGGCCCGGGGGAGCAGGGGTGCTACCCCCAGGCTCAACAAGCCTAGCTGCACTGACCCCGCAACGATCACGGACACCCGACCCTCGATTGTGGACCTCCAATCCTGATTCTCCCCTCCCCATTCCAATCCCCGAACCCGATCCTCCCCCCACTCCGATCCTCTGACCCTCGATCCTTCCCGCCCCCCCCCCCCAACCTTCCAATCCTCCGACCCCCGATCCACCCCCTCAACAACCGCGGACTCCCGCGATGACCCCCGATCCCGACACCCCCCCTACCAACCCACGCCCCCGTGCCAATCCACACCCTGATGCCCCTTTGCCCACCTGTGCCCCCCATGCCCCACCTTGCCCACCCACTCATACAAACAAAGATGTCATCTCCCTGGCTGGTCTCCCGTCCGTCAGAGATCAGCCTGTCAGTCAGTTGGACGGGAAACCAACAAAAATAAATAAAAGACATGCTGAACATCAAAATTGTAAGGACGTCCGGGAAACCAGTACTAATGGATTTCCCGACCTCAATTTGACCTCCCCACTCCCTTCCTGGCTTGGTTTTAAAATTGAGCCCAAAGAATCTGCAAAGGGACATAGAGAGGTTAAGTGAATGGGCAAGAAGGTGGCAGATGGAGTATAATGTGCGGAAATGTGAGGTTATTCAATTTGGTAGGAGGAATAGAAAAACAATATTTTTCAAATGGTGAGAAACTATTAAGTGTTGGTGTTCAGAGAGACATGGGTGTCCTCGTACAAGAAACATAAAAAATTGGCATGCAGGTACAGCATGCAATTAGGAAAGCAAATGGCATTTTGGCCTTTATTGTGAGGGAGCTAGAGTACAAGAGTAAGGGAGTCTTACTACAGTTGTACAGGGCTTTGGTGAGATCTCACCTGGAATACTGTGTACAGTTTTGGTCTCCCTATCTAAGGAAGGATATACTTGCCTTGGAGGCGGTGCGACAAAGGTTCACTAGATTAATTCCTGGGATGAGAGGGTTGTCCAATGAAGAGAGGTTGAGTAGAATGGGCTTATACCCTCTGGAATTTAAAAGAATGAGAGGTGATCGCATTGAAACATATAAGATTCTGAGGGGGCTTGACAGGGTAGATGCTGAGAGGTTGTTTCCCTGTCTGGAGAGTCTAGAACTAGAGGGCATAATCGCAGGATAAGGGGTCGGCCATTTAAGACTGAGATGAGGAATTTCTTCACTCAGAGGGTTGTGAATCTTGGAAATTCTTAACCTCAGAGGGCTGTGGATGCTGAGTTGTTGAATATGTTCAAGACTGAGATGGATAGATTTTTGGACTCGAGGGGAATCAAGGGATATGGGGATCAGGCGGGAAAGTGGAATTGAGGCCGAAGATCAGCCATGGAGAAGGCTTGAGGGGCTGTGTGGCCTACTCCTGCTCCTATTTCTTATGTTCTAATGTTCTATTTGCAGGTATGTAACGTGCTAGTTATATTTAAGTTTATGCAGCACATATAGACATAGCTTTAGCAAACTCCGTAACATTTGAATGTGGGAGATTTGTTTGCAACTGAGTTGGTGCCAGAGTGAATTGGCAGTTAGTTTCGTTAAGCAGAGGGTATATCAAAGTGTACTTTTATTATGCACTGGACCTTCCGTTAGGTCACATTGCACCCACTGTCCCAGATGTGCCAAAGTCATAGAATCATAGAAGTTTACAACATGGAAACAGGCCCTTCGGCCCAACATGTCCATGTCGCCCAGTTTATACCACTAAGCTAGTCCCAATTTCCTGCACTTGGCCCATATCCCTCTATACCCATCTTACCCATGTAACTGTCCAAATGCTTTTTAAAAGACAAAATTGTACCCGCCTCTACTACTGCCTCTGGCAGCTCATTCCAGACACTCACCACCCTTTGAGTGAAAAAATTGCCCCTCTGGACCCTTTTGTATCTCTCCCCTCTCACCTTAAATCTATGCCCCCTCGTTATAGACTCCCCTACCTTTGGGAAAAGATTTTGACTATCTACCTTATCTAAGCCCCTCATTATTTGATAGACTTCTATAAGATCACCCCTAAACCTCCTACTCTCCAGGGAAAAAAAGTCTCAGTCTATCCAACCTCTCCCTATAAGTCAAACCATCAAGTCCCGGTAGCATCCTAGTAAATCTTTTCTGCACTCTTTCTAGTTTAATAATATCCTTTCTATAATAGGGTGACCAGAACTGTACACAGTATTCCAAGTGTGGACTTACTAATGTCTTGTACAACTTCAACAAGACATCCCAACTCCTGTATTCAATGTTCTGACCAATGAAACCAAGCATGCTGAATGCCTTCTTCACCACCCTATCCACCTGTGACTCCACTTTCAAGGAGCTATGAACCTGTACTCCTAGATTTCTTTGTTCCATAACTCTCCCCAACGCCCTACCATTAACGGAGTAGGTCCTGGCCCGATTCGATCTACCAAAATGCACGGGTACGGTAGCATAGTGGTTATGTTACTGGACTAGTAATCCAGAGGCCTGGACTAAAATCCAGAGTCATGAGTTCAAATCCCGCCACGGCAGCTGGCGAATTTAAATTCAATTAATTAATTAAAAAATTCAATTAATTAAATAAAATCTGGAACTACCGGATTGTTGTAAAAACCCATCTGGTTCACTAATGTCTTTAGGGAAGGAAACCTGCCGTCCTTACCCAGTCTGGCCTATATGTGACTCCAGACCCACAGCAATGTGGTTGATTCTTAATTGCCCTCTGAAATGGCCTAGCAAGCCACTCAGTTGTAAAATCTCGCTACGAAAAGTCATAATAAGAATTAAAAAACCGGACGGACCACCCGGCATCGGACCACTAGACACCGGACACGAGAACGGCAAAACACCAAGCCCAGTCGACCCTGCAAGGTCCTCCTTACTAACATCTGGGGACTTGTGCCAAAATTGGGAGAGCTGTCCCACAGACAAGCAACAGCCTGACATAGCCATACTCACAGAATCATATTTTTCAGCCAACATCCCAGACTCTTCCATCACCATCCCTGGGTATGTCCTGTCCCACCGGCAGGACAGACCCACCAGAGGTGGCGGTACAGTGATATACAGTCAGGAGGGAGTGGCCCTGGGAGTGCTCAACATTGACTCTGGACCCCATGAAATCTCATGGCATCAGGTCAAACATGGGCAAGGAAACCTCCTGCTGATTACCACCTACCGTCCTCCCTCAGCTGATGAATCAGTCCTCCTCCATGTTGAGCACCACTTGGAGGAAGCACTGAGAGTAGCAAGGGCACAAAATGTACTCTGGGTGGGGGACTTCAATGTCCATCACCAAGAGTGGCTCGGTAGCACCACTACTGACCGAGCTGGCCGAGTCCTGAAGGACATAGCTGCCAGACTGGGCCTACGGCAGGTGGTGAGCGAACCAACACGAGGGAAAAACTTACTTGACCTCGTCCTCACCAATCTACCTGTCGCAAATGCATCTGTCCATGACAGTATTGGTAGGAGTGACCACCGCACTCTGACCAATCGTGAACTATCCCAATATGCTCCTACCATTTTATAAAAATTGCAACATCCCAAGTGCTCGATTTACATAGAAGGGGATTGTTGACCTCCACTCGGCTCCAGACCTTATTACAGCCTTGGTCCAAACATGGACAAAAGAGCTGAATTCCAGAGGTGAGGTGAGAGTGACTGCCCTTGACATCAAGGCAGCATTTGACCGAGTGTGGCACCAAGGAGCCCTTGTAAAATTGAAGTCAATGGGAATCAGGGGGAAAACTCTCCAGTGGCTGGAGTCATACCTAGCACAAAGGAAGATGGTAGTGGTTGTTGGAGGCCAATCATCTCAGCCTCAGGACATTGCTGCAGGAGTTCCTCAAGGCAGTGTCCTAGGCCCAACCATCTTCAGCTGCTTCATCAATGACCTTCCCTCCATCATAAGGTCAGAAACGGGGATGTTCGCTGATGATTGCACAGTGTTCAGTTCCATTCGCAACCCCTCAAATAATGAAGCAGTCCGTGCCCACATGCAGCAAGACCTGACAACATCCAGGCTTGGGCTGATAAGTGGCAAGTAACATTCGTGCCAGACAAGTGCCAGGCACTGCAGCAACTCGCCAAGGCTTCTTCGACAGCACCTCCCAAATCCGCGACCTCTACCACCTAGAAGGACAAGAGCAGCAGACGCATGGGAACAACACCACCTGCACGTTCCCTTCCAAGTCACACACCATCCCAACTTGGAAATATATCGCCGTTCCTTCATCGTCGCTGGGTCAAAATCCTGGAACTCCCTTCCGAACAGCACTGTGGGAGAACCGTCACCACACGGACTGCAGCGGTTCAAGAAGGCGGCTCACCACCACCTTCTCGAGGGCAATTAGGGATGGGCAATAAATGCTGGCCTCGTCAGCGACGCCCACATCCCATGAACGAATTTTTAAAAAATTTTAAAAAATGATCATCTCCAACAAGAGAGAGTCTAACCACCTCCCCTTGACATTCAACGGCATTACCATCGCTGAATCCCCCACCATCAACATCCTGGGGGTCACCATTGACCAGAAACTTAACTGGACCAGCCATATAAATACTGTGGCTACAAGAGCAGGTCAGAGGCTGGGTATTCTGCGGCGAGTGACTCACCTCCTGACTTCCCAAAACCTTTCCACCATCTACGAGGCACAAGTCAGGAGTGTGATGGAATACTCTCCACTTGCTTGGATGAGTGAAGCTCCAACGACACTCAAGAAGCTCGACACCATCCAGGACAAAGCAGCCCGCTTGATTGGCACCCCATCCACCACCCTAAACATTCACTCCCTTCACCACCGGCGCACTGTGGCTGCAGTGTGTACCATCCACAGTATGGACTGAAGCAACTCACCAAGGCTTCTTCGACAGCACCTCCCAAACCCGTGACCTCTACCACCTAGAAGGACAAGAGCAGCAGGTACATGGGAACAACACCACCTGCACGTTCCCCTGCAAGTCACACACCATCCTGACTTGGAAATATATCGCCATTCCTTCATCGTCGCTGGGTCAAAATCCTGGAACTCCCTTCCAAACAGCACTGTGGGAGAACCTTCAGCACACGGACTGCAGCGGTTCAAGAAGGCGGCTCCCCACCACCTTCTCAAGGGCAATTCGGGATGGGCAATAAATGCTGGCCTCGTCAGCGACGCCCACATCCCATGAACGAATATAAATAAAATTCTTCCCGAACTAACAATGGGGATGTGATTCACCTTCTTCCACACTCCAGACTGTAGGGTTAATACCCAGGTGAGCCTTAGTTTTACAATTCCATTTTGGGTTAAACCATGATATAGTAAGATACATCAATGTCTCTGATGCCCACATTTTCTTTAAATTGTAAAATATTATTACCGCTCCTTATTAACGCTATTGGAGCTGGAATCGAAGTGATCAGTTTTTTATGGCAAAGTCGACATATTATGTACATGTATTGATCTACTGTGACAATACTCACTGACAAATAACATGAGTATTTTACCATATTTATCCTTCAGTTTTACAGGGGGTGTTATTGTGCACATTTCTCTGAAAGGATGCCCTTATGTAGCAATTATGATCTATAATGCAAATCCAGCTACTTGGCACCCTCATACAAGTGAACTGAATGTGTATTTTGTATCATTCTCTATCGCTCTTTGTGCAAGTGCTGTTTGATGTATGTTGTCTGATCTTCCTCATAAATATTGACCTCATGTCTGTTAGTCCGGTGTGAAGAGACAAAGAATGCGTATTTCATTATTTGAAGATGATGTGCAGAAATTTTGAGTTGCTGCGATATGCTGTGGTGCTGTAGTGCTTCAGAATTAGATGCACACATGAAGGAGATGGTGATTAGAAATGTCTTTGGAAGGCATCAAACAGACAGCTTGAACTTGGGAAAGTTGACCTATGTGAAGAATATAACAAGTGTGCATTTCATTCCTTTAAAAACACATGAGCTCATTCTGTTTGCGTGCCACTGTTAAGTCAAACCTGACAGAAGATATCTGCCCAAGATGAGTTTTATTTAATGAAGAAGATGCACACTTTTGGAAGTCAACAGTGGAAGTGTACAATAACTCAACACAGTATTTTAGCTCATAGTATTTATAGTTCTGCTGATCAGTCAGACTTGGAAAAAGGTTTGTGAAAAGAAAAATCCTGGAGTAGCAATCTATTCTGCTCTTGGAATCTATATAAGGAAGGTGAGGAAAAAAAGTAAATTTAATTCAAATTTAAAATAAAATTGCTGGACTATAACTTGGTGTTGTAAAATTGTTTACAATTGTCAACCCCAGTCCATCACCGGCATCTCCACATCAGGAAAAAAAGTGACAGTTGTACAGGCGTTGACATTGATATAATGGCCATACTTGTATGATATGAAGGACTTTCTGTATGCCTCCTCTGTGTATCGCTGCTTGTCTCTGACTGTTTTCTGAAGGCTAACCTTACATGAAGGACATGACCAATGTGCGTTTGCCATTGACAATGGGTCCGTTTTTAAGGCCGCGGTATGGGAAGGGATTAGCTAGCGGCATTGCACTGTCTCTCACTCTTCACCTCTTTCACCTCCGTATGTATTTTTCACAGTGGATGTAAAGCTATGGCTGATGATACTCCAGTAATAATTCTGTAGGCATTACAGGTAGAAACATTAGGGTAAATTCACCGACCCTACAGGTAGAAACATTCGGGTAAATTCACCGACCCTACAGGTAGAAACATTCGGGTAAATTCACTGCCCCTACAGGTAGAAACATTAGGGTAAATTCACCGACCCTACAGGTAGAAACATTAGGGTAAATTCACCGACCCTACAGGTAGAAACATTCGGGTAAATTCACTGCCCCTACAGGTAGAAACATTAGGGTAAATTCACTGCCCCTACAGGTAGAAACATTCGGGTAAATTCACTGCCCCTACAGGTAGAAACATTCGGGTAAATTCACCGACCCTACAGGTAGAAACATTCGGGTAAATTCACTGCCCCTACAGGTAGAAACATTCGGATAAATTCACCGACCCTACAGGTAGAAACATTCGGGTAAATTCACTGCCCCTACAGGTAGAAACATTCGGGTAAATTCACTGCCCCTACAGGTAGAAACATTCGGGTAAATTCACCGACCCTACAGGTAGAAACATTAGGGTAAATTCACTGCCCCTACAGGTAGAAACATTAGGGTAAATTCACCGACCCTACAGGTAGAAACATTCGGGTAAATTCACTGCCCTACAGGTAGAAACATTCGGGTAAATTCACCGACCCTACAGGTAGAAACATTAGGGTAAATTCACCGACCCTACAGGTAGAAACATTCGGGTAAATTCACTGCCCTACAGGTAGAAACATTAGGGTAAATTCACCGACCCTACAGGTAGAAACATTAGGGTAAATTCACTGCCCCTACAGGTAGAAACATTAGGATAAATTCACTGCCCCTACAGGTAGAAACATTCGGGTAAATTCACTGCCCCTACAGGTAGAAACATTCGGGTAAATTCACAGCCCCTACAGGTAGAAACATTAGGGTAAATTCACAGCCCCTACAGGTAGAAACATTAGGGTAAATTCACTGCCCCTACAGGTAGAAACATTAGGGTAAATTCACTGCCCCTACAGGTGGAAACATTAGGGTAAATTCACTGCCCCTACAGGTGGAAACATTCGGGTAAATTCACCGACCCTACAGGTAGAAACATTCGGGTAAATTCACTGCCCCTACAGGTAGAAACATTAGGGTAAATTCACTGCCCCTACAGGTGGAAACATTAGGGTAAATTCACCGACCCTACAGGTGGAAACATTAGGGTAAATTCACCGACCCTACAGGTAGAAACATTAGGGTAAATTCACCGACCCTACAGGTAGAAACATTCGGGTAAATTCACTGCCCCTACAGGTGGAAACATTCGGGTAAATTCACTGCCCCTACAGGTAGAAACATTCGGGTAAATTCACCGACCCTACAGGTAGAAACATTCGGGTAAATTCACTGCCCCTACAGGTAGAAACATTCGGGTAAATTCACAGCCCCTACAGGTGGAAACATTCGGGTAAATTCACTGCCCCTACAGGTGGAAAAATTAGGGTAAATTCACCGACCCTACAGGTAGAAACATTAGGGTAAATTCACCGACCCTACAGGTAGAAACATTCGGGTAAATTCACTGCCCCTACAGGTAGAAACATTAGGGTAAATTCATCGACCCTACAGGTAGAAACATTCGGGTAAATTCACCGACCCTACAGGTAGAAACATTAGGGTAAATTCACTGCCCCTACAGGTGGAAACATTAGGGTAAATTCATCGACCCTACAGGTAGAAACATTCGGGTAAATTCACAGCCCCTACAGGTAGAAACATTAGGGTAAATTCACCAACCCTACAGGTGGAAACATTAGGGTAAATTCACCGACCCTACAGGTAGAAACATTAGGGTAAATTCACCGACCCTACAGGTAGAAACATTAGGGTAAATTCACTGCCCCTACAGGTAGAAACATTAGGGTAAATTCACCAACCCTACAGGTGGAAACATTAGGGTAAATTCACTGCCCCTACAGGTGGAAACATTCGGGTAAATTCACCGACCCTACAGGTAGAAACATTCGGGTAAATTCACTGCCCCTACAGGTAGAAACATTAGGGTAAATTCACTGCCCCTACAGGTGGAAACATTAGGGTAAATTCACCGACCCTACAGGTGGAAACATTAGGGTAAATTCACCGACCCTACAGGTAGAAACATTAGGGTAAATTCACCGACCCTACAGGTAGAAACATTAGGGTAAATTCACTGCCCCTACAGGTAGAAACATTAGGGTAAATTCACCAACCCTACAGGTGGAAACATTAGGGTAAATTCACCGACCCTACAGGTAGAAACATTAGGGTAAATTCACTGCCCCTACAGGTGGAAACATTAGGGTAAATTCACCGACCCTACAGGTAGAAACATTAGGGTAAATTCACCGACCCTACAGGTAGAAACATTAGGGTAAATTCACCGACCCTACAGGTAGAAACATTCGGGTAAATTAACTGCCCCTACAGGTAGAAACATTAGGGTAAATTCACCGACCCTTCAGGTAGAAACATTAGGGTAAATTCACCGACCCTACAGGTAGAAACATTAGGGTAAATTCTCCGACCCTACAGGTAGAAACATTAGGGTAAATTCACAGCCCCTACAGGTAGAAACATTCGGGTAAATTCACCGACCCGACAGGTAGAAACATTCGGGTAAATTCACAGCCCCTACAGGTAGAAACATTAGGGTAAATTCACCGACCCTACAGGTAGAAACATTCGGGTAAATTCACAGCCCCTACAGGTAGAAACATTAGGGTAAATTCACTGCCCCTACAGGTAGAAACATTAGGGTAAATTCACTGCCCCTACAGGTAGAAACATTAGGGTAAATTCACCAACTTTACACTTGTAACTGTTGTGCAGTGTGAATTTCATCTCCCTCAGTAAAGCAGGGATCCCATCCATCATGACCTTCCAGCAACCTTAAATGCCAAGCTGCCTCGTTTAAGGTTGGATGTGTAAAATCATGCGATTGGAGATCTTCAAAGCACTGGACAACTGAATAATGGCAGATTAGCATTCTGAGACAGCATAATAGCAATCAGATGGATGAATGTAATCTATCCATTCAATCATATTGCCGTGTCCTCTAGATGTGCTCAATTAGATGTCTAGCATATGTTACCAGACGTGCATTACAAATATGTTAACCTATCCTGAGCACTATTATTTAAAATATTAGAATATAATTAGTCGAATATGTATCTAAGGAATGTTAACCCTTACAGAGCTGTGACCAAGTTTACATCTCCAAGGCAACTGACAAAGCATTCGGTGCTTTTGACACTATGTTAGCATCACAGACACATATGAGTGTATTAATGTGCGGAATCTCGGCTTTTCGTTGGCTGTAAACTGGCTTTAAAGCCAATGAAAACTTCTTTTTAAAATGTAAGTTCCCATTTTCAAAATAGATAGAACAGGTGACTTAAAGATTCTATAAAGCACTCACAATGGGGAAAGGAGTGCAGATAAATGGATGGGCAGGATACCATGGAATGAGCAGGGAGTCAAGCAGATGGTAATGCAGTTGTCTGGTGAAAGAAGTGTATATAACTGGCTGGAAAGCGATGCAAAAATTCCACTCGCACAGCTTGCATTAATGAACCGCAATGATCGGGGAACTTTTAAAGATATAAATGTTTTTAGTATAAAGCGTGATTTAAGGTAATGAACATGTGGATCTCAGATCATCGGGATGAAATGTTGGCAACTCCCCCACTCTTGATCTACTGCAAATTTTCAAAGAAAAAATGCTACCAAACATCTGGAGAGAAAATGGGAATTATTGTTTCTTGTGCGCACGCGATGAAAGACAATAGAATCTTTGAACATTTTTACTGATCCACAAGCCAAGAGTACTCTGCTTCAGTATCAGATTTTCCCTGTTTAAGAAGAACCTGCATTCAAATAACGCTTCTGTAAGTCTCACAGAAGTGTCCCATAGTGCTTCACGTGAACTACTTTGAAGCTATGTAGGCAAATGCGGCATCCATTTTGAGTACAACAGAGATAAATGACAAGTTAGTCTGTTTTTAGTTGTGTTGGTTGGGGGGAAGAATATTGGCCTGGACACCGGGAGAACTCCCTGCTCTTCTCCAAAATAGTATGGTGGAATCTTTGTTATCAACCAAAAAGGGTCTTGGTTTAATGTATCATCCAAATGTCTGACAGTGCAACACTCCCTTAGTGCTGCACTGGAGTGTCAGCCTACATTATGTGCTCAAGTCCTTTTACCCAAACTCCAAGAAAAATATTTATGACCATGAGGATATGCCGATGGTGTTCTGGAATCTGCCCTGATTTAGTTTCAAGGAGGAAACCAGAGCATTGCCAGCAACAATGAAAAACAACTGAGTTCAGGTATATAGCAGCTGAGCTTGCCTGGCACAAGCCAGTAATGCAAAATCCATATGGGAATAAACCATATCTTGGTTGAGGTGACATCACTGTAAATCTAAATGAAGCACAAATTTGATCACTTCAGAGAGGTTTCATCACATGGCCTCCAACAGACATGCCCCCATGCTCCCACCTGACTGGTCAACAAAAATAGGAGTGTGAGCTGATTGGATGTTCCTTCTGTCGATCAAATTTTGGCCACAGTCTGATTGGATAATATTGGATGCTGGAACTACCGTGACAATGTTTTTTTGTGTTTTTTGAACGACAGAAAAAGATTTTTTTAAATTATATTTTTTTGTAAACTCCAATGTCCAAGATAATCCGACCTCTATGACGCCTGGTCAAAATTCCTCTCTTGCTCTCTCTCTCTCTCCCTGTCTCTCCCTCTCCCCGCCACTCAGACCCCACTCCGCAATTCAACTGGTCGTTATTGAGAGTGGAGGCAGGCAGAGGAGTGTTACTGGAGGAATCAGGTGTCAGAGATTGGGGGAGTAGTGGCAGAGTGGAAGTCAATCACACAGGAGGGTTGTCAACTTTATCCAAGACTTGAGCACATAATTTAGGCTCCCATTCCACTGAGGGAGTGGTGTATTTTGGAGGTCCCAAACTTCAAATGAGTGTGTCCCTGTTCAGTTGGGCGTTAATGATCCCATGTCCTAGCCAGCATTCCTCCCTCAACTGTAATCACCAAAAATAGATTAATTTAATTGCTGATCACACTTACTGCACACAAAATATCGACCACATGCGCTTACTAACTTCACTTCAAAAGTACTTCACTGTACTTGAAGCGCTTTGGGATGTCGTGAGAGATGTTATAAGGCACTGTTATCAGTGCACATTCCTGCTTATAAACAACTCCTGGGATGTTCTGGTGTAATTGCTGTCGGGCGTATTTGCATGTTTGTAAACGTTCTGCTGTTCCTATTTCTATGGCGGCATACGATTAAAAACCTCATTGCAAAAACTGGCCGGGGCTGCATATGAATAAGCCACCATTCAGACTTTAGCCCTACTTTATATAAAACAAATATATGATTTATTCACTAACATGGTTAGTAACGCACTTGGTCTGCGAGTCGTGGAAAAATCCAGCTCGGGGAATAGCATTCTTTCCCCATCAGGAATCTCCATTCCTGCCTCGTGCAACGTGTTCTGAATAGGATGACCTCACTGTGAATGGACTTTGCTCTAAAAATCCTAAAAATTTTTGCAGAATCTCAGCATGTTTTCAAAAAGAAATTTCTCTTAATTCTAAGTCAAGATAGTCCGGAAATGTTCCTTTCATTACCGCTACCACAGAGGGCGAACTGACTGCTGATGCAGTCCCTCCCAGAATGCATTGCATGAAGGAGCATATGGTTAAGAGCACTTGGAAAATGTTTGTGAGTAAACTAATTTCCATCAAATCACTGCCGAGGCAATGCCACAGCTGTAAGCGGATATCAGAATATCAAAAGGTAGAATCAGATTGGTCATTTGTAATTCAAATGGACCCTGCCTCATGCCTCTCATTCCTTCTGCTGTTCCAACTGTCGTTTTCAGTTGTTATTTTAGTTTGTTTATTTAATAAAAAAAATAATAACACAAAAATCATGATGAAGTTCAAGCTGTGCTGATTTCAGGGTTTCATCATACCAGCAATTATTTTAACACAAAACTTCGCTTTGTGTCAAAACAGTCGCGAGCATGGTTAAACGTTAACTGTACTTCATTTAAAACCCTTGCCACATGAAGAGGTAAGACTTGCAGTAATACAGCAACCTATCACTTCTCTCTGAAGTATCACAAAGCATGCCACACACTTGTATCAATACTATTTTGAAGTGCAGTGGGCAAATACAGCCATCATTTTGACCACAAGATCCCATTATAGAAATTAGATGAGTGGGGTGGGGGTTAATCTATTTTTGCTTATAGATGATTTTGAGGTAGGGAGACATGGCAGCTTTTGTTACGTGGAATTACATTGATGATGGCTGAGGGAGGAATGCTGACAAGGATCTCCCTGCTCTTCCTTGAATAGTGCCGTGTGATCTTTAAAGCTCACATGAACCACCAGAACAGGCAGACACAGCTTTGGTTTAACTCATTCAAAGGACGGCACCGCTGACAATGCAGCACTCCCGTACTGCTATGCTAGAGTGTTAGTCTAGGTCAGGAGCTCAAGTCCTGGAGTGGGGCTTGAACCCACAACCATCTGATTCAAAAGCAACAGTGCTACGAACTGAGTCACACTGACACATATAGATGCCGTGTCTGTTCTTTATTGCCTACATTTATAATTTGTACAACTACTTTTGAACTTAGGGGTTCAAATACGCAATTCCTTGGAAGTGTGAGTGTGGGTAGATAAAACCATTAAAAAAGACCAACAGCACTTTGGATTTTACAAATACCAACATACAAAATTGACAGGCAGGAAAAGACCAGCTGGTCCATCAATCCTGCCCCACACTTCATGATGACTGCAGCATCCTGACTAGACACTTCCCACCCTCCCCTCCCACCCCCACAGTCATTTAATCCCCTGGGAGAGGCAAAAGAAAGTGCAAAATCCCAGAGCCGTTAAGGGAAAAAATACTCCAGAAAATTCCTCTTCAACCCCCTCAGGCGATCGAAACCAGTCCAAGGAGCAAGTGTTATCCATAAAGACTCTTAGCTTCTATATGATTTGATCTCTTCCCCAGTCAAGAAGTGGTCCAGCTCCCTCCTGAAGGCAGAGTGTCAGCACCCACCACACCAGCCAGCAATGTATTCCAGAGGCTCACTGCTCTCTGGGAAAAGAAGAAATGCCCAACATCCAGTCTATTCCTACTCTTCCATTGTTTAAACTCATGTCCCCTGGTCCTCCTCAACCTGTTAAACTGGGATAATTTATCAATAGGGACGCTGTCCAGCCCTTTAATTATTTTATGAGGTCTCCTCAAAGTCTATGCTGCTGTAAAGCAAATAGACCACGGTCCTTAAGCCTGTCTAAGGAGCTGAGGTTCCTTAAGCTAGGAATCACTCTCATAGCGCTCCTATGGACCTTTTCCAAGGCTGCTATATCATCCACCATGTGGGGGGACCAAAATAGGGGCATAGAGTACAAGAATACAGAAGATAAATTTCTAAAAAAAATATTGATTAGGCCACAGTTGGAGTATCTTATGCAGTTTTGGGCATCTCATTATAGAAAGGATATTGAAGAGTAGATTCACCAGGATGATACCAAAGATGAGACGCTATAGTTATGAGGAGAGACTTGAAATGTTAGGGCTATTTCCACAGGAACAGAGAAGGCTAAGAGGAGATTTAATAAAGGACTTTAAAATTAGGATGGGCTTTGATTTAATATTGTCACTGAGAGTGAGGAGAGAGGTTAGGAGAAATTTCTTTACACAGAGGGGTTGTTGGAGCATGGAAGGCTTTGCAACAGGGAGTAGTTGAGGCAGAGATAAATAATGGAAGTGGAGAAAGATACAGGGTTGTGGGGAGACTGCGAGGCAGTGGGATTAGTTTTGGATTGCTCCAGCAAAAAGCCAGCACAGACACATTAAGCCAAATGGCCTCCTTCTGTGTTGTAAACTTCTAGGGTTTTTTGGTCCCATTTCAGACTACAATAGCCGCCCTGTACCTTCACATCTGTAGCCCAGATTGCTGATCAATTTTCAGTATAATTTTATGCATTACAGTGTGATGATGGAAAATAGTATCGGTTAAAATCTAATGGAAGTAGACTTGACCTTCTCCAACTCCGAGTGTTATAAAGTGCTGGAAAGGACCAATTTAAAATATTTTTATTTATTTAAAAATTGGGGAATTTACACAGACTTAATACTTAATTTAAGTGATTTTTGCTTTCAGCTCTAAAGGTTAGAGGAGACTGGGTGCTAATTACTATCTTATTCTATAGGGATTCAGAATAATGAGAAGAGGAAGGGAAATGGAGCATTTTTAAATCTCACAAACAGATTAATTAAACAGGGAGAATGTGAACTAAATCTAATCTCGATCCTATTTGTGGTTTATGAGCCACCTTACATGTGGGTTCAAGTCCCAATCCAGGACTTCCAACACTAATTTTTTTTAAATTCATTCATGGGATGTGGGCGTCGCTGGCATCCCTAATTGCCCTTGAGAAGGTGGTGGTGAGCCGCCTTCTTGAACCGCTGCAGTCCGTGTGGTGACAGTTCTCCCACAGTGCTGTTAGGAAGGGAGTTCCAGGATTTTGACCCAGCGACGATGAAGGAACGGCGATATATTTCCAAGTCGGGATGGTGTGTGACTTGGAGGGGAACGTGCAGGTGGTGTTGTTCCCATGTGCCTGCTGCCCTTGTCCTTCTAGGTGGTAGAGGCCATAGGTTTGGGAGGTGCTGTTGAAGAAGCCTTTGCGAGTTGCTGCAGTGCATCCTGTGGATGGTACACACTGCAGCCACTGTGCACCGGTGGTGGAGGGAGTGAATGTTTAGGGCGGTGGATGGGGTGCCAATCAAGCGGGCTGCTTTATCTTGGATGGTGTCGAGCTTCTTGAGTATTGTTGGAGCTGCACTCATCCAGGCAAGTGGAGAGTATCCCATCACACTCCTGACTTGTGCCTTGGAGATGGTGGAAAGGCTTTGGGGAGTCAGGAGGTGAGTCACTCACCACAGAATACCCAACCCCCTGACCTGCTTTTGTAGTCACGGTATTTATGTGGCTGGTCCAGTTAAGTTTCTGGTCAATAGTGACTCCCAGGATGTTGATGGTGGGGGATTCAGCGATGGTAATGCCCTTGAATGTCAAGGGGAGATGGTTAGATTCTCTCCTGTTGGAGATGGTCATTGCCTGGCACTTGTCTGGCGTGAATGTCACTTGCCACTTATCAGCCCAAGCCTGGATGTTGTCACGGTCTTGCTGCATGCGGGCACGGACTGCTTCATTATCTGAGGGGTTGTGAATGGAACTGAACACTGTGCAATCATCAGCGAACATCCCATTTCTGACCTTATGATGGAGGGAAGGCATTGATGAAGCAGCTGAAGATGGTTGGGCCTAGGACACTGCCCTGAGGAACTCCTGCAGCAATGTCCTGGGGCTGAGATGATTGGCCTCCAACAACCACTACCATTTTCCTTTGTGCTAGGTATGACTCCAGCCACTGGAGAGTTTTCCCCCTGATTCCCAATATTGCACCTTGCACCACTGAGCAGGAGTGTCCAAGCTTTTTGTTTCTGTGGAGCTTTGCCAGGCATGCATGAAGTTTAAATCTGTGTTCTTGTAATTTCCATATATCCAGTGCTACGGATACGAACAGATCTTGGTGTTGTGATTTTAGATTTAGCCATCAATGAAACAGCACCCCTAAGAGTGGTGTTTTTCAAACCTCCAGGCCCACAAAATTTAAACAGGATAAACCTGAGAGAAATACAAGTGCAAATATTTATTTCTGAGCTTTGCTGATCAGATTACCAGGGCTCAGGGACTGCATGTAGACCTTGGGCTGTAGTTTAGTCATCCCTGACTTTGAGTTTTGCAGCTTCTCGAAGCACAGGTAACTTCCAGTAGTCGAACGCAATGGACTTTCTAAATATATTTTTCTTTCCTGTTCACAGCCCTTTTCAGTATAAGTAGATTCTATACATACAGCACTTTTCTTTTTTGCTGATTACATAAAATACTTTTATACCAATCAGTTGTTCCTGCCTTGTATCTCACAATTCAGAGTTGCTCCAGCTTGCGCACATTTTTAAAATAATAATTTGAAGTAATGTTTGTTTAATGTACACTTTCTATTTATGTTAAGATTCACAATTGAAATGCAATAACCGTTGTGGAGCTATATCATGGAATAATGTGAAAGTGCTAAGCAGTTGAAAGAACAGCATGTCGGTCTGTTTTACTGCTTTCTAAATTTAGTCTTTGCTGTACAGCACCGCTTTCCTTCAATATCGAAATGCATTAATTTCTCCTTTACAATTTCTACAGATCGTTGGTCGAAGAGGAAGATCCTCATCTGAAAGTGTCCTTGGCAAGTGGCGACATGGGCGTGACAACCCATTTGCAGTCTTCAAAGACGGGCAACACTCGCTTCTTCACGAGCAACACCCATAGTTCTGTAGTGTTACAGGTATGGCATTTGTTCTTAGTTTGCGCCAATGGCAGCCTGATCGTTGCTATTTTGTATTTGTTAGCCTTCCAGAGACCGGGCTTATTAATCCCTGCTCATCTGCCCGTAGTAAGATGACACGACCTCTGCTTAACCAGATAGTGGACATGGTAGAGTGCGCAAATGTTCCAAAACTGTCTGCGCTTGATCATTCAAAAAATCCCACTTTTAATTATTTATAGACAGAGTAGATGCAGGGAGGATGTTCCCAATGGCTGGGGAGTCCAGAACCAGGGGTCACAGTCTCAGGATACGGGGTATGCCATTTAGAACCAAGATGAGGAGAAATTTCTTCACTCCGAGGGTGGTGAACCTGTGGAATTCTCTACCACAGAAGGCAGTGGAGGCCAAGTCATTAGATGTATTGAAGAAGGAGATGGATATATTTCTTAATGCTAAAGGGATCAAGGGATATGGGAAAAAGCGGGAACCGGATACTGAGTTAGACGATCAGCCATCATTTTGAATGGTGGAGCAGGCCCGAAGGGCCGAATGGCCTTCTCTTGCTCCTATTTTCTATGTTTCTATATTTTCTATGTTAATGCTGTAGTGAATACTCTTGTCAGTTCTTGAATCTCTCTGAAGTGCTGTTTATACTGCTGTTTGCTGGTTCTGCTGCAGTATAATCGAGAGTGCAGCCAGTTTAGATTCTTTCCCATTTGCTGGGCTGTTGTTGATTGGCCCACGTGTTTCTGGGGAGGTCAGGGTGCTGTGTGACTGCAAATCAGTTTCTTCATATTTGCTTGTGCCCCATAATTCTTTGTGGGCTTTTTAATAAATGTGAATTACAACTGTCGGATGACTAGGCACTTAAGGGAATATCTTCAATTTAGGGGGGAAAAAGTAATGTCTCAGCTCTCCCAGAGTTTTGTTGCACTTATTAAAAGCCATAAATAACACCGTGAAACACTGATGTAATTGACAATGCAGCCGCATGTGCAGAATGCTTTTTATCGGGAAGCGAATTTGCAGGTTGTGGGAAGTACGATTGCCACAAATTGTAAAACTGCTTCAGGCAGTCCAAGTTAGAATCAGAATCACATTGCCTTTGTGAAATCCTATTCCAAACACAATTCCTGTGCCAGACCAGAACAAGAAAAAAAAAATTCTGTGCCCAGGATGCATTACTGTGTCTATGGGCATGATTTTAGCCTGGAAAAACAGTTGGATTGAGGGCAGGGAGGCAGTAAAAATTGCAAAAATCTAAAACCCACCTCCAACCCACCAATTTCCGGTTTTCATGGGGGCGGGATGAGGGGCGGGCAACCAACCTGCTCTCAGGAGGCGGGTTGGTCATTAAAAGCTTTCAAAGAGGCAGCGGGCCTCCGTTTTCAAAGCTTTTTTGATTTCAGCCCCTGGGGGGCCGGGATTCCCGGGCCTTCTACTTCACATCATGTGAGAGGAGGCGAGAAGGCCTGAAACTGGAGGTAAGTGCCTTTATAGCACAGCTTGTGGGCCCGGAGGAGCAGGAGTGATTCCCTCATTTGTTAGTGCTGTTGGGGAAGGTTTAAACTAGAGTGGCAGGGGGATGGGAACCTGAGCGGGGAGTCAGAAGGGAATAAAGTTGAGAGCAGCAAGGGAGGGGAGGACCCAGGGGAAATTTACAATACAAATAGTACAAACAGTTGTTCAAGAACAAGTGAAAGGGAAAAGCGTAGAGCAGCGGAAAGAAAGTGTACTTTAGGCACGACAGATAAAATAAAAACTAGAAGGCGTAAGGCGATTAACCCAGCATCAAAGCTGAAGGTCAGGCTAGGGTGTGTGGCCCAACTAAGAGTTCTATATACAAATGCACTGAGTATAAGGAATAAATTAAATGAACTACAGGTTCAAATTCAAATTGGAGGGTATGACATGATAGCTATTACTGAGACTTGGCTGCAGGATGGTCAAGATTGGGAACTAAATATACCGGGTTATAAGGTCTACAGGAGAGATAGGGAAAATGGAAGAAGGGGAGGAGTAGCCTTAGTGATTAGAGATGAAATCACTTCAATGATAAAGGGGGATATAACGAGAGGTAAGCAGCCAACAGAGACCTTACGGGTTGAATTGAAAAATAGGAAAGGATCTAAGACTATAGTGGGAGTTGTATATAGGAGCCCTGGCAGCAGCTCTGAAGTGCTAGATTGTATAAATGCAGAGATTAGACAAGCGTGTAAGAAAGGCATAGTGGTCTTAATGGGGGATTTTAACCTTCACATAGATTGGGAAAAGCAGACTAGCAACTGTCAGAAAGGTAGTGAATTACTTGAGTGTGTCCGGGATAGTTTTCTACAGCAGTATGTCCAAGAGGCAACAAGGGGGCAAGCCATACTAGATTTAGTAATGAGTAATGAACCAGATTTAGTTAACGGCTTAACTGTGCGTGAACATCAATCCAATAGTGATCATAACATGATCGAGATCAACGTAGTGTTTGAAAGGGAAAAAAGTGAATCAGCTGCTAAGATTCTAGACTTGGGCAAGGCCGACTTCAGTGGGATGAGACAGAGACTGTCCACAGTAAACTGGGTAAAACGACTGATGATCAGTGGGAAATGTTTAAAGAAACATTTAACGTGATACAGAATCAGTTTATACCCCTGAGGGGCAAGAACTCTACTTGCCAAAAAAAACAGCCATGGACAACTAAAGAGGTAAGGGACAGTATAAGACATCAGGAAAGGGCATACAAAGAGGCAAAAAATGGCACAGATCCTGGCGAATGGGAAAGATACAAAGATCAACAAAGGGTCACAAAACAGATAGTAAGGGCTACAAAAAGAGAGTATGAAAAGAAACTCGCAAGGGATATCAAAACCAATACGAAGAACTTTTATAGTTATATTAGGAAAAAGAGGATGGTCAGGAGCAGTGTTGGCCCCTTAAAAACTGAAAGTGGGGATATTGTCATTGACAATGGGGAAATGGCGCACATGTTGAACGATTACTTTGCGTCAGTATTTACAGTAGAAAAAGAGGATAGCATGCCGGAAATCCCAAGAAAACTAATATTGAATCGGGGACAGGGAGTTGATAAAATTAACATAAGTAAAGCAACAGTAATGAAGAAAATAATAGCACTGAAGAGTGATAAATCCCCAGGACCAGATGGTTTCCATCCCAGGGTTTTAAAGGAAGTAGGTGAGCACATTGCAGATGCCCTAACTATAATCTTTCAAAGTTCTCTAGATTCAGGAACTGTCCCTCGAGATTGGAAAATTGCACATGTCACACTGCTTTTTAAGAAAGGAGAGAGAGGGAAACCAGGGAATTATAGACCAGTTAGCCTAACATCTGTTGTGGGGAAAATGCTGGAGTCTATAATTAAGGATAGGGTGACTGAACACCTCGAGAATTTTCAGTTAGTCAGAGAGAGCCAGCATGGATTTGTGAAAGGCAGGTCGTGCCTGACAAACCTGATTGAATTTTTTGAAGAGGTGACTAAAGTAGTGGACAGGGGAATGTCAATGGATGTTATTTTTATGGACTTCCAGAAGGCATTTGATAAGGTCCCACATAAAAGACTGTTAGCTAAGATAGAAGCCCATGGAATCGAGGGAAAAGTACGGACTTGGTTAGGAAGTTGGCTGAGCGAAAGGCGACAGAGAGTAGGGATAATGGGAAGGTACTCAAATTGGCAGGATGTGACTCGTGGAGTCCTGCAGGGATCTGTCTTGGGGCCTCAATTATTCACAATATTTATTAACGACTTAGATGAAGGCATAGAAAGTCTCATATCTAAGTTTGCCAATGACACAAAGATTGGTGGCATTGTAAGCAGTGTAGATGAAAACATAAAATTACAAAGCGATATTGATAGATTCGGTGAATGGGCAAAACTGTGGCAAATGGAATTCAATGTAGACAAATGTGAGGTCATCCACTTTGGATCAAAAAAGGATAGAACAGGGTACTTTCTAAATGGTAAGAAGTTAAAAACAGTGGATGTCCAAAGGGACTTAGGGGTTCAGGTACATAGATCATTGAAGTGTCATGAACAGGTACAGAAAATAATCAATAAGGCTACTGGAATGCTGGCCTTTATATCTAGAGTACAAGGGGGCAGAAGTTATGCTATACAAGAAGCTATACAAAACCCTGGTTAGGGAGTGCAGCGTAGGTTTACTAGAATGATACCCGGACTTCAAGGGTTAAGTTCCGAGGAGAGATTACACAAATTGGGGCTGTAGTCTCTTGAGTTTAGAAGGTTAAGGGGTGATCTGATCGAAGTTTCTAAGATATTAAATGGAACAGATAGGGTGGATAGAGAGAAACTATTTCCGCTGGTTGGGGATTTTAGGAGTCTATAAATTAGAGCCGGACCTTTCAGGAGCGAGATTAGAAAACATTTCTACACACAAAGTGTTGTAGAAGTTTGGAACTCTCTTCCGCTCAATTGCTAAATTTAAATCTGAGATAGATAGCTTTTTGGCAACCAAAGGTATTAAGGGATATGGGCCAAAGGCAGGTATATGGAGTTAGATCACGGATCAGCCATGATCTTATCAAATGGCGGAGCAGGCACGAGGGGCTGAATGGCCTACTCCTGTTCCTATGTTCCTCAGGCCCAGGAATATAGAAGCAAGGATGTTATGCTGGAACTGTATAAAACACTAGTTAGGCCACAGCTTGAGTACTGCACACAGTTCTGGTCACCACATTACAGGAAGGATGTAATTGCACTAGAGAGGGTGCAGAGGAGATTTAAGAAGATGTTGACAGGGCTCGAGAATTTTAGCTATGATGACAGATTGGATAGACTGGGGCTGTTTTCCTTGGAACAGAGGAAGCTGAGGGGTGATTTGATTGAGGTGTAATAAATTATGAGGGGCCTAGATAGAGTGGATAGCGAGGACCTCATTCCTTTAGCAGAGGGGTCAATAACCAGGGGGCATAGATTTAAAGTAATTGGTGGAAGGATTAGAGTGAGAAAATATTTTTTCATCACTGCCTGAGAGGGTGGTGGAGGCAGAAACCCTCAACTCATTTTTTAAAAAGTACCTGGATGTGCACCTGAAGAGCCGTGACCTATAGGGTTACAGACCAAATGCGGGAAAGTGGGATTAGGCTGGGTGGCTCGTTTCTCAGCCGGCGCGGACACGATGGGCCGAATGGCCTCCTTCTGTGCCGTAAATTTTCTATGATTTCTATGAAGAAGCCTACCTGCAGCGATCCCTCACCACGATTGCCCCGGACCACGATCCCCCTGATGACTGAGCCCGACCCACCCCCCCCCCCCCCCGGCCGATGATCCCCGATCCCCCCCCCCCCCCCCCCCCCGATGTCTGACCCCCGATCTACCCTCGACGATCCCCAATCCCTCTCCCCAATGACTGACCCTGACCCCCGATGACATGCACCCCCCTGTGCCTGCTGATTTCCCCCCCATTGATCCCATCTAACACTTAACTGAAGATGTCCTCTTCTCCCGTCTGACTGAGACCGGCCTGTCGGGCGGGAAATCAAAAAAAACCCAGCGTCCTCATGTCAAAATCGTAAGGATGTCCGGGAAACCTGTACTTCAGGATTTCCCGTCTACAATTCGACCCCCCTCGCCCCCTTCCCGGCTCCGGGCATAAATTATGCCCTTTGAACTTGATTGGTTGGCTGCTTTTTATTCAACGTCTGAGATATATACTGCCAGCTTTTCTCAATATTTTCAGTATGGTGTTGTTTCTGTAATTGAAACTTGAACTCCATACTGTGGGCAGGATGTTGCACCCCACACACAAAAGCATCACTTCAGCAAGTGTACAAAAGACGGTTTCCTTCAAAAATCTTATTTGGATTGTGGAAGAACTATGTTCTGAAGAAAATATTTATCCACTGATTCTACCTTTATTGTATTCTAAGTATTTGTACCATCATTAGCTTGCTATGTATGTCTGCTTCTGAGAGTGGTGAGAGTGTGGAACTCACTCCCACAAGGAGTATTTGAGGCGACTAACATAGATGCATTTAAGGGAAGTTAGATAAGTACATGAGGGAGAAAGGAATAGAAGGATATGCTGATAGGGTTAGATGAAGTAGTGTGGAAGCAGGCTCGTGTGGAGCATAAACACCGACATAGACCTGTTGGGCCGAATGGCCTGTTTCTGTGCTGTAAAATGCTATGTAATTCTATGCTTCTGTGTAATTATCTTGTTTATAAAGGAATCTATTCATTGTGGCGTGAATGCAGCAATCTGGCAGTGACATTTAGGATGACGTTCAGCCTTGCCACAAATTGTGAGGAATGTACTTGTTCTTTTGTCAGTCCTGGGCACCGAACTCATTTGCACCGAACTCTTCCTTTTCTCCACCTCAGCCTCGATCACCTTCACCTTAAAGACAACTAATTAGACCTTTTTATTCACTCCACTCCTGCAATGTGAAATTTGTTCTCCAGCTTTTCTCATGTATTTTGGTACCTTGCTGCAGATTATAAATGTGATATATTCCTGCTGCAGGAGATGCCGTGAGAGGGGGTGTGTGTTGTATCACTTTGAAGCCTGGTAATGCAACAAAAAAGAATTTGATGTCTGCTTAAAACAGACAAGTTCCAGGCAATGACCATCTCCAACAAGAGAGAGTCTAACCACCTCCCCTTGACATTCAACGGCATTACCATCACCGAATCCCCTACCATCAACATCCTGGGGGTCACCATTGACCAGAAACTTAACTGGACCAGCCACTTAAATACTGTGGCTACAAGAGCAGATCAGAGGCTGGGTATTCTGCGGCGAGTGACTCACCTCCTGACTCCCCAAAGCCTTTCCACCATCTACAAGGCACAAGTCAGGAGTGTGATGGAATACTCTCCACTTGCCTGGATGAGTGCAGCTCCAACAACACACAAGAAGCTCGACACCATCCAGGACAAAGCAGCCCGCTTGATTGGCACCCCATCCACCACCCTAAACATTCACTCCCTTCACCACCGGCAAACCGTGGCTGCAGTGTGTACCAACCACAGGATGCACTGCAGCAACTCGCCAAGGCTTCTTCGACAGCACCTCCCAAACCCGCGACCTCTACCACCTAGAAGGACAAGAGCAGCAGGCACATGGGAAGAACAACATCTGCACGTTCCCCTCCAAGTCACACTCCATCCTGACTTGCAAAGATATCGCCATTCCTTCATTGTCGCTGGGTCAAAATCCTTGAACTCCCTCCCTAACAGCACTGTGGGAGAACCTTCACCACAAGAACTGCAGCAGTTCAAGAAGGCAGCTCATCAACACCTTCTCGAGCAATTAGGGATGGGTAATAAATGCTGGCCTTGCCAGCGATGCCCATATCCCATGAACGAATTTTAAAAAAAATACACATGGCTGATCTGATTGGGACCTCAACCCTACTTTCCCGTCTACCTACTGTAACCTTTGACTCCTTTATTAATCAGTAATCTATCTAACTCAGCCTTAAAAATATTCAATGACCCTGCCTCCACCGCTCTCTGGGGAAGGGAGTTCCACAGACTCACGACCCTCAGAGAAAAAATTTCTCCTCATCTCCGTCTTAAATGGGAGACCCCTTATTTTTAAACTGTGGCCCTTAGTTCTAGTCTCTCCCACAAGGGGAAACATCCTCTCAGCATCTACCCCTTCTAATCCCCTCAGGATCTTATATGTTTCAATAAGATCACCTCTCATTCTTCTAAACTCCAGTGTATACAGGCCCAACTTGTTCAACATTTCCTCATAAGATAATCCCCTCATCCCAGGAATCAGTCGAGTGAACCTTCTCTGAACCGCCTCCAAAGCAATTATGTCCTTTCTTAAATAGGGAGACCAGAACTGCACACAATATTCGAGATGTGGTCTCACCAATGCCCTGTACAACTGTAGCAAAACATCTCCGCTTTTATATTCCATTCCCCTTGCAATAAATGACAACATTCCATTTGCCTTCCTAATCACTTCCTGTACCTGCATACTAACTTTGTGATTCATGTACTTGGACACCCAGATCCCTCTGTACCTCAGAGTTCTGCAATCTCTTTCCAGTTAAATAATATACTGCTTTTCTAATCCTCCTGCCAAAGTGGACAAGTTCACAATTTCCCACATTATACTCCATCAGCCAAATTTTTGCCCACTCACTTAACCTATCAATATCCTTTTGCAGACTGCTTGGGGGTGATTTTAGGAAGCAAGTGCGGGTGCGTTGGGGGCAGGGGGGCTCCGAAAATCACCCAAATCCTGTTCGGGTTCGGAAGCCGGCTCCAACCCACTGACTTCCAAGTTTCCCAGGGACCCATCTGTGTGTGCGCGGGCGACCCGAAACCGGAAGTCCTGCCAGCAGTTAAAGCCGGCGGGAAGACCGTTAAAAGAGTCAAATGTACCTCATTGAGGTACTTAAGACACTTTACTTGTGACAGATGAAGGGATTAGAAAGATTTTTAACTTACCTGGGCAGCTTGCCCACTGCTTCTGATTCACGCCTGGTGAACCAGACGTGAAGGGCCGGATCAGGGAATGAGAAACAGAATAAATTAAATAAAAAAACATGCAATGAAGTGAAAACGCTAAACGAACCTACCTTTTGAAACCTGCTCCAATCTCCAATGTCCGCTTCTTCACCCTCCCGATGTCTCCCCGATCTCGCCCTCCCGATGTCTTCCCCTTTCCCCCCCAGCCTGTCAATCAGACTAGCAGACGGGCCTGAAACCTGGAGAGGACGTTAACCACTTGGCAATCAACGTGCAAGCGCATCAGAAACGGTAAATTTGCTTTATACGGGTTTGCCACGCGCCCAACCTCCGCCCCCTTCTGCCATCCCGCCTCCCCCCTGATATCGGGGCCCTTATGTCCTCTTCGCAACTTACTTTCCTATCTACCTTTGTGTCATCAGCAAATTTAGCAACCATACATTCGGCCCCTTCATCCAAGTCATTGATCTAGATTGTAAATAGTTGAGGTCCAAGCTCTGATCCCTGTGGCACTCCACTCGTTACATCTTGTCAACCTGAAAACGGCCCATTTATGCCTACTCTCTGTTTCCTGTTAGCTAACCGAACGGTGGTGTCTGTCCGAATCAGGGCAGTGTGTGCCTTGAAAGGAGCACTTGGACATGACTGTGTTTCCATGATCTTGCTGCACTTGGTGGTAGAGATCGTGGGGCTGTCGAAGTGAGTTTGGTGTGCGTGGAGGGAAGGTCATTAATGGAACAGCTGTGGAACTGCTACAGCGATGTCCTTGGCCTACGATGATTGGCCTCGGATAACCACAACCATCTTCCTTTGTGTCAGGCATGATTCCAGCCCCCCACCAACTCCCGTTGATTTCAGTTTTGTTTGGACCCCTTAGTGCCATACTTAGTCAATGCTGTGTTAATGTCAAGGGAAACTACTCTTATCTCTTCTCTGATCTTCAGCTCATGAGTCCATGTCTGGATCAAGGTATGACGAGATCTGGGAGCTAAGTGTATCTGGTGGAGCCTGAACTGAGCAGATTGTTGGTGAATAGGTATCGCTTGATGGCACTGTTGGTGACTACTTTCATCACTTTGCTGATGATTGGGAGGAGGCTGATATGGTGGTAATTGGCCCGATTAGATTTGCCCTGCTTTTTGTGGATAGGACACACCGAGGCAATTTTACACATGGTCAGGTAGATGCCACTGTCATAGCTGCACTAGAATAGAATCATCGAAGTTTACAACATGGAAACAGGCCCTTCGGCCCAACATGTCCATGTCGCCCAGTTTATACCACTAAGCTAGTCCCAATTGCCTGCACTTGGCCCATATCCCTCTATACCCATCTTACCCATGTAACTGTCCAAATGCTTTTTAAAAGACAAAATTGTACCCGCCTCTACGACTGCCTCTGGCAGCTCGTTCCAGACACTCACCACCCTTTGAGTGAAAAATTTGCCCCTCTGGACCCTTTTGTATCTCTCCCTTCTCACCTTAAATCTATGCCCCCTCGTTATAGACTCCCCTACCTTTGGGAAAAGATTTTGACTATCTACCTTATCTATGCCCCTCATTATTTTATAGACTTCTATAAGATCACCCCTAAACCTCCTACTCTCCAGGGAAAAAAGTCTCAGTCTATCCAACCTTTCCCTATAAGTCAAACCATCAAGTCCCGGTAGCATCCTAGTAAATCTTTTCTGCACTCTTTCTAGTTTAATAATATCCTTTCTATAATAGGGTGACCAGAACTGTACACAGTATTCCAAGTGTGGCCTTACTAATGTCTTGTACAACTTCAATAAGACATCCCAACTCCTGTATTCACTGTTCTGACCAATGAAACCAAGCATGCTGAATGCCTTCTTCACCACCCTATCCACCTGTGACTCCACTTTCAAGGAGCTATGAACCTGTACTCCTAGATCTCTTTGTTCTATAACTCTCCCCAACGCCCTACCATTAACGGAGTAGGTCCTGGCCCGATTTGATCTACCAAAATGCATCACCTCACATTTATCTAAATTAAACTCCATCTGCCATTCATCGGCCCACTGGCCCAATTTATCAAGATCCCGTTGCAATCCTAGATAACCTTCTTCACTGTCCACAATGCCACCAATCTTGGTGTCATCTGCAAACTTACTAACCATGCCTCCTAAATTCTCATCCAAATCATTAATATAAATAACAAATAACAGCGGACCCAGCACCGATCCCTGAGGCACACCGCTGGACACAGGCATCCAGTTTGAAAAACAATCCTCTACAACCACCCTCTGTCTTCTGTCGTCAATCCAATTTTGTATCCAATTGGCTACCTCACCTTGGATCCCGTGAGATCTAACCTTATGTAACAACCTACCATGCGGTACCTTGTCAAATGCTTTGCTGAAGTCCATGTAGATCACGTCTACTGCACAGCCCTCATCTATCTTCTTGGTTACCCCTTCAAAAAACTCAATCAAATTTGTGAGACATGATTTTCCTCTCACAAAACCATGCTGACTGTTCCTAATCAGTCTCTGCCTCTCCAAATGCCCGTAGATCCTGTGTCTCAGAATACCCTCGAACAACTTACCCACTACAGATGTCAGGCTCACCTGTAGTTCCCAGGCTTTTCCCTGCCGCCCTTCTTAAACAAAGGCACAACATTTGCTACCCTCCAATCTTCAGGCACCTCACCTGTCGCGGTGGATGATTCAAATATCTCTGCTAGGGGACCCGCAATTTCCTCCCTAACCTCCCATAACGTCCTGGGATACATTTCATCAGGTCCCGGAGATTTATCTACCTTGATGCGCGTTAAGACTTCCAGCACCTCCCTCTCTGTAATATGTACACTCCTCAAGACATCACTATTTATTTCCCCAAGTTCCCTAACATCCATGCCTTTCTCAACCGTAAATATCGATGTGAAATATTCATTTAGGATCTCACCCATCTCTTGTGGTTCCGCACATAGATGACCTTGTTGATCCCTAAGAGGCCCTACTCTCTCCCTAGTTACTCTTTTGCCCTTTATGTGTTTGTCGAAGCTCTTTGGATTCACCTTTGCCTTATTTGCCAAAGCAATCTCATGTCCCCTTTTTGCCCTCCTGATTTCTCTCTTAACTCTACTCCGGCAATCACTATACTCTTCAAGGGATCCACTTGATCCCAGCTGCCTATGCATGTCATATGCCTCCTTCTTCTTTCTGACTAGGGCCTCAATCTCCCGAGTCATCCAAGGTTCCCTACTTCTACCAGCCTTGCCCTTCACTTTATAAGGAATGTGCTTACCCTGAACCCTGGTTAACACACTTTTGAAGGCCTCCCACTTACCAGACGTCCCTTTGCCTGCCAACAGACTCTCCCAATCAACTTCTGAAAGTTCCTGTCTAATACCATCAAAATTGGCCTTTCCCCAATTTAGAATTTTAACTTTTGGGCCAGACCTATCATTCTCCATAGCTATCTTAAAACTAATGGAATTATGATCACTGGTCCCAAAGTGATCCCTCACTAACACTTCTGTCACCTGCCCTTCCTTATTTCCCAAGAGGAGGTCAGGTTTTGCCCCCTCTCTAGTCAGGCCATCCACATGCTGAATGAGAAATTCCTCCTGAATACACTCAACAAATTTCTCTCCATCCAAGCCCCTAATGCTATGGCTGTCCCAGTCAATGTTGGGAAAGTTAAAGTCCCCTACTATTACCACCCTATTTTTCTTGCAGCTGTCTGTAATCTCCTTACATATTTGCTCCTCAATTTCCTGTTGACTATTTGGGGGTCTGTAGTACAATCCTATCAAAGTGATCTCTCCCTTCTTATTTTTCAGTTCTACCCATATAGACTCAGTGGGCGAACCCTCGGATATATCCTCTCTCACTACTGCCGTGATGTTCTCCCTAATCAAGAGCGCAACTGCCCCTCCTCTCTTACCTCCTGCTCTATCTTTCCTATAGCATCTGTACCCTGGAACATTGAGCTGCCAGTCCTGCCCCTCCCTTAGCCATGTTTCAGTAATAGCTATAACATCCCAGTCCCATGTACCCATCCATGCCCTGAGTTCATCTGCCTTGCCCATCAGACTTCTTGCATTGAAATAAATGCAGTTTAATCTAGACTTCCCTTGGTCTTTGCCCTGCTTTCTCAGACCATCTGTCCGGTCATGTTTTGTACACTCTCCCTTACTGCCTTTTGTTTCTGTCACCACTTTACTTCCCACTGACTTCCTGCATCGGTTCCCATCCCCCTGCCACATTAGTTTAAACCCTCCCCAACAGCACTAGCAAACACTCCCCCTAGGACATTGGTTCCAGTCCTGCCCAGATGCAGACCGTCCAATTTGTACTGGTCCCACCTCCCCCAGAACCGGTTCCAATGTCCCAGGAATGTGAATCCCTCCCTCTTGCACCATCTCTCAAGCCACGTATTCATCCTAGCTATCCTGTCATTCCTACTCTGACTAGCCCGTGGCACTGGTAGCAGTCCTGAGATTACTACCTTTGAGGTCCTACTTTTTAGTTTAACTCCAAACTCCCTAAATTCAGCTTGTAGGACCTCATCCCGTTTTTTTACCTATATCGTTGGTACCTATATGCACCACGACAACTGGCTATTCACCCTCCCCCTCCAGAATGTCCTGCAGCCGCTCCGAGACATCCCTGACCCTTGCACCAGGGAGGCAACATACCATCCTGGAGTCTTGGTTGCGTCCGCAGAAACGCCTGTCTATTCCCCTTACAATCGAGTCCCCTATCACTATAGCTCTGCCACTCTTTTTCCTGCCCTCCTGTGCAGCAGAGCCAGCCACGGTGCCATTAACCTGGCCGCTGCCACCTTCCCCTGGTGAGCCATCTCCCCCAACAGTATCCAAAACGGTATACCTGTTTGACTTGGGGATGGCTCATTCTGTTGACCAGGTCTTCAGCAGTATAGTCAAGATGTTGTTCAAGTCCATGGACTTTGCTGTGTCCAGTGTGTTCAGCTGCTTTTTAATGTCCCTTGGGGTAAATGCAGTTGGCTGGACATCGACATCTATGATGCTGGGAACCCAGGACCAAGCCAATTTGGATCATCCACTTGGTACTTTTACTGAAAACGTTTTCAAGCATGTCAGCCTTGTTCTTGCACTCACGTGCTAGGCTCTACTATGATTGAGGATGGGGATGTTCATGAAGCCAGCTCCTCCCATCAGTTGCCTGATTGATCCACTGCCATTCTTGACCGGATGTGTTAGGGCTACAGAGCTTTGCTGATTTTGGAACCACTTAGTTTGTCTGTGGCCTTCTGCTTTTGATGTTTTTGCACGCAGTTAACTCAGTGCTCTAGCTTCGTGAGCTTGGCGCCTCATTCCAAGATATGCCTGGTGTTGCTCCTGGCACTCCTCTCTGCCCTCACCATTGAACCAGGATTGGTCTCCCAGCTTGATGGTGATGGAAGAGCAAGGGATGTGAAGGAACTTTGATTTTTTTTTTAGACCAATATCATTCCCTCAAGAAATCTAAAGTGCTTCACATCTAATTAATTGCAATTTAGTCATGTCGGCAAATGCAGCAGCCAATGTATACACAGCAAGATCCCACAAAATAACAATTGAGATGAATGACCATTTAACCTTTTTGATGTTGGTTGAAGGAAGATTGTTTACCATAACATCAGGAGAACTTCTTGTCCCTGCTCAAATAGTGCCATGGAATCTCTTGTGTCCACCTGAACAGGCAGAAGGGGCTTAAATTTAACATCTGACAGTGCAGCATTCCATCAGTACTGCACTGAAATGTCAGCCTGGATTATGTGCTTGAGTCCTGGTGTGAGACTTGAACCCACATCTTTCTACCTAGACGTGAGAATGCTACCAACTGAGACAAATTTGCTCATATGTATATAATGCTCATTGTTAAGCGATTGTACATCAGGTAGACATATGCTGCAGGTTTTGATGAATTAAGTGCTTTTAATTTACATTTAACAACTGGAAACTTGATCTTGAGATATCTACATTTTGTAGGGGTTTGACCAGCTCCGGATTGAAGGTTTACTTTGTGATGTCACCTTGGTGCCAGGAGATGGTGATGAAGTATTTCCAGTCCATAGAGCAATGATGGCCTCAGCCAGTGACTATTTTAAGGCTATGTTCACAGGTAAGATACAAAAAATGGCATAGCTGTTGTGAAATGTAAGGAATTGTATAATTAGATGACAACTGTGCTAGCGCTTGGAACGTTTTGTGCTTGGATGAATGTTGTCAGACTCTCTACTCTTGTATCTGCCTCCATTGAAACCTTTCAAACAGACAAGTGCAATTATGTCCTAAATGCAAATGTTGCAGTGTACAGTGTTCTCGCTAAGCATTTTGAGCGTGAAGTACTACCACATGTAGGGTTGGCAACCCCCCACGATTGTCCTGGAGTCTCCAGGAATTGAAGATTGATCTCCAAGGCACTGCTGCGAGCAAATCCTGGTGGAAAATCATCGGAACATTAAGATTATTGTGTGTTTTTTATAATTTTCTTTGAACACTTCTGCTTATTAGTTATATAAAAAAACATTGGAGATGGGAAAAAGGGCTGTTTGACTGAAGTTGAAAATGGACATGTTGGTAGACCAATGGTGTAGTTGGAGCAGTGGGAAACAGGTGGTCAAATGATGAAACCTCCAGGAATACTTCCAACCAGAGTTTGCAACTCTAACCACCTGTCAAATAAAGAGGATATGTTTCTTCCCCACCTCCATCATAGCAGGCAAGTCCTTTCAGTAAGAAATACCTTGCTGCTTGTTTTGCAGTCTGGTGTATATATTTATTTGCTATTTGAAAAAAGGGACAGTGAGGGGTCTCTTCCCATCGCTGCATGAATTTGCATCAGGCTGTAATTCAAGCTCGGGCCTTGCCTGCCATTATAAATTTTCACAGATTTGGGATTACACACAATCTCCAAAATGGAGCTGATAAAAAGAAACAGCAGGAAACAATGCAAAAGAATTTTGGAAACTGAATGAGAGCCACAGGGCTTTACAGCATCGAAGGAAGCCATTTGACCCATCATGTCCCTGCCGACTCTTTGCTCGTGCCATCTAAAACTAATCCCACTACCCTCCTTTCTCCCAACAGCCCTGTATCTTTCTCTGCTTCATATATTTATCCACTTTTCCCTTCGATACAGCGGTCTCTGCCTCAACTACCCCCTGTGGCAAAGCATTCCATCCTCCAACAGCACTCTCTTAGTGACAATTTTAAATTGGTGACCTCTCGTCACTGATTGCCCACCCAGAGGAAATAGTCTTTCCCTAGTAACTATCTAAATCTTTCATAAATCTCCCCTTGGCCTTCCCTGCTTCAGTGGAAATAGTATCTCAAATCTTTTCTCATAAATATAGTTTTCCATCCCTGATGTCATCCTGGTGAATCTATGCTGTACACACTCAATTGCTTTAATGCCCATTCTACAATGGGGCCCTCACAACAGCACCCAGCACTTCAACTGTGGCCTAACCATTGCCTTGTACAAATGTATCAGTACTTCTTTATTCTTGTATTCTACGCTCCTATTTATAAAAAGCAAAATCAATTAATGCAACCACAAGTCAAAGGTTATTTCAGATGTATCATTTTACAAGATTAATTCTAGGTGTCCATTATGGGAGTGAGCATGGATTCCGGTGTCATTTTCATGGTAATGTTTTTCAACAGGTTCAGATTTGATTTATTTTTAGACAGCACAAATCAAAGCCATTACTCCAACTAGCAAGCTGTTCAAAATCATTGTTACTGCTAAAAATGGGTTGAATCACTAGTACCGTGTTGGATTTCCTCCAACTTGGCCCCATAGTTTTTCTGACAAAATATGTATGGCTGCTCTTAAATTAATGAAATGTCATTCTGCATCTTGAAATTACCCTGGCTTAAAATTGTGACTCAGCATAGAACCATAGAAAAGATACAGCACAGAAGGGGGCCATTTGGCCCATCGTGTCCGCGCCGGCTCGAAGAACAACCAGGTGCCCATTCTAATCCCACCTTCCAGCACCCGGTCCGTAGCCCTGCAGCTACAGCACTTTAGGTGTAGATCCAGGTACTTTTTAAAAGAGTTGAGGGTCCTTGCCTCTACCACCAATTCGGCCAGCGAATTCCATACACCCACCACCCTCTGGGTAAAAAAGTTTTTCCTCATGTCCCCTCTAATCCTTCCGCCAATCAGCTTCAATCTACGTTCTCTAGTTCTTGAACTCTCCACTAGGGGAAACAGGTACTTCCTGTCTACTTTTGTACACCTCAATCAAGTCACCCCTCAGCCTCCTCTGCTCCAAGAAAAACAACCCCAGCCTATCCAATCTCTCCTTGTAGCTGCAATTTTCAAGCCCTGGCAACATTCTTATAAATCTTCTCTGCACTTTCTTCAGAGCAATTATGTCCTTCCTGTAATGTGGTAACCAGAACTGCGCACAATACTCCAGCTCTGGCCTTACCAGCATTTTATACAGTTCCATCATTACATTCCTGCTTTTGTATTCTATACCTCGGCTAATAATGGAGAGCATTCCGTATGCCTTCTTCACAACTTTATCTACCTGTACTGCCACCTTCAGGCACCTGTGCACATGCACTCCAAGGTCTCTCACTTCCTCTACCCCTCTCAATATATTCCCATTTACTGCGTATTCCCTTTTACTGTTTGCTCTCCCTAAGTGCATTACCTCACACTTCTCTGGGTTGAACTCCATTTGCCACTTTTCCGCCCATTCCACCAACCCATTGATATCTTCTTGGAGTCTACAGCTATCCTCTTCACTATCAACTACATGGCCAATTTTTGTGTCGTCTGCAAATTTGCCAATCATGCCCCCTACATTCAAGTCCAAATCATTAATATATACCACAAACAGCAAGGGACCCAACACTGAGCCCTGTGGCACACCACTGGAAACGGATTTCCATTCGCAAAGACATCCATCGACTTTTACCCTTTGTTTCCTGTTACTGAGCCAATTTTGGATCCAATTCGCCACATTTCCCTGTATCCCATGGGCTTTTACCTTTCTGACCAGTCTGCCATGTGGGACCTTGTCAAATGTCTTACTAAAATCCATGTAGACAACATCCACTGCACTACCCTCATCAATCCTCCTTGTCACTTCCTTAAAGAATTCAATCAGATTTGTAAGGCGTGACCTTCCCTGAACAAATCCATGCTGACTATCCCTTATTAAACCATGCCTTTCCAAGTGACAGTTTATCCGATCATAGTATCACTTTTTAAGTATGAAGAACACTGAACGCTTACAAAGAATCGTAATAACAGTTAAAACATGGGCAGTGAGTAGTAAAACACATATGCGCAACCAGTTTTACCGGAGTCCCACCACATCAGCGCTTTGTGATGTCCTGAGGTGGTGAAAGGTGCTATATAAATACAGGTTACCTCGAGTCCACAGCACAGAAACAGGCCATTCAGCCCAATTGGTCTGCGCTGGAGTTTATGCTCCAAATGAGCCTCCTCCCTCCCTACTGCATCTAACCCTATCAGCACACACTTCTATTCCTTTCTCCTACATGTGCTTATCTAGCTTCCCCTTAAATGCATCTATGCTATTTGCCTCAACTACTCCTTATAGTGACGCATTCCACATTCTTACAACTCTTTGGGTAAAGAAGTTTCTCCTCAATTCCCTATTGGATTTATTAGTGACTATCTTATATTTATGACATCTAGATTTGGACTCTCCCACAAGTGGAAATATTTTCTTTACATCTACCTTATCAAACCCTTCCGTTATCTTGAAGATCTCTATCAGGTCACCCTTCAGCCTTCTCTTTTCTAGAGAAAAGAGCCCCAGCCTGTTTAGTCTTTCCTGATAAGTATATCCTCTCAGTTCTGGTATGATCCTTGTGAATCTTTTTTGCACCTTCTCCGTTGCCTCTATATCCTTTCTATAATATGGAGACCAGAACTGTGCACAGTACTCCAAGTGTGGTCTAACCAAGGTTCTATACAAGTTTAACCTAACTTCTCTGCTTTTCAATTCTATCCCTGTAGAAATGAACCCCAGCGCTTGGTTTACCCTTTTTTATGGCCTTATTAACCTGCATTGCTACTTTTAGTGATTTGTGTATCTGTACCCCAGGATTCCTTTGCTCCTCTACCCAATTTAGACTCTTATTATGCAAGCAATACGTGGCCTCCTTATTCTTCCTACCAGAATACACCACCTCACACTTATTTATATTGAAATTTATTTGCCAATTACATGTCCGTTCTGCAAGTTTATTAATGTCTTCTTGCATTTTGACGCATTCTTCCTTTGTATTAATTACACCCCCTCCCCCCCCCCAATTCCAATGTCATCCACAAATTTTAAAATTGTACTTCCGATTCCCAAGTCCAAATCGTTGACGTAAATTGTGAACAGTTGTCCCAGCACCGATCCCTGTTGAACACCGCTTCCCACCTTTTGCCAGTCTGAGTAGCTACCCTTAATCTTTACTTTCTGTTTTCTGTTTTGTAGCCAGCTTGCTATCCATTCTGCTACCTGTCCTCTGACAGCATAGGCTCTGACTTTAGTCATGAGTCTACAATGCAGCACCTTATCAAAGGCCTTTTGAAAATCCCAATACATTACATCTACTACACTACCCTTGTCTACTCTTTCTGTTACTTCTTCAAAGAAATCAACAAGGTTGGTCAAGCATGACTTTCCCTTCTGAAATCCGTGCTGACGACTCTTTATTATATTTTCCTTCTCTAGATATTTTTCTATTACATCTTTGAGTAAAGATTCCATTATCTTTCCTACCACTGACATTAAGCTAACTGGTCTTTGGTTCCCTGGACTTGTTCTATCTCCTTTTTAAAATATAGGAATCACATTAGCTGTCCGCCAGTCCTCTGGCACTATTCCCTTTTCAAATGAATTTTTATATATATGTAATGGTGCCTCTGCTATCTCTTCCCTAACTTCTTTTAAAATGCGCGGATGCAATCCATCTGGATCAGGCCTTTTATCCTCTCTAAATTTGATAAGCATATCAATTGTCTCCCTCCTTTCTATCTTAAATGTAAATACTGAGGCGAAGTAACCATTCAATATTTCTGCCATTTTGCTGTCATTACCTGTGAGTTTATTGTGTGCCCTTAGTGGCCCTGTCCCTATCCTAATTTTTCTTTTGTTATTTATTTTGTTATTTGTGTGCCCGTAGAATATTTCTTCTTATTTTCCTTGCTAATTTAATTTTGTAGTACCTTTTTGCTTTCCTAATTGTATTTTTTCACTTCGTTCCAAACCTCTTCATTCCCTTTTGTCATCCTCTCCTTCATTGTCTATGTACTTAGCGTATGCCTTTATCTTTAGTTTCAATTTTAACCTTATCTCTCTATTCATCCACGGTGTTTCATTATTGGCTAATTTGTTCTTGTTTTTTAGAGGAATATATTTCTCCTGAACTCTATTGATCACCATTTTAAATATTTCCCACTGCTATTCTATCCCTTTTGTCAATTTATTTTCCAGTTTACCTTCTCTAGTTCCATTCTCAGCCCTTCAAAATTAGCTTTTTTCCAATCTATTACTTTGGTCTTTTTCTTACTTATGTCTTTCTCAATCATTATTTCAAACCTTATTATGTTATGATCGCTATTGCCTAGATGTTCCTCTATGCTTACTTCTCTTATCTACTCTGGTTCATTTCCCATTACTAGATCCAGCAGTGATTCCTCTCTTGTTGGGCTTCTCACATACTGGGTAAGAAAGGAGTCATGTACACACTGT
Source organism: Heptranchias perlo (assembly GCF_035084215.1). Taxonomy (NCBI): domain Eukaryota; kingdom Metazoa; phylum Chordata; class Chondrichthyes; order Hexanchiformes; family Hexanchidae; genus Heptranchias; species Heptranchias perlo. The sequence goes on from NC_090339.1 coordinate 5,922,375, forward strand.
AAAAACTCCCTTCCCTGTCCCCTTTTCCTACCTCTTGCCAGTTTATTTGGGGTTAGTTGAAATCTCTCATGATTATTATTTGATGTTTTTTAGTCATTTCATAGATTTGCCTACGTATTTCATCCTCCACTTCCCTTCCACTATTATGTGGTCTGTGGAATACCCATATTAACCTGATCGATCCCTTCTTATCCTTTGTCTCAATCCATATGGATTCTGTTTCTATCTTAATATTGCTTATGACTTTTTTCTATTGCCTTTGTATTGTCTCTAATTAATGCAGCTACTCCTCCCCCCATTCTTCCTTCCCTATCCTTTCTAAATACGTTATACCCTGCAATATTTAACTGCCAGTCCTGTTCTTTATGTAGCCGTGTTTCAGTTATCCCTATTACATCCGGCTCCTCGCTTCAAATTATTGCCTCCAGTTCTCCTGTTTTGTTTCGGATGCTGTGCACAATGATGTACAGGCAATTTAATTTGTTTTTAATAATTTTTCCCCTCACTTTATTTTTAATAGTCGTTTTGCGCTTATGTTCTCTAACTGTATTTGTTCTCTGACCGTTTATGTTACCCTTGTTCCTTACCTTGGCCTGACCTTTACTCTCATCTCCTATTTCTTTTATCTTCAGACTTAAGTTATTTTCACCAGATCCCTCCCCCCTCCCCCCCCCCCTTCCCGTCTGACTAGTTATTTATTTTCTTAGTTTTTAAAAACAAAACCAACCTTCAGTGGTCCATTTCATTGGGCACCTCTTTTGTTAAAAAGAAATGCTTTAAATGTCTAATTTTACAACCTATTCCTGCTGTCGAAAATGGCCATCTATTCATCGTGCCATCTGACATAGCCTGCCCATTACGACTATTCCTGTCTGCACTTTAGGCTTCCATTGTACTGCCACCTTTGCGTCAGAGAAAGGTGATTTTGGATACCAATCAGTGCAAGAAGGGGAGAGGGGTAAATCCGGCAACTACAGGCCAGTCAGCCTATCGTCGGTGATGGGGAAACCTTTAGAGACATTAATCTGAGACAAATTTAATTGGCACTTAGAAAAATCTGACTTAATAAATGAAAGCCAGAAGGGATTTGTTCAAGGCAAATCATGTTTGACTAATTTGATTGAGTTCTTTGATGCAATAACGCAGAGGATTGATGAGGGTGGTGCAGTTGATGTTGTGTATATGGACTTTCAAAAGGCGTTTGATAAAGTACCACATAATAGATTTGTTTTCAAAATTGAAGCCCATGGGATTAAAGGAGCAGTTGCTGCGTGGATATGAAATTGGCTATGGGACAGAAAGCAGAGAGTAGTGGTGAATGGTCGTTTTTCAGACTGGAGGGAAGTATACAGTGGTGTTCCCCAGGGGTCTGTATTGGGACCACTGCTCTTTATGATATATATTAATGTCCTGGATTTGGGTATACAGGACATAATTTCATAGTTTGCAGATGACATGAAACTCGGAAATATAGTAAACAGTGAGGAGGATAGTAACAGACTTCAGGAGGACATAGACAAACTGGTGAAATGGGCAGACATGTGGCAGATGTAATTTAACGCTGAGAAGTGTGAAGTGATGCATTTCGATAGGCAGAATGAGGAAAGGCAATATAAACTAAGTGGTACAATTTTAAAGGGGTACATACACTTCCAGAGAGACCTGGTGGTGTACGTACACAAAACTTTGAAGGTGGCAGGACAAGTTGTGAAGGCTGTTAAGAAAGCATACGTGATCCATTGCTTTATGAATAGAGACATAGAGTACAAAAGCAAGGAAATTATGCTAAACCTTTATAAATCACTGGTTAGGCCCCAGTTGGAGTATTGTGACCAATTCTGGGCACCACACTTTAAGAAGGATGTCAAAGCCTTAGAGAGAATGCAGAAGAGATTTACTAGGGATGAAAGACTTCAGTTACGTGGAGAAGCTGGGATTGATCTCCTTAGAGCAGAGAAGGTCAAGGGGAGATTTGATTGAGGTTTTCAAACTCATGAACAGTTTTGATTGAGTAAATAAGGAGAAATTGTTTCCAGTGGCAGAAGGATCGGTAACCAGAGGACACAAATTTAAATAACTGACAAAAGAACCAGAGGTGACATGAGGAAAAATATTTTACGCAGCGAGTTATTATGATCTGGAATGCGCTGCCTGAAAGGGGGAGGGAAGCAGATTCAGTAATAACTTTCAAAAGGGAATTAGATAAATAATTGAAGTGGAAAAATTTGCAGGGCTATGTGGAAAGAGCAGGGCAATGGGACTAATTGGATAGCTCTTTCAAAGAGCTGGCACAGGCATGATGAGCCAAATGGCCTCCTTGTGCTGTATCATTCTAGGATTCCATGATAGCTTGAGCCCACTGAGTGCCCTGAGATGTGTGACCCCCTCCAGGAGGCTGGTTAGAGTTCCCCAAGTGTGCAGTGTAGATCCAGTCTTAAACTGTCCTTGTTTCATCATACAAATCAATCAAGTGCATTTGTCCGAATATAGTCTTAGTCAAGGCCCAGGGAAAAAACCAAGGATAGTCCTCCAGAATCTATGCCAATTGGCCAGTCTTCATGTGTCAGCCTGATTTGTCAGTGGGCTATTTGACCACAGAGGGCATCAAAACCTCTCACATGAAATCCACACGTGTACTTTCTAGTAGGGGGCACGGCTGCTGGATAGCAATCGGGAGTGGGGACCTTGGCTAATATTTGCCCTCCTAACCCAGGAAAGGAGGCCACTTGTAGGGCCCCTACAGTTACCCCATCCGAAATCGGCTAACAGCACAGACTGAGGATCAAACCTGGCCACTTCTGGTCCAGATTATGGACTACTGCAAATTGTGGTCAAGCCTTCAGTCACCTCAACCTTACTGTGTGAAACTCCGCCCCTCCCCAAGCAGTCATCCCACCACCTTAAAAAAAAAACCTTCTTAAAACCCATCTTTTCAGCCAAGCTCTCGGTCACCTCTTCTAACTCCCCAACACAGGATCAGTGTCGTTGCTTTTATTTTTTTCCTCCTCTGTAAAGTTCCTTGGGACATTTTCTAGTTTTAAAAGTGCTATGTAAGTTGCTGCTATTTTAGGCAACGCTTTGTTTTGAGCCAATGGAGAAACCAAATTGTATTGAACTATCTCCTTCACAGTATCAAAAGATTTCCTGATATCAAAGCAATGAGAATTTACAGACCGCAATTAATGCTTCTTTATTATTATTGACTCTCTTCATGATTTAACTTAAAAGATAATTTTCCAATATTCCAACATTACTTGCAACGTTAAAGTGGGTTAATCAATAGTTTCTGACCTCCGGACCTACTAAGAAATCTCCACTTGTTGATTTTTGTCTGTAAATAATAACACCATTGTACGGTTCCATGCCGACACAAAATTAAAAGACAATTTTCTTTCTTGTGATCAGGTGGAATGAAGGAGCAGGACCTAATGTGCATTAAACTTCATGGAGTGAACCGAATAGGGCTTAAGAAAATCATTGATTTCATTTACACTGCGAAGCTCTCCCTGAACATGGACAACCTCCAGGATACTTTGGAAGCAGCAAGCTTTCTGCAGATTTTGCCAGTCCTGGACTTCTGTAAAGTATTTCTTATCTCTGGGGTAAGATTTTTTTTTTGTTGCACTTTTTCAATATTAAATTTTGAAGCGTGTGTGATGTATATATATTTAATGTTGAATATTGATATCTAGATTAATTCCGAAGATATTTCCAGCAGTTGCACTGTGACTTTGTTAGGTTAGAAATATAGAAGCTGATATTCATCTCTTGCTGTCAGCATTTGTATTTTGCAAGCACAAGCACTTTGTCACAGTTAGTCTTTGGCAAATTAGATATATATCTAGTGCAGAATCCCAGCGGCTTTTACATATCATTTGTAAGCAGCAAATTGATTTGCTGTCAAATTTGTTTTTTGTGTTTATTAGATTAATCTTGCTTTGTTTGAGAAACCTGACATTAATTAACAATATCTGCAATTTTACTTACTCCAAAATTCATAAATCTTTATATTTAACGTCGTCCAGACTTCCAAATTCAGATAGTCTGCTGTGCAGTACCTAGTTCTTTCAAAATATTTGCAGGTAAACTGGGTGGCACAGTGGGTTAGACACTGGCCTTTTACCTCTGAGATCTGGGTTCAGATCCACTCCAGACTGACGGTATGAAAGTCTCCTCTGTCTGCTGGGTGTAAAGGCTCCTAATGTGAAATGAGTTTGGCAGTCTCACTCCACTTACTTACTGGGTGTACAGCACAAAACTGTCCCCAATTTGGCACTAATTAGGGATCTAACTCACTCGGGCAGGATTAAGCACGCTTTTTATGTGAGAAAAGGGGAGAAAATGGCACACTGGTGCTCTTGTGAGGTTGAGACTGAAGCGCATTGTTGCAGCAAAGTAGAGAGAGCTTTCCTCTGTGCTGTACCTACCCTGGGAGTGACACTAGGTGCCTGAAATGGGAAGTGCTTTCCATTCCTCAGCACCAACATCCCTCACCTTGATGAACATTTGAAAAAAAACTCAGACAAGGAAGACTGAGCTTTGAATTAGAAGCTTAATATTTAACCTGTTATTTCTGATACTTCCTAGGTTTCGCTTGAAAACTGTGTTGAGGTTGGACGTATCGCTAATACCTACAATTTGACAGAAGTAGATAAATATGTAAATAACTTCATTCTGAAGAATTTCCCCGCACTGCTAAGTACTGGGGAATTTGTGAAACTCCCGTTTGAGCGACTTGCCTTTGTGCTTTCAAGCAACAGCCTCAAAAACTGCACTGAACTTGAACTTTTCAAGTCGGCCTGCCGTTGGTTGAGGTATGAAGACTCGCGGATGGATTTTGCCTCAAAGATCATGAAGAACATTAGATTTCCGCTGATGTCGCCGCAGGAATTAATTAATCATGTTCAAACGGTGGACTTCATGAGAACGGACAACATTTGCGTCAATCTGTTACTGGAAGCTAGTAACTATCAGATGATGCCCTACATGCAGCCTGTTATGCAGTCTGAGAGAACCTGTATCCGTTCGGATAACACACACTTAGTAACCTTGGGCGGAGTGTTAAGGCAGCAGCTGGTTGTGAGCAAAGAGCTAAGATTATATGATGAAAAAGCCCACGAATGGAAATCGCTAGCTCCAATGGATGCACCGAGGTACCAGCACGGAATTGCAGTGATTGGAAACTTCCTTTACGTTGTTGGTGGGCAGAGCAATTACGATACGAAAGGAAAGACTGCCGTTGACACCGTGTTCAGATACGACCCCCGGTACAACAAATGGATGCAAGTAGCATCGTTAAATGAAAAGCGTACTTTCTTCCACCTAAGTGCCCTGAAAGGACATCTTTATGCAGTTGGTGGTAGAAATGCAGCTGGAGAATTGGGTAGGTATTTTTTCTTATTGGTAATTTTAATTGGGATTTTTACAGCCAATAGAATTTCTGTGTAAAGTATCTGATTATTAGGACTCTCACCTATGCTTTTGAAACCGAGAACCATGCAATGCAGGTACAGCCCCCACCGCATGTAGCGGACGCGTGTTCATATTAACACGATTTGCCCGCTCTACGGGGTGGGTGGTAAATCCACCGGACTCCCAAGTGCAATGGTTGAAGATTGATATTGATGAGGTAAGGATCTAGGATCCCTAATTTAGTTAAAAAGTGGTGGAGACTGTATTGAATGATGCTAAATCGATCCAAAATCGGATAATGATTTAGTTAAATGGACGCCGACAGATCATCTGTATTTAGCGCACAGCTGATTGAAGCTGCCCAAAGTCTCCCTCAGCTGCTCGCAGTCAGAAAGTGGAGATTTCGGGGAGCTTCAATCAGCTGTTCCTGGGGCGTGAGAAACAGATAAAAGGGGTGGACAGCGCTCAGAGGTGTTCAGCTCCTCAGGTAAATAGTTAACAGCACTTAATGGCACTTCAACGAGGTGCGAATAGCTTATTGAATTACCCAATAAAGCAGGCCCGTTTAATGTGGTATAAGAAGTGCCTTTGTAATTGACTTCAATGATGATGGTTAGTGCCATTTGCCTGATATAGGCGGCTGCCCAGGAGAAGCGTAGATGATGTAAGTGGTGGGGACGGTTTTTTTTATTCGTTCATGGGATGTGGGCATCGCTGGCAAGGCCGGCATTTATTGCCCATCCCTAATAGCCCTTGAGAAGGTGGTGGTGAGCCGCCTTCTTGAACCGCTGCAGTCCATGTTTAGTTATTGAGTTTAGTTAGCAAAGTACCAGTAAATCTGACCCAGTACACCCAGGAACAGGAAAATATGCCCCATTGAGTTTCACTGTGATGGTTTTGCGCAGATTTGATTTGTTCAATCCCTTTCTTTCCAAAATAGAACCTGCACATTGCTGCACATTACCGCACAACCTGTAGATAGGTTGCCACATAATCCTTTTTGGAATATGAATTTAGAACTGGTGTCCACTCAAACCAGTTGGATGGTTTATTACAATAGTGCTATTCAACAATATTCCCAATGGCCCTAAACATGGCTGGGAGCTTAGCTGAATACACTGCAGAGTATTTTGAGATTTGTTTAGTAGATTTTAAAGAATTAGTTGACTCCACAATCAACTTGTCCAACCAATGCAGAGCGGCAATCAACAAAGCCAATAGAATGTTGAACTACATAGCCAAAGCCAGTAGAATAGAAGTTAGAGCCGTTATACACAGCCTGTGCCATGTGGGAACTCCAGGATGCTTCCCGTGTCCAGGACAACCACAGGTGCAAGAAGTGTCAGCTGGAGGAGCTCGAGCTTAGGATTTCAGAGCTTCAGCAGCAGCTGGCGTCATTGCAGTGCATCCGCGAGGCTGAGAGTTTCGTGGATAGCACCCCTTAAGAGAGTGCAGGCAGAGGGGGACTGGGTAACCACCAGACAGACAAGCAGGACCAGGCAGGTAGTGCAGGAGTCCCCTGAGTGCATGTCGCTCTCTAACCAGTGAGGGAGAGGGTTCCTGTGTGTAGTGCAGCCAGAGCCAAGTCCACAGCACCATGGATGGCTCAGTTATACAGGGGGGGAGGAGAAAGGTCAGGAGAGCAATAGTGATAGGGGGTTCTATAGTTAGAGGAACAGACAGGCGTTTCTGCGGCCGCAGACGTGATTCCAGGATGGTATGTTGCCTCCCTGGTGCCTGGGTCAAGTATGTCACTGAGCGGCTGTAGAACATTCTGTGGGGGGTGGGCGGGGTGAACAGCCAGAGGTCGTGGTCCATATCGGTACCAGCGACATAGGGAGAAAGAGGGATGAGGTCCTGCAGGAAGATTTTAAGGAGTTAGGAAAGAGATTAAGACGCAAGACCTGAAAGGTAGTAATCTCCAGATTACTCCCAGTGCCACATGCTAGTGAGTATGGAAATAGGAGGATGGAGCAGATGAATGCGTGACTGGAGAGATGGTGCAGGAGAGGGAGGGCTTTAGATTCCTGGGGCATTGGGACCATTTCTGGGGAAGGTGGGATCTGTACAGCCCGGACAGGTTGCAGCTCAACGGAACTGGGACTAATGTCCTCGCGGGGAGGTTCGCTAGTGCTCTATCGGGGGGGAGGCTTAAACTAATTTGGCAGGGGGATGGATACCAGGATGTAGCATTGGAAAGGAGAAACAAAGGGAACAAAGGATCGGGAGAGAAAGATAGCATTAGAGCAAGTAATAGTGCAGTATTAGGTGGGATCAGACTAAGAGAGAGTACAAGAAAGTCTAAGACTGGTTTGCAGTGCATGTGTGTAAACACACGAAGTGTGGTAAACAAGGTTGGTGAGCTGCAGGCGCAAATAGCCACATGGGAATATGATGATAACGGAGACCTGACTCAAGAAAGGGCAGGATTGGGTATTAAATATTCCTGGATATAAGGTGTTCAGGAAAGATAGGGAAGGAAAGAAAAGAGGGGGGGGGCAGTATTGATTAAGGAGAATATTGCAGTCCTGGAGAGAGAGGATGTCCTGGAGGGGTCAAGGACAGAATCTATTTGGTTAGAGTTAAGAAGTAAAAGAGGTGCCATTACACTACTGGGTGTATTCTATAGGCCACCAACTAATGGGAAGGATATAGAGGAGCAAATTTGCAGGGAAATTACAGAGAGGTGCAAAAGCTATAGAGTAGTGATAAAGAGGGATTTCAACTATCCTAATATGGACTGGGATAACAATAATAATATAAGGGGAAAGAGGGGAGGAATTTTTGAGATGTGTTTAGGGTAACTTTCTTAACCAGTACGTTTCCAGCCCAACGAGGAAGGAGGCATTGCTGGACTTGGTTCTCGGGAATGAGACTGGCCAAGTGGAGCAAGTATCAGTGGGGGAGGATTTAGGGATCAGCGATCATAGTATCATAAGGTTTAGAATAGCTATGGAAGAGGACACGGACCACTCGAAAGTAAAAATACTCACTTGGAGAAGGGCCAATTTTCAATGGAATGAGAACAGATCTGGCCTGGGTAAACTGGAATCAAAGATTGGCAGGCAAAACTGTAATTGAACAGTGGGCGGCCTTCAAAGGAGGAGATGGTTCGGATACAGTCCACGCACATTCCCACGAGGCAGAAAGGCAGCGCAACTAAAGCTAGAGCTCCCTGGATGATAAAAGCGATAGTGAGTAAGATGAAATGGAAAAAAGGAGCATATGACAGATGTCAGGTTAATAACACAAGTGAGAACCAGACAGAATATAGAAAGTTCAGAGGGGAAGTGAAAAAGGAAATAAGAGGGGCAAAGAGAGATTATGAGAATAGACTGGCGGCCAACATAAAAGGGAATCCAAAAGTCTTCGACAGGCATGTAAACGGTAAACGGGTAGAAAAAGGAGGGGTGGGGCCGATTAGGGACCATAAAAGAGATTTACTCATGACGGCAGAGGGATGGCCGAGGTACTAAACGAGCACTTTGAATCTGTCTTTACCAAGGAAGAAGATGCAGCCAGAGCCTCACTTCATCCAGGGAGCTCTAGCTTTAGTTGCGCTGCCTTTCTGCCTCGTGGGAATGTGCGTGGACTGTATCTGAACCATCTCCTCCTTTAAAGGCTGCCCACTGTTCAATTACAGTTTTGCCTGCCAATCTTTGATTCCAGTTTACCGGGGCCAGATCTGTTCTCATTCCATTGAAAATTGGCCCTTCTCCAAGTAAAGGTTCACTTATATTGATTCTGGGTATGGAAAAGTTGTCTTATGAGGAAAGATTGAACAGGTTGGGTCTATACTCATTGGAGTTTAGAAGAATGAGAGGAGATCTTATTGAAACATACAAGATTCTGAGGGGACGCGATAGGGTAGATGCTGAGAGGATGTTACCCCTCATGGTGGAATCTAAAACGAGGGGGCATAGTCTCAGAATAAGGGGTCGTCCGTTTAAGACAGAAATGAGGAGGAGTTTCTTCTCCCAGAGGGTCGTGAATCTTTGGACTTCTTTACCTCCAAAAGCTGTGGAGGCTGAGTCATTGAACACATTCAAGGCTGAGTTAGACAAATTTTTGATCAGCAAGGAAGTCAAAGGATAAGGGGAAAGGACAGGAAAGTGGAGTTGAGGTAAAAATCAGATCAGCCATGATCTCATTAAATGGTGGAGCAGGTTCGAGGGGCTGAATGGCCTACTCCTGCTCCTATCTCTTATGGTCTCCTATGGTAAAGGAAGATATAGTTGAGATACTGGATGGTCTAAAAATTGATAAAGAAGAGGTACTTGAAAGGCTAGCTGTACTTAAAGTAGATAAGTTACCCGGTCCGGATGGGATGCATCCTAGGTTGCTGAGGGAAGTAAAGGAGGAAATTGCGGAGGTTCTGGCCATAATCTTCCAAACATCTGTAGATACGGGGGTGGTGCCAGAGGACTGGAGAATTGCAAATGTTACACCCTTGTTCAAAAAAGGATGTAAGGATAAAGCCAGCAACTATAGGCCAGTCAGTTTAACCTCAGTGGTGGGGAAACGTTTAGAAATGATAATTCAGGATAGAATTAAGTCACTTGGACAAGTGTGGATTGATTTGGGAAAGCCAGCACGGATTTGTTAAAGGCAAATCGTGTTTAAATAACCTGCTAGAGTTTTTTGATGAGGTAACAGAGAGGGTAGATGAGGGCAATGCAGTTGATGTGGTGTATATGGACTTTCAAAAGGCGTTTGATAAAGTGCCGCATGGTAGGCTTATCATCAAGATTGCGGCCCATGGAATAAAGGGGGCAGCAGCAACATGGATACAGAATTGGCTAAGTGACAGGAAACAGAGAGTAGTGGTGAACGGTTTTATTTCGGACAGGAGGGAGGTGTACAGTGGTGTTCCCCAGGGGTCAGTGCTGGGACCACAGCTTTTCTTGATATATATATTAATGACTTGGACTTGGGTGTACAGGGCACAGTTTCCAAATTTGCAGATGTCCTTCAGGGGAGGAAACCTGCCATCCTTACCTGGTCTGGCCGAAATGTGACTCCACACCCACAGCAATGTGGTTGATTCTTAATTGCCCTCTGAAATGGCCCAGCAAGCACTCAGTTGTAAAATCTCGCTAAAAAAAGTAACAATAAGAATAAAACCGTACGGACCAACCGGCATCGGACCACAAGGCACCGGACAGGACAACGGCAAACCAAGCCCAGTCGACCCTGCAAAGTCCTCCTCACTAACATCTGGGGACTTGTGCCAAAATTGGGAGAGCTGTCCCACAGACTAGTCAAGCAACAGCCTGACATAGCCATACTCACAGAATCATACCTTTCAGCCAGCGTCCCAGGCTCTTCTATCACCATCCCTGGGTATGTCCTGTCCCACCGGCAGGACAGACCCACCAGAGGTGGCGATACAGTGATATACAGTCAGGAGGGAGTGGCCCTGCGAGTCCTCAACATTGACTCCGGACCCCATGAAATCTCATGGCATCAGGTCAAACATGGGCAAGGAAACCTCCTGCTGATTACCACCTACCGTCCTCCCTCAGCTGATGAATCAGTCCTCCTCCATGTTGAGCACCACTTGGAGGAAGCACTGAGGGTAGCAAGGGCACAGAATGTACTCTGGGTGGGGGACTTCAATGTCCATCACCAAGAGTGGCTCGGTAGCACCACCATTGACCAAGCTGGCCGAGTCCTGAAGGACATAGCTGCCAGACTGGGCCTGCGGCAGGTGGTAAGCGAACCAACACGAGGGAAAAACTTACTTGACCTCGTCCTCACCAATCTACCTGTCGCAAATGCATCTGTCCATGACAGTATTGGTAGGAGTGATCACCGCACAGTCCTCGTGGAGATGAAGTTCCGTCTTCGCACTGAGGGCACCATCCAACGTGTTGTGTGGCACTACCACCGTGCTAAATGGGATAGATTCAGAACAGATCTAGCAGCTCAAAACTGGGCATCCATGAGGCGCTGTGGGCCATCAGCAGCAGCAGAATTGTATTCCAGCACAATCTGTAACCTCATGGCCCGGCATATTCCTCACTCTTCCATTACCAACAAGCCAGGGGATCAACCCTGGTTCAATGAGGAGTGTAGAAGAGCATGCCAGGAGCAGCACCAGGCATACCTAAAAATGAGGTGCCAACCTGGTGAAGCTGCAACTCAGGACTACATGCATGCTAAACAGCGGAAGCAACATGCTATAGACAGAGCTAAACGATTCCACAACCAACGGATCAGATCAAAGCTCTGCAGTCCTGCCACATCCAGTCGTGAATGGTGGTGGACAATTAAACAACGAACGAGAGGAGGAGGCTCGACAAACATCCCCATCCTCAATGATGGCGGAGTCCAGCACTTGAGTGCAAAAGACAAGGCTGAAGCGTTTGCAACCATCTTCAGCCAGAAGTGCCGAGTGGATGATCCATCTCTGCCTCCTCCCGATATCCCCACCATCACAAAAGCCAATCTTCAGCCAATTCGATTCACTCCACGTGATATCAAGAAACGGCTGAGTGCACTGGATACAGCAAAGGCTATGGGCCCCGACAACATCCCAGCTGTAGTGCTGAAGACTTGTGCTTCAGAATTAGCTGCGCCTCTAGCCAAGCTGTTCCAGTACAGCAACAACACTGGCATCTACCCGACAATGTGGAAAATTGCCCAGGTATGTCCTGTCCACAAAAAACAGGACAAATCCAATCCGGCCAATTACCGCCCCATCAGTCTACTCTCAATCATCAGCAAAGTGATGGAAGGTGTCGACGACAGTGCTATCAAGCGGCACTTACTCACCAATAACCTGCTCACCGATGCTCAGTTTGGGTTCCGCCAGGACCACTCGGCTCCAGACCTCATTACAGCCTTGGTCGAAACGTGGACAGAAGAGCTGAATTCCAGAGGTGAGGTGAGAGTGACTGCCCTTGACGTCAAGGCAGCATTTGACCGAGTGTGGCACCAAGGAGCCCTCGTAAAATTGAAGTCAATGGGAATCAGGGGAAAAACTCTCCAGTGGCTGGAGTCATACCTAGCACAAAGGAAGATGGTAGTGGTTGTTGGAGGCCAATCATCTCAGCCCCAGGGCATTGCTACACGAGTTCCTCAGGGCAGTGTCCCAGCCCCAACCATCTTCAGCTGCTTCATCAATGACCTTCCCTCCATCATAAGGTCAGAAATGGGGACGTTGGCTGATGATTGCACAATGTTCAGTTCCATTTGCAACCCCTCAGATAATGAAGCAGTCCGAGCCTGCATGCAGCAAGACCTGGACAACATCCAGGCTTAGGTTCATAAGTAGCAAGTAACATTCGCGCCAGACAAGTGTCAGGCAATGACCATCTCCAACAAGAGAGAGCCTGACCACCTCCCCTTGACATTCAACGCCATTACCATCACCGAATCCCCCACCAGCAACATCCTGGGGGTCACCATTGACCAGAAACTTAACTGGACCAGCCATATAAATACTGTGGCTACAAGAGCAGGTCAGAGGCTGGGTATTCTGCGACGAGTGACTCACCTCCTGACTCCCCGAAGCCTTTCCACCATCTACAAGGCACAAGTCAGGAGTGTGATGGAATACTCTCCACTTGCTTGGATGAGTGCAGCTCCATCAACACTCAAGAAGCTCGACACCATCCAGGACAAAGCAGCCTGCTTGATTGGCACCCCATCCAACACCCTAAACATTCACTTCCTTCACCACCGGCGCAGTGTGTACCATCCACAGCAACTCGCCAAGGCTTCTTCGACAGCACATGGGAACGACACCACCTGCACGTTCCCCTCCAAGTCACACACCATCCCGACTTGGAAATATATCGCCGTTCCTTCATCGTCGCTGGGTCAAAATCCTGGAACTCCCTTCCTAACAGCACTGTGGGAGAACCGTCACCACACGGACTGCAGCGGTTCAAGAAGGCGGCTCACCACCACCTTCTCAAGGGCAATTAGGGATGGGCAATAAATGCCGGCCTCGCCAACGATGCCCATGTCCCACGAACGAATAAAAAAAATGACACAAAACTTGGAAGGGTAGTAAACAGTGAGGGGGCTCGTGATAGACTTCAAGAGGATATAGACAGGCTGGTGGCATGGGCGGACACATGGCAGATGAAATTTAACGCAGAAAAATGTGAAGTGATACATTTTGGTTGGAAGAACGAGGAGAGGCAATGTAAACTGGAGGGCATTACTCTAAAAAGAGTACAGGAACAGAGCGATCTGGGGGTATATGTGCACAAATCGTTGAGGGTGGCAGGGCAGCTTGAGAAAGTGGTTAAAAAAGCATACGGGATCCTGGGCTTAATAAATAGAGGCATCGAGTACAAAAGTACGGAAGTCATGATGAACCTTTATAAAACACTGGTTCGGCCACAGCTGGGTATTGTGTCCAGTTCTGGGCACCGCACTTCAGGAAAGATGTGAAGGCCTTAGTGAGGGTGCAGAAGAGATTTACTGGAATGATTCCAGCGATGAGGGGCTTTAGACTGGAGAAGCTGGGGTTGTTCCCCTTAGAACAGAGACGGTTGCAAGGAGATTTGACAGAGGTATTCAAAATCATGAAGGGTCCAGACAGAGTAGATAGAGAGAAACTGTTCCCATTGGCAGAAGGGTCAAGAACCAGAGGACATAGATTTAAGGTGATTGGCAAAAGAACCGAAGGAGACATGAGGAAAAACTTTTTTACACAGTGGTTATGATCTGGAATGCACTGCCCGAGGGGGTAGTGGAGGCAGATTCAACCATGATTCAAATGGGAACTGAATAAGTACTTGAAAAGAAAAAAATTGCAGGGTTACGGACATCGGGTGGGGAGTGGCACCAGCTGGATTGCTCTTGCAATGGCCTCCTTACGTGCTGTAACCTTTCTATGATTCTAGAGGAGATCATGATCAAACTGTACCATACTTTGGTCAGACTGCACCTGGAGTACTGTGTCTAGTTCTGAGACACAAGGGAGACATTCAAATGCTGGAGGCAGTGCAGAGAAAAGCCACTATGTTCATCCCTAGTGTCAGAGGTCTGAGTTATGAGGAAAGACTGGAGAAACTTGAGATTTTCAGCCTGGAAAGGAGGTGTCTTAGAGGTTATTTTCGAGGTGTATAAGATAGTAAATGATATGAAAATGGTAAATCCGGAATACTACTTTTAAATTAAACTATGGGATTCGGGCAAAGGGATACAGGTTCAAACTAATAAAAGGTAATTTTAGGACTGATAGCATGAAATTCCGGGTACGGTAGCATAGTGGTTATGTCACTGGACTAGTAATCCAGAGGCCTGGACTAAAATCCAGAGTCATGAGTTCAAATCCCGCCACGGCAGCTGGCGAATTTAAATTCAATTAATTAATTAAATTCAATTAATTAAATAAAGATCTGGAATTAAAGTACTAGTATCAGTAATGATGGCCATGAAACTACCGGATTGTCGTAAAAACCCATCTGGTTCACTAATGTCTTTAGGGAAGGAAACCTGCCGTCCTTACCCGGTCTGGCCTATATGTGACTCCAGACCCAGAGCAATGTGGTTGATTCTTAATTGCCCTCTGAAATGGCCTAGCAAGCCACTCAGTTGTAAAATCTCGCTACGAAAAGTTATAACAAGAATAAAACCGGACGGACCACCCAGCATCGGACCACTAGACACCAGACACGACAACGGCAAAACACCAAGCCCAGTCGACCCTGCAAGGTCCTCCTCACTAACATCTGGGGACTTGTGCCAAAATTGAGAGAGCTGTCCCACAGACTAGTCAAGCAACAGCCTGACATAGCCATACTCACAGAATCATACCTTTCAGCCAGCGTCCCAGGCTCTTCTATCACCATCCCTGGGTATGTCCTGTCCCACCGGCAGGACAGACCCACCAGAGGTGGCGGTACAGTGATATACAGTCAGGAGGGAGTGGCCCTGCGAGTCCTCAACATTGACTCTGGACCCCATGAAATCTCATGGCATCAGGTCAAACATGGGCAAGGAAACCTGCTGATTACCACCTACCGTCCTCCCTCAGCTGATGAATCAGTCCTCCTCCATGTTGAGCACCACTTGGAGGAAGCACTGAGGGGAGCAAGGGCACAAAATGTACTCTGGGTGGGGGACTTCAATGTCCATCACCAAGAGTGGCTCGGTAGCACCACTACTGACCGAGCTGGCCGAGTCCTGAAGGACATAGCTGCCAGACTGGGCCTGCGGCAGGTGGGAAGCGAACCAACACGAGGGAAAAACTTACTTGACCTCGTCCTCACCAATCTACCTGTCGCAAATGCATCTGTCCATGACAGTATTGGAAGGAGTGACCACCGCACAGTCCTCGTGGAGATGAAGTCCTGTCTTCGCACTGAGGACACCATCCAACGTGTTGTGTGGCACTACCACCGTGCTAAATGGGATAGATTCAGAACAGATCTAGCAGCTCAAAACTGGGCATCCATGAGGCGCTGTGGGCCATCAGCAGCAGAATTGTATTCCAGCAAAATCTGTAACCTCATGGCCCGGCATATTCCTCACTCTACCATTACCAACAAGCCAGGGGATCAACCCTGGTTCAATGAGGAGTGTAGAAGAGCATGCCAGGAGCAGCAGCAGGCGTACCTAAAAATGAGGTGCCAACCTGGTGAAGCTACAACTCAGGACTACATGCATGCTAAACAGCGGAAGCAACATGCTATAGACAGAGCTAAGCGATTCCACAACCAACGGATCAGATCAAAACTCTGCAGTCCTGCCACATCCAGTCGTGAATGGTGGTGGACAATTAAACAACTAACGGGAGGAGGAGGCTCTGCAAACATCCCCATCCTCAATGACGGCGGAGTGCAGCACGTGAGTGCAAAAGACAAGGCTGAAGCGTTTGCAACCATCTTCAGCCAGAAGTGCTGAGTGGATGATCCATCTCGGCCTCCTCCCGATATCCCCACCATCACGGAAGCCAGTCTTCGGCCAATTCGATTCACTCCACGTGATATCAAGAAACGGCTGAGTGCACTGGATACAGCAAAGGCTATGGGCCCCGACAACATCCCAGCTTTAGTACTGAAGACTTGTGTTCCAGAACTAGCTGCGCCTCTAGCCAAGCTGTTCCAGCTACAACACTGGCATCTACCCAACAATGTGGAAAATTGCCCAGGTATGTCCTGTCCACAAAAAGCAGGACAAATCCAATCCGGCCAATTACCGCCCCATCAGTCTACTCTCAATCATCAGCAAAGTGATGGAAGGTATCGACGACAGTGCTATCAAGCGGCACTTACTCACCAATAACCTGTTCACCGATGCTCAGTTTGGGTTCTGCCAGGACCACTCGGCTCCAGACCTCATTACAGCTTTGGTCCAAACATGGACAAAAGAGTTGAATTCCAGAGGTGAGGTTAGAGTGACTGCCCTTGACATCAAGGCAGCATTTAACCGAGTGTGGCACCAAGGAGCCCTCGTAAAATTGAAGTCAATGGGAATCTGGGGGAAAACTCTCCAGTGGCTGGAGTCATACCTAGCACAAAGGAAGATGGTAGTGGTTGTTGGAGGCCAATCATCTCAGCCCCAGGACATTGCTGCAGGAGTTCCTCAGGGCAGTGTCCTAGGCCCAACCATCTTCAGCTGCTTCATCAATGACCTTCCCTCCATCATAAGGTCAGAAATGGGGATGTTCGCTGATGACTGCACAGTGTTCAGTTCCATTCGTAACCCCTCAAATAATGAAGCAGTCCGGGCCCGCATGCAGCAAGACCTGGACAACATCCAGGCTTGGGCTCATAAGTGGCAAGTAACATTCACGGCAGATAAGTGCCAGGCAATGACCATCTCCAACAAGAGAGAGTCTAACCACCTCCCTTTGACATTCAACGGCATTACCATCGCCGAATCCCCCACCATCAACATCCTGGGTGTCACCATTGACCAGAAACTTAACTGGACCAGCTATATAAATACTGTGGCTACGAGAGCAGGTCAGAGGCTGGGTATTCTGCGGCGAGTGACTCACCTCCTGACTCCTCAAAGCCTTTCCACCATCTACAAGGCACAAGTCAGGAGTGTGATGGAATACTCTCCACTTGCTTGGATGAGTGCAGCTCCAACAACACTCAAGAAGCTCGACACCATCCAAGATAAAGCAGCCCACTTGATTGGCACCCCATCCACCACCCTAAACATTCACTCCCTTCACCACCGGCGCACTGTGGCTGCAGTGTGTACCATCCACAGGATGCACTGCAGCAACTCGCCAAGGCTTCTTCGACAGCACCTCCCAAACCCGCGACCTCTACCACCTAGAAGGACAAGGGCAGCAGGCACATGGGAACAACATCACCTGCACGTTTCGCTCCAAGCCACACACCATCCCGACTTGGAAATATATCGCCGTTCCTTCATTGTCGCTGGGTCAAAATCCTGGAACTCCCTTCCTAACAGCACTGTGGGAGAACCGTCACCACACGGACTGCAGCGGTTCAAGAAGGCGGCTCACCACCACCTTCTCAAGGGCAATTAGGGATGGGCAATAAATGCTGGCCTCGCCAGCGACGCCCACATCCCGTGAACGAATAAAAAAAAAATTCAGAGAGTGATCAACAACAACAGAAGTAACTTGCATTTATAAAGATTTTTAATGTAGAAGGGACTTCACTGTATTGTATTCAAAGAGAAATAGCCAAAGAAGGAGATATTTGGGGGCGGGGGAAGTGATTAAAAACTTGGTCAATAGGTAAGTTTTAAGTAGGATTTTAAAGGAGGAGAGGCAGAGCGGTTTAGGGAGTAAATTCCAGTGCATTGGGCCTAGATGGCTGAAGTCACAGCCGCCAGTGGTGGGATGAAAGGATTGGGGGGGGGGGATGCACATGAAGCCAGAGTTGGCGGAACGCAGAATTCTAGGAGGGTTGTGGAGCTGGAGAAGGTTTCAGAGATAGGGAGGGGCGAGGCCATGAAAAGATTTAAGCACGAGGATGAGAATTTTAAACTTGAAATGTCGAGGGACTGAAAGCCAATTTCGGTCAATGAGCACAGGGGTTGATGGGTAAGTCATACTTGGTATGGAATAAGATATGGGCAGCAGAGTTTTAAGTGAGCTGAAGATTGTGGCGGGATTAGGCATTGGAATAGTCAAGTCTGGAGTTAACAAAGGCATGGACGAGGGTTTCAGCAGCATGTGGCTGAGACAGGGTAGGGCTGGGCGTTGTTACATAGGTGGAAGTAGTCGGTTCTTTGTGAAGGAGAGGATATGGCGTCAGAAGCTCAGCTCGGGGTCAAATAGGATGGCGAGGTTGAGAACAGTGTGGTTCAATGTGAGACAGTGGCCGGGGAGGAGATGGAATAGGTGACAAGGGTATGGATGATTGCTTTGGATTGTGGGAAAAATAAGCATGGATTTGGGAGGTGATAACACATTCAAGGACTTCGGAGAGGAAAAGGAGATTGGAGGCGGGCCCTAGTTTGCAAGAATAGAGGGGTTGTGGGAGGGTTTTTTGAGGATGGAGGTATGATGGTGGTTTTAAAGAGAGGGGGACTGTATCTGAGGAGAGGGAACTATTTACAATGTCAACAAGCATGGGAGCCAGGAAGGGAAGTTGGGTGGTCAGTTTAGTGAGAATGGGGTCAAGAGAGCAGGAGGTGGGCCTCAGGCCAGTCAGTCTAACCTCGGTGGTGGGTAAATTATTGGAATCAATTCTGAGGGACAGCATAAATCATCATTTAGAAAGGCATGGGTTAATCAAGGACAGTCAGCATGGATTTTGTTACGGGAAGGTCGTGTCTGATTAACTTGATTGAATTTTTTGAGGCGGTAATAAGGAGGGTCGATGAGGGTAACGCGTTTGATGTGGTGCACATGGATTTTAGCAAGGCTTTTGACAAGGTCACACATGGCAGACTGGTCAAAAAAGTAAAAGCCCATGGGATCCAAGGGAAAGTGGTAAGTTCGATCCAAAATTGGCTCAGTGGCTGGAAGCAAAGGGTAATGGTCAACGAGTGTTTTTGTGACTGGAAGGCTGTTTTCAGTGGGGTTCCCAGGGCTCAGTACTAGGTCTCTTGCTTTTTGAAGTATATATTAATGATCTGGACTTGAATGTGGGGGGCTTGATCAAGAAGTTTTCAGATGATACAAAAATTGGCCATGTGGTTGATAGGAGGAAAGCTGTAGACTGCAGGAAGATATTAATGGACTGATCAGCATGGGCAGAAAAGTGGCAAATAGAATTCAATCCAGAGAAGTATGAGGTAATGCATATGGGGAGAGCAAACAAGGCAAGGAAGTGCACAATAAATTGGAGGACACTGAGGTGTAGAGGAACAAAGGGACCTTGGAGTGCATGTCCACAGATCCTTGAAGGTGGCAGGAGAGGTGGATACGGTGGTTAAAAAGACATACGGGATACTTTCCTTTATTAGCCAAGGCATGGAATATAAGAGCAGGGAGGTTATGCTGGAACTGTATAAAATATTTATTAGGCCACAGCTTGAGTACTGCGTACAGTTCTGGTCACCACATTATAGGAAAGATGTGATTGCACTCGAGAGGGTACAGAGATTTACGAGGATGTTGCCAGGGCTAGAGAATTTTAGCAATGAGAAAAGATTGGATAGGCTGGGGTTGTTCTCTTTGGAACAGAGGAGGCTGAGGGGAGATTTAATTGAGAAATATAAAATTATGACGGGTCTAGATAGAGTGAATAGGGAGGACCTATTTCCCTTACCAGAGGGTCAGTGACCGGGGGGCATAGATTTAAAGTAGTTGGTAGAAGGATTAGAGGGGAGCTGAGGAGAAATTTTTTCACCCAGAGGGTGGTGGGGATCTGGAACTCATTGCCTGAAAGGGTAGTAGAGGCAGAAACCCTCAACTCATTTAAAAAGTTCTTGGGTGTGCTCTTGAAGTGCCTTAACCTACAGGGCTATGGACCAAGTGCTGGAAAGTGGGATTAAGCTGGATAGCTCTTTCTCGGCCAGCACGGACACAATGAGCCGAATGGCCTCCTTCTGTGCCGTAACTTTCTATGATTCATGGATAAGGTGAGCTTCCTGAGGGCATATGGGGAGATAGGAGAAAATTACAGAGAGACATGGGTTGAGGGTTGGGGGGGACCTTGGGATGTTTTGGCTTGGTAACCAAGGGGGAGTGGGAGTCTGGCAGATGTAATTGAACATATGGTTTCAATCTTAGTGACCAAGATGTCCATGAGCTCCATGTACTTGTTTTTGGAGGTGAGGATGGAGGGGGTAGGGAGAGTTATTTAAGGAATGGCAAAATGTAGCCATTAATTTTTCCAAATGATTCCCTTAGTTTCCAAAAATCTAGGAGAGATGAAAGGTGGCTTGACTGGGTGAAAGGAAGGGGAGGAGATAGGAGGAGGTGAGGCCTCAAGATTTATTTAAAAAGGTAGATAGATGTAATGGTTTCAGTTCGGGAGCAGGGCTTTCAGATAGAATGTGGGGCCACAAAACCCCCTGGAATCAGTTAAGAAACAATTAGATGCAACAATAAGGGGACTGTAGGGCCTTTCTAGATGGAATGATTTAAGATGGGCCAAATGGCCCCTCTCATCCATAAGTCTCTTGTGATATTTAAGTGTAATTTGCAATTACAGTATATCTCACATCGTCAACAGTCTGCAATGATACTTCGGCACTATGACAATTTGAGTGCCATTAAGGAATCTTTCCTCTTATAGAAACAGGATACATGTTCTCTACAAGGAATGTTTTTTCCAAGGAAATCTTTATTCTTCGATCTATTACATAGAATGTACAACACAGAAACAGGCCATTTGACCCAACTGGTCTCCACACCAGCCTCCTCCCATCCTACTTCATCTAATCCTAGCTGCATATTCTTCTATTCCTTTCTTCATGTGTTTATCTAGCTTCCCCTTAAATGCTATTCCCCTCAACTACTCTTTGTGATAGTTCCACATTCTA
This sequence comes from Heptranchias perlo, assembly GCF_035084215.1. NCBI lineage: Eukaryota > Metazoa > Chordata > Chondrichthyes > Hexanchiformes > Hexanchidae > Heptranchias > Heptranchias perlo. Next base: position 5,943,678 of record NC_090339.1, read on the forward strand.
ACCACTCTCTGGGTAAAGAAATTTCTCCTGAATTTATGGCCACTAGTTTTGGTCTCCCCCATAGGTGGAATCACCTTCTCTACGTCATCCCTCAACCTTCTCTTTTTATAGAATCATAGAAATGTATGGCACAGAAGGAGGCCATTCAGCCCATCATGTCTGTGCTGGCCAAAAAAAGAGCCATCCAGTTTAATCCCACTTTCCAGCACTTGGTCCGTAGCCTTGTAGATTATACAACTTCAAGTGCATATCCAAGTGTTTTTTAAATGAGTTGAGGGTTTCTGCCTCTACCACAATTTCAGGCAGTGAGTTCCAGACCCCCACCACCCTCTGGATGAAAACATTTCTTCTCAGCTCCCCTCTAATCCTTCTACCAATTACTTTAAATCTATGCCCCCTGGTTATTGACCTCTCTGCTAAGGGAAATAGGTCCTTCCTGTCCACTCTATCTAGGCCCCTCATAATTTTATACATTTCAATTAAATCTCCCCTCAATCTCCTCTGTTCCAAAGAAAACAACCCCAGCCTATCCAATCTTTCCTCACAGCTAAAATTCTCCAGTCCTGGCAACATCCTCGTAAATCTCCTCTGTACCCTCTCCAATGCAATCACATCTTTCCTGTAATGTGGTGACCAGAACTGTACACAGTGCTCAAGCTGTCGCCTAACTAGTGTTTTATACAGTTCTAGCATAACTTCCCTGCTCTTATATTCTGTGCCTCAGCTAATAAAGGAATGTATCCCGTATGCCTTCTTAATCACCTTATCTATCTGTCCTCCTACCTTCAAGGATCTGTGGACAAGCTGTCCAAGGTCCCTCTGTTCCTCTACACCTCTCAGTACCCTCCCATTTATTGTGTATTCCCTTCGCTTGCCTAGTTTGCCCTCCCCATATGCATTATCTCACACTTCTCCGAATTGAATTCCATTTGCCACTTTTCTGCCCACCTGACCAGTCCATTGATATCTTCCTGCAGTCTACAGCTTTCATTCTCACTATCAACCACACGGCCAATTTTTCTATCATCTGCAAACTTCTTCATCATGCCCCTACATTTAAGTCTAAATCATTAATATATACCACAAAAAGCAAGGGACCTAGTACTGAGCCCTGCGGAACCCCACTGGAAACAGCCTTCCAGTCACAAAAACACCCGTCGATCATTACCCTTTGCTTCCTGCCACTGAGCCAATTTTGGATCGAACTTGCCACTCTCCCTTGGATCCCATGGGCTTTTACTTGTTTGACCAGTCTGCCATGTGTGACCTTGTCAAAAGCCTTGCTTAAAATCCATGTAGACTACATCAAACACGCTATTCTCATCGACCCTCCTTGTTACCTCAAAAAATTTAATTAAGTTAGTTAGACACGACCTTCCCTTAACAAATCCATGCTGACTGTCCTTGATTAATCCATGCCTTTCTAAATGACGATTAATACTGTCCTTCAGAATTATTTCCAATAATTTGTCTACCACCGAGGTCAGGTTGACTGGCCTGTAATTACTCAGTCTATCCCTTTTTAAACAATGGTGCAACGTTAGCAGCCCTCCAATCCTTCAACACCATGCCTGTAGCCAGGGAGGATTAGAAAATGATGGTCAGAGCCTCCGTTATTTCCTCCCTTGCTTCTCTTAACAGCCTGGGATACATTTCATCCGGGACTGGCAATTTATCTACTTTCAAAGATGCTAAACCCCTTAATACTTCCTCTCTCACTATGTTTATCCCATCCAATATTTCACACTCCTCCTCCTTAACTACAATGTCTGCATCGTCCCTCTCTTTTCTGAAGGCAGATGCAAAGTATTCATTAAGAACCGAAGCACATCTTCAGCCTCCACGCATAGGTTACCTGTTTGGTGTCTAATAGGCCCTACTCTTTCCTTAGTTATCCTCTTGCTCTTTGTGTATTTACAAAACATCTTTGGGTTTTCCTTGATTTTACTTGCCAATCTTTTTTCATGCCCTCTCTTTGCTTTCCTAATTTCCTTTTTAATTTCACCCCAATTCTATACTCTTGTCGGCTTTCTGTAGTATTGAGCTCTCGGTGTCTGACATAAGCTTCCCTTTTTTGCATTATCTTACCATGTATGCTCCTTGACATACAGGGCACTCTAGATTTGGCATTCCCCCCCTATTTCTTTGGGGACATATTTGCTCTAAATCCTCACTATCTCCCCCTTGAATGCCTCCCACTGCTCTGACACTGAGAACGCTGTTCTGGCTCAGTACTTATCTAGAGAAAAGAGCACGTATTATGTTCTCTCATTTCCTATACAGTGTGTGAGTATTTTCTAAAATCAGCTTGCCACTTAAAGAAGGTTTATCATGCCCTGTGAGAGCACATTCTGTCATCGTTATGTATCACATCTGTTTTTTCCTTCTTGTTTGCATTCCCACCATTGTCATTCATCATACTCTTGTATTATCCTTAGGTGAGTAAGACAACTTGTAGTTGTTGGTCCTGCATCCAGCTTTGCTTATGAGCCGTTTTCCCTCCTATAATGTACTTCAGAGACTTTGTTCCATTCTATGTCAGTTATTAGTTTGGAAATCTATGTGAATTGCAGAAAGTCGCTTCCTGTTACCGAGAGTCACCACTGCTGTGTCCACACAAAGTTTTGTTTGTGGTTTGCATAATATTGAGGGATGGCTGTAGAAGAATTGACATGGCTGCAGCAATGTCCCAGAATGTTTCATAAGCTGTAAACTTCTGCAGGCTGTTCCACTTGCTTGGTTTCTTTTTTTAAAACTTTCCTAGGAAAGAGTCAGCCAAAAACACATCGGGAACGTGTTTTATTAGAGCTGCCACATCACTTATCCTAGGCTTCTTTGTGGGATAAGCACAAAGAAAGAGCCATACAGCAGTTCAGTCTGTTCTTAACCACACTCACCCCTGCAGCAGTTCGTGCAGAAACACAGTCTAGGCTCATCTTTGACTGTTGTTTGACCTCTTCCCTGGATACCCACGTTTTGGAGACTAGACATTATTTTACATGGTTAAACCGGGATAATGAATGTGTGTCTGTTGGAAACAAGTTTCCATATCAAGCCTTAGCAAACTTAAAAAACAATGTAACTTGATATTCACTGCCCTCTTGGAGTATATTTATACTACAGTTGTAGCATTCGTGCGATGCACTTTGTTCTGGAGTCAGTTTGGATCTTAACACCTGTTTTATGCTACGAGTTTCACATTGGTGTGAAGCCAAACCTCTTTGAATCAGATCTAACTTGTCGTATAAGCACGTCCTTGGTATGTGTTTTTATTATTTTTTTGGAAAGTACTATTCTTGCTTAGCTGATGTGTGTTGTCGTGGTTGAATTTAATTGTAACGGTAATTAGTTCAGATAAAAATAGTGGCATCTCCATTAGCTCAGTGCAGTTGCCAAGAAAGATATTTTAGATGTTGTTTTTCTGGTTTCATTGCATGCATTGGGATTCCTTCCATGAATTTAAAATCCTTAAAAAAAAGAATTCATTAAAGGTAAGGTCATACTCTTGGGAACATCCATTGCAGTATGTAGAACCTACTCAAACATTCCTCTTTTTTTCTAACACTGTTTTGTTAAACAACAAAATAGCTGTGCCATGTTATATGATTTCAAATTAAACTAATACATGAGCTTTTCATTTCATCGGTCAAAATTTACTTTTTGTGTTTGATGATGCCATATTATTTGGTTAAGTATACCAGTTACCCCTCTCTACCCCTCTGTATTACCCACTGTATGGAAATTGTGACTGTGGCAACAACCTGTTGGTACAAACGAGGCAACACAATTGACTCCAGAAGAATTGAGACCCCCCCCCCCACTTCACAAACAGATGATTTCAGTAGCCTGACTCAAGGAAGTATTTCCCCAAAAGGCGACATAAACAGTGCCATCTGAAGTACAGGTAGCCATCTTTTCTAGGCATTACTGAGCTCAGCCTACCCATACAGGCAAGCATAGTCATTTTTCACTCGCTGATCTGTATGCATAACAAACCAAGTCACAAATCGCCATTTTAAAACTGCACGTGTACAGGCGTATTGTCTTTTGTGCGCTGGCTGCTGGGAGTCCATCCCACAGATATGCACGGAGAGGTTTCTGCAGCATAAGGACACAAAGCAATACTGCGAAACTGTTTCTCTTCTCCAATATAAATAGGTCACAAATTACCATGAGAATCACTTGTTTTCGATGGAGAAAAGAAGATTCAGAGGGGACTTGATTCAGGAACTAAAAATGACTGAGAAGCATAGAACATGTAGATACAAGAAAGTTATTCGAGTTGGACTGACAGCAAAACTAGAGCAAATGCAAAGTTAACAAGCCTCAAGCGAGACTAGAGATTAGTTTTTAAAAAAAGGAATCAACACAGAAGGTAGTACACATGTAGAGCAGACACCCAGTCACTAACAGCTGGATGAATATCTGATCGTGAATGGGATTAAAGGTTGTAAAGACAAGTGTGGGTAAAGAAAGTCAAATACTCTAAGGAATATGAAGCTCCTGCTATGGCGGTCAACTGGTGATGGGTGAATTATGTGGTAAAGTCAGATGGACATTCTGGAGTTTTTCTTCCCTGATGAGGGTGAATAATTTGGGTAGAGTCCATTATAGGATAAATTGTATGTGTCCAGAAAACAGGACAAAGACAGATGACAGTCATTCTTAGCTTATCTACCAGGAACAAAAGGCACTCCCCCTCTCCTTGCCCTCTTACATACGAACAATGACGGACTGGAAAAGATCCTCTGGTCCATTCAGCCTGTCCCACACAACTGCGTTGCCTTGTGCATCACAATATATACACTCCGCATCCCACCTGAAAGCCAGGTGATGATCTAGGAGAGGCGAAAACCAGATTAAAAACCCAGACCAGTTAGAGGAAAGAAATCTGGGAAGTTCCTCTCCGACCCTCTAAGGCGATCAAAACTACCTCCAGGAGATCACTCTGTCCCTGATAATGCCATGCAGTACCTACCTTCTTGTACAAGGTGACCTCCACCCCAGCCAAGACAGGACCAGAAAAAATCTTCTCCATCATGTCATCCAACTGGATCTTGAATGAACCTTGAAGTTTTCACCTCTGCTACCCTACCCAGAATGCTATTCCAAATGTTGATCGTTCTTTGTATGTCAGTCCGAAATTGACCCCAACCCTTTGCTCTTTAGTTGTGGCTTACGTTTAAGCAGTGCTCTGCATTTATCTTTTCTACACCAATTAATGTCTTGAAGATCCCATCTCACTCAGTGCCTACAATATTATCAGAATTTAATCTGCAGTGAATTACACTGGAGAATGTATGGAGTGGCATAACATGATATTCATTTCAGCATCTAACATTTTTATATTAACTCTTGGGATGTAGGCGACATTAGCAAGGCCAACATTTATTGCCCATTCCTAGTTGCCTTTGAGAAGGTGGTGGTGAGCCGCCTTCTTGAACCGCTGTAGTCCGTGTGGTGAAGGTATTCCCAAAGTGCTATTAGATAGGGAGAACCAGGATTTTGACCCAGTGACGATTAAAGAACGGTAATATATTTCCAAGTCAGGATGGTGTGTGACTTGGAGGGGAACTTGGAGGTGATGGTGTTCCCATGCACCTGCTACTTTTGTCCTTCTACGTGGTGGAGGTCGCGGGTTTGGGAGCTGCTGTCGATGAAGTGATGGAATGACAGTTTCTGTTTTTTGTGAAAAGCAATGACTTCTCTGTTCATTTCCATGGGCTTGCAAGTTGTATCACTGTTTTTCTCAAAGATCTCATCCTGTCCAGTGGTCTTACCTGGGCAGAATTGCTGTTAATACCCTCAACTGTGATTCCCAGCTAAGTTGTTGGAATCAGCCACCAAGAGAATGCAAGGTGCTGCCTCAGAGGGAAGGAAAATTTGAGGACAACTTATGTCATTTCTGAAAGGTTGACCAACCATTGTCAGAGGCCTGAAAATCAAGGAACGGTGTAGGAAATGTAAGAATACAGAAGAGGGAAACCAGAATGATTGAGGAGTTGGAGGGATTGGGTTGTGAGGAGTGATCATGTAAATTGGGCATGTTCTCACTGGAAAAGAGATGGTTGAGAGGTGATATGGTTGCTGTTTTTAGGATTCTAAAGGGACCAGATAATGTAGACAAGCTATTTCACCTTGTCCAGAACTGTAGAACCAGATGACACGGCCTGCACTCGAAGGGGGGTAAATTGAACACTCATCTGCGGAAACTATTTCAGTGAGTGAGTGGTCAATCTATGGAACAGGATCCCTGGGGAGATGGTGGAAGCAGTTAGTATTGATTCATTCAAATGCAAGTTAGATTTCTTTCAGAAAATAACATTTTGGGATACAGTATAAGAGTAATTTGAGACATGACATGTGGTAAGTGTAACATGCTTTGGGTGAACAGGTGACTTTGGACCAATGGTTCCCAAAGCTCTCCACCACTGGGGTTTTCCTCGCCTCATGTCTGGGTCTGTTGTAGACTCATTGATAGAGATTGATTGCCATGATTAGTCAACAACTCCATTATCGTTGTATCATGTGACTACCAGGATGGTAGAAGGTGAACTGGATGGACCTTGGCCTTTTTTTGTCTAGCAATTCCCATGTTCTTATGAAGGATATGAAAACCTATACGAAATGGAATGATAGTTTGTTCTTATGTTAATTTGTATTTGAAATAACCACAATTTTATTTGTACTTTGTCGAAATTTCTGGAACAAAGATGTATGCATGGCTACAATATCAGCTGATTATAATAATTGGTTTCTTACATAATGGCTAGAAATTATAGTTTAGCAGTACATTAGCAACCGGTGAAGTGGCCCCCAAACCGCATTTAAACATAGTCAGAAAGGGGTAGCGGGGAAAGAGAGAAATTGTACTACCTGTCCTGGGCAGTGGAGGAATTTGTCTGGTCAGTACTGCTACTATGTACCAATGTTTTTACTCAAATATTGTATGTGGCTCCAATGTCCTCATTCGACTGACCAATATGTGATAACAATCTCTTACAGGTCCACTTAGTTTGAAATGGAGCCTTTTAATCAATGTACCAAGGATACCGTGCACAGTACTAATCACTGGCAGTAGTAGATGCTTTTAGTGGATTTATTTTCACAAAAGGCAGCTCTTGGAAACAAGCCACTTTCTTATTAAACAGTGTAAAAACAATTTAATTTACTGATTTTAAATTACTTTAATAGGTAACTCTTAACGAAGTACACTGGTAGTTTAGAGCTGAAAAGACTGTGCATGGCACTAATACTGAGGGGTGTTTCTGTGTGGCAAGTTTATAGCCCAGATTCTCCGAGCTCAGCTTCCCGCTGGGGACATGGGATGGTGGAATCACAATCAGAAGTGTGAGGTTAAGGCATTTGGGGAGGGCAAACAAGGCAAGGGAATACATAATAAATGGGAGGATAATGAGAGAGAACAGAGGGACCTGGATGTAGCAGGACAGGTAGATAAGGTGGTTAAAAAGGCGTATGGGATACTTTCCTTTATTAGCCAAGGAATAGAATATAAGAGCAGGGAAGTTATCCCAGAACTGTATAAACACTAATTAGGCACAGTTCTGGTCACCACATTACAGGAAAGATGTGATTGCACGAGAGAGGGTACAAAGGAGATTTACGAGGATGTTGCCAGGACTGGAGAATTTTAGCTATAAAGAAAGATTGGATAGGCTGGGGTAGTTTTCATTGGAACAGAGGAGGCTGAGGGTTGATTTAATTGAGGTATGTAAAATTATGAGGGGACTGGATAGAGTGGATAGGGAGGACCTATTTCCCTTAGCAGAGGGGTCAGTGACCAGGGAGCATAGATTTAAAATAATGGGTAGAAGGATTAGAGGGGAGCTGAGGAGAAATTATTTCACCCAGAGGTGTCTGGAACTCACTGCCTGAAAGGGTGGTGGAGGCAGAAACCCTCAACACTTTTAAAAAGTACTTGGATGTGCACTTGAAGTGTCGTAACCTACAAGGCTACGGACCAAGTGCTGGAAAGTGGGATTAAGCTGGATAGCTCTTTTTCAGCCAGAACGGACACGATGGGCCGAATGGACTCCTGTGCCGTAACTTTCTATGATTCTATGAATCACCCTTAGATTGTACACAACTTTCATGTGCAGTTAAAGGCATTTAGACAAACCTGCCATAGTGGAATGGGACTGTGGGGTGTACAATTGGCAGCATTTTAACGTAAAGTTGCCAAATAATTAAAAAGCATATCATGGAATCATAGAAGGATACAGCACAGAAGGAGGCCAATAGGCCCATCATGCCTGTGCCGGCTCTTTGAAATGGCTATCCAATTAGTCCCATTCCCTGCTCTTTCCCCATAGCTCTGCAATTTTTCCCCTTCAGGTATTATCCAATTCTCTTTTAAAAGTTGTTATTGAATCTGCTTTTACCACCCTTTCAGGCAGCGCATTCCAAATCATAATAATGCACTGCGTTAAAAAAAAATCTCCTCATCTCGCCTCTAGTTCTTTTGCCAATTATTTTAAATCTGTGTCCTCTAATTACTGTCCCTTCTGCCACTGGAAACAGTTTCTCCTTATTTACTCTATCAAAACCCTTCATGATTTTGAACACCTCTATCAAATCTCCCCTTAACCTTCTCTGCTCTAAGGAGAAGAACCCCAGCTTCTCCACTCTCGCCGCATAACTGAAGCCACGCATCCCCGGTACCATTCTAGTAAATCTCCTCTCTAAGGCCTTGACATCCTTGCCCAGAATTGGACACAGTACCCAAGCTGGAACCTAACCAGTGTTTTATAAATGTTTGGTATAACTTCCTTGCTTTTGTACTCAATGCCTCTATTTATAAAGCCAAGGATCCCATATGCTTTCTTGACTGCCTTCTCAACTTGTCCTGCCGCCTTCAAAGATTTGTGTACGTGCACCTCCAGGTGTCTCTGTTCCTGTACCCCTGTAAAATTGTACTGTCTGGGATATATTGCCTCTCCTCATTCGTCCTACCAAAATGCATTACTTCACACTTCTCTGCGTCCAGGTCATTAATATTTTCAAAAAGAGCAGTGGTCCTAATACTGACCCCTGGGGTACCCCATTGTATACTTCCCTCCAGTCTGAAAATCCGGTCACCACTACTCTGATTTCTGTCTCTTAGCCAATTTTGTATCTATGCTGCCAGTACCCCTTTAATCCCACGGGCTTCAATTTTGCTAACAAGTCTATATGCCTTTTGAAAGTCCATTTACACATCAACTGCACTACTCTCATCAACCCTCTCCATTACTTTATCAAAGAACTCAATCAAGTAAGTCAAATATGATTTGCCTTTAACAAATCCATGCTGCCTGTCATTTATTAACCCATATTTTTTCAAGTAACAATGGATTTTGTCTCGGATTATTGTCTCTAAAAGTTTTCCTACCACCAATTTTAGGCTAACTGGCCTGTAGTTGACAGGTTTATCCTTCACCCCTTTTCTTGAACAGGGGTGTAACATTTGCAATCCTCCAGTCCTCTGACACTGCTCCCATATCTAAGGAGAATTGGAAGATTGTGGCTAGACCCTCTACTATTTCCACCCTTACTTCCCTCACCAACCTAGGATGCATCCCATCCGGACCAGGTGACTTTTCTACTTTGGCCGCTGCCAACCTTTTACATACCTCCTCCATCTAAATTCACAAATGGATGAACAGAACACTTGGAATATATTTGCTTTGCTCAAACCCTGTTTGCATGCCTTATCAAAAGCATTCGGTGCTGTAGACTGTTTATCAAAATACTTTCAAAAATAAAATAATTACATGATATCAATTAAAACAGATAATCTGAAAGCTCATTAGTCATTTTGAAAGTCTTTTTTATTTTATTTTCACTTTTTTCCCATTTCATACGAGTAGCTAAGGAGAGAATTTCAGTATATGTTGGCGGAACTGAAAGGAGGGTGTGGGAAGGCATAAATACCTGAAATATTGCCATGTTGCTTCGCAATATACTGCAGTCGAGAGCTGTTCCAGAACATAACTCAGGTGTACATGTGCTGCCAGCATAATTGCAAAAAAACGTGAACTTGTATAATTTAAGGGGTCAGCAAGTAATTGAATGGATATGCAGTTTCATTTCTACATTTAGGAACATAGGAACAGGAGTAGGCCATTCAGCCCCTTGAGCCCGCTCCGTTATTTGATAAGATCATGGCTGATCTGTGATCGAACTCCATATACCTGCCTTTGGCCCATATCCCTTAATACCTTTGGTTGGCAAAAAGCTATCTATCTCTCATTTAAATTTAGCAATTGAGCTAGCATCAGTTGCCGTTTGCAGAAGAGAGCTCCAAACTTCTACCACCCTTTGTGTGTAGAAGTGTTTTCTAATCTCACTCCTGAAAGGTCTGGCTCTAATTTTTAGACTGGGCCCCCTAGTCCTAGAATCCCCAACCAGCGGAAATAGTTTCTCTATCCACCCTATCTGTTCCACTTAATATCTTATAAACTTCGATCAGATCACCCCTTAACCTTCTAAACTCAAGAGACGACAGCCCCAATAACTTAACCCTTGAAGTCCAGGTATCATTCTAGTAAACTTACGCTGCACTCCCTCCAAGGCCAATATGTCCTTCCGAAGGTGCGGTGCCCAGAACTGCTCACAGTACTCCAGGTGCAGTCTAACCAGGGTTTTGTATAGCTGCAGCATAACTTCTGCCCCCTTGTACTCTAGTCCTCTGGATATAAAAGCCAGCATTCCATTAACCTTATTGATTATTTTCTGCACCTGTTCATGACACTTCAATGATCTATGTACCTGAACCCCTAAGTCCCTTTGGACATCCACTGTTTTTAACTTCTTACCATTTAGAAAGTACCCTGTTCTATCCTTTTTTGGTCCAAAGTGGATGACCTCATATTTGCCTACATTGAATTCCATTTGTCACAGTTTTGCCCATTCACCTAATCTATCAATATCACTTTGTAATTTTATGTGTTCATCTGCACTGCTTACAATGCCACCAATCTTTGTGTCATCGGCAAACTTAGATATGACACTTTCTCTGCCTTCATCTAAGTCGTTAATAAATATTGTGAATAATTGAGGCCCCATGACAGATCCCTGCAGGACTCCACGAGTCACATCCTGCCAATGTGAGTACCTTCCCATTATCCCTACTCTCTGTCACCTTTCGCTAGGCCAACTTCCTAACCAAGTCTGTACTTTTCCCTCAATTCCATGGGCTTCTATCTTAGCGAACAGTCTCTTATGTGGGACTTTATCAAATGCCTTCTGCAAGTCCATATAAATAACATCCATTGACATTCCCCTGTCCACTACTTTAGTCACCTCTTCAAAAAATTCAATCAGGTTTGTCAGGCACGACCTACCTTTCACAAATCCATGCTGGCTCTCTCTTAATTAACTGAAAATTTTCAAGGTGTTCAGTCACCCTATCCTTAATTATAGACTCCAGCATTTTCCCCACAACAGATGTTAGGCTAACTGGTCTATAATTCCCTGGTTTCCCCCTCCTTTCCAATCTAGAGGGACGGTTCCTGAATCTAGAGAAGTTTGAAAGATTATAGTTAGGGCATCTGCAATGTGCTCACCTACTTCCTTTAAAACCCTGGGATGGAAACCATCTGGTCCTGGGGATTTGTCACTCTTCAGTGCTATTATTTTCTTCATTACTGTTGTTTGTCTTATGTTAATTTTATTGTGTCCCTGTCCCCGATTCAATATTAGTTTCCTATCCTCTTTTTCTACTGTAAATACTGATGCAAAGTAATTATTCAACATGTCCGCCATTTCCCCATTGTTAATGACAATATCCCCACTTTCAGTTTTTAAGTGGCCAACACTGCTCCTGACCACCCTCTTTTTCCTAATATAACTATAAAAGCTCTTCATAGTGGTTTTGATATCCATGCAAGTTTCTTTTCATACTCTCTTTTTGTAGCTCTTACTATCTGTTTTGTGACCCTTTGTTGATCTTTGTATCTTTCCCATTCGCCAGGATCTGTGCCGTTTTTTGCCTTTTTGCATGCCCTTTCCTGATGTCTTATACTGTCCCTTACCTCTTTAGTTGTCCATGGCTGTTTTTTTTGGCAAGTAGAGTTCTTGCCCCTTGGGAAAAACCAGTTCCGTATCACGTTAAATGTTTATTTAAACATTTCCCACTGATCATCAGTCATTTACCCATTAACCAATTTGCCCAGTTTACTGTGGACAGTCTCTGTCTCATCCCATTGAAGTCGGCCTTACCCAAATCTAGAAGCTTAGCAGCTGATTCACTTTTTTCCCTTTCAAACACTACCTTGAACTTGATCATGTTATGATCGCTATTGGATAGATGTTCACGCACAATTTAGCTGTTAACTAAATTTGGTTCATTACTCATAACTAAATCTAGTATGGCTTGCCCCCTTGTTGCTCTTGGACATACTGCTGTAGAAAACTATCCCGGACACACTCAAGAAATTCGCTACCTTTCTGACAGTTGCTAGTCTGCTTTTCCTAATCTATGTGAAGGTTAAAGTTCCCCCATTAAGACTACTATGCCTTTGTTACACGCTTGTCTAATCTCTGCATTTATACAATCTAGCACTTCAGAGCTGCTGCCAGGGGTCCTATACACAGCCTCCACTATAGTCTTAGATCCTTTCCTATTTCTAATTCAACCCATAAGATCTCTGTTGGCTGCTTACCTCTCGTTATATCCCCCTTTATCATTGAAGTGATTTCATCTCTAATCACTAAGGCTACTTCTCCCCCTCTTCCATTTTCCCTATCTCTCCTGTAGACCTTATAACCTGGTATATTTAGTTCCCAATCCTGACCATCCTGCAGCCATGTCTCAGTAATAGCTATCATGTCATACCCTCCAATTTGAATTTGTGCCTGTAGTTCATTTAATTTATTCCTTATACTCAGTGCGTTTGTATATAGAACTCTTAGTTGGGCCACACACCCTAGCCTGTCCTTCAGCTTTGATGTTGGGTTAATCGCTTTACACCTTCTAGTTTTCATTTTATCTGTAGTGTCTAAAGTACACTTTCTTTCTGCTGCTCTACGCTTTTCCCTTTCACTTGTTCATGAACAACTATTTGTACTATTTGTATTGTAAATTTCCCCTGGGTCCTCCCCTCTCTTGCTGCTTTCAACTTTACTCTCTTCTGACTCCCCGCTCAGGTTCCCATCCCCCTGCCACTCCAGTTTAAACCTTCCCCAACAGCAGTAGCAAACCTCTAGTATTCTATTCTTCACCACATGGCTATCCAATTTTAACATTTGTTGAGGCTTCTGGGGTAGCGTGATATCACTTTCATAGAACTATTTATTAAGCTGTTTTAAGTGCATGCTCCCTCAGTGCAGTGCTCCACACACTGCAGCCTGGAGTAGTGGAAAATTGTGGGCATTGATTCTTTGAAAATTACGAATCTCCATAAATTGTTGTTAAATTTGTAAAATTCCCTCTTTCCTATATCTCAAAAGTGAAAATGATTTGGAAATTCATTTTGTGGCTTTTAAAAATTCACTGTGTCTTGAAAGAGCAGCCTCAGTTAATGGCCAAGAAATGGCATCTAACTCAAAATGGCATCTAACTCAAAGCTTCCTTTCCTTCTCTCTCTCTCTCTTCTGTTAATTGTATGATTTATATCAATTAATGTAAATTGTACTCAGGTGGTGGGTATCAATTGGGGACTCTCGTATCCTTTTATAGGAGAGCTAATCTAGGGTGTGTTGTGTGTGTAAGGGGAATCTCTGTGAATAAAGGTTTGGAAACAACTAAAGACCAGGCTCTCTAGTATTCTATCCTTCACCACATGGCTATTCAATTTTAACATCTTCCACCCACCCCGTACTGAGAGGGGCCCTCAGTGTGGCCCATATAATGGATCAGTTGCCTGGGTTCTAAGTGAGGGTGGCAGAGTGGTGCGCTGCTCCGTGACGTAGCAGGTTACTGTCACATATGAGAAGTCAGCCTGGCCCAATCTTCCATAGCCAAGTATACAACATCGATGAACCGGGAAGGGGGTTGCCTGCTCTTGTCTCAACCAAGAAAAGGTGCATGAAGCAAGGGAACCTGTGGAGGGGGAGGGAAAATACATTCTTACGAAGAGGTTGGAGGTTACAATTATGATCCTTGGCCCTGTTCTCCTCATCTATGAGCTGTCCCCTGTGACACCATCTGTAGACACAGGGTCAGCTTTTACATGTACACATAGTTCTACCTTTCCCACCTCCCACAACCCCTCCACTGCGCCTCTTCCATTCGACTGCTAGTCTGACAATCCGACCCTTGTTGGGCCTTAACTTCCTACAGCTGAATATCGGGAATACTGAAGTCATAGTCTTCGGCCGCACCATAGCCATACTGTTATCGTTTCAGAGATGGTCACCCCACAGCTTAAGAGAGTGCAGGCAGAGAGGGACTGGGTGACTGCCAGACAGACAAGGAGGACCAGGCAGGTAGTTCAGGAAGCCCCTGAGTGCATCTCGCTCTCTAACCAGTATTTTTCTGAATACTGGTGGGGAAGAGGGTTCCCCTGGGGAGTGCAGCCAGAGCCAAGACCAGGGCGCCGGGGGTGGCTCAGCTGTACGGGGGGGAGGAGACAGGTCGGGTGAGCAATAGTGATAGGGGATTCAATAGTTAGGGGAGCAGGCAGGCGTTTCTGCGGCCGCAGACGTGATTCCAGGATGGTATGTTGCCTCCCTGGTGCCAGGGTCATGGATGTCACTGAGTGGCTGCAGAACAATCTGGGGGGGGGGAGGGTGAACAGCCAGAGGTCATGGTCCATATTGGGACCAACAACATAGGTAGAAAGAGGGCTGAGGTCCTGCAGGCAGAGTTTAAGGAGCTAGGAAAAAGATTAAAAAGCAGGACCTCAAAGGTAGTAATCTCCGGATTACTCCCAGTGCCACGCGCTAGTGAGAATAGAAATAGGATAGAGCAGATGAATGCGTAGCTGCAAAGATAGTGCAAGGGGGAGGGCTTTAGATTGCTGGGGCATCGGGACCGGTTCTGGGGGAGGTGGGACCTGTACAAGTCGGACGGGTTGCACCTCAACAGGGCCGGGACCAATATCCTTGTGGGGAGGTGTGCTAGTGCTGTTGGGAGGGTTTAAACGAGCTTGGCAGGGGGTTGGGAACCCGAGTGTGGATTCAGATGGGATAAAGTCAGAACTGGAAATGGAAGGCAGAAAATTAGCGAGTGAGTCTGGAAGGCAGAGGGAACGAAGGTTAGAAAATAAACAATAGAGGAGTTTGGCAGTCCTTAAATGTATTTACCTCAATCAAGGAGTATAGGAAGTAAGGCGGATGAGCTGAGGGCACAGACAGACACGTGGCAGTATATCATAACTATTTCAGAAACATGGCTTAAAGAGGGGCAGGACTGGCAGCTCAACGTCCCTGGATACAGGGTTTTCAACGCGATAGAGAGGGGGATAAAAAAGGAGGGGGTGGGGTGGCAATATTGGTTAAGGAAACAATTACAGTTTTGAGGAGGGATGATATTTTAGAAGGAGCATCAAATGAGGCCTTATGGGTTGAACTAAAGAACAAAAAAGAGGCAGTCACATTCCAGGGAGTGTACTATAGACCCCCAAACAGTCAGAGGGAGATAGAGGAGCAAATATGCAGGCAAATTTCTGAGACGTGCAAAAACAATAGAGCAGTAATAGGGGATTTCAACTACCCTAATATTAACTGGGATACAAATAGTGTGAATGGTATAGAGGGCGCAGAATTCTTAAATTGTATTCAGGAGAATTTTTTTAGCCAGTATATAGCAAGCCCAACGAGAGGGGGGGCAGTTCTGGATTTAGTTCTAGGAAATGAAGAGGGGCAGGTGGAAGAAGTAGCAGTGGGAGAGCATGTTGGTGGTAGTGATCATAATACAGTTAGTTTTAACATAGTTATGGAAAAGGACAAAGACAGAGCAGGAGTTAAAGTTTTCAGTTGGGAAAAGGCCAATTTTACTAAACTGAGAAGTGATTTAGCAGAAGTAAACTGGAAACAGCTGCTTGAAGGTAAATCAATGTCAGAGCAGTGGGAGACATTTAAGGGGTTCAGGGTAAACATGTTCCCACAAAGATAAAGGGAGGGGCTGCCAAATCTAGAGCCCCCTGGATGTCAAGAAGCATTCAGGGTGAGATAAGGCAGAAAAAGAAAGCCTGTGATAGACACCGGGAACTCAATACTACGGAAAGCTTAGAGGAGTAAACAAAGTGCAGGGGTGAAGTTAAAAAGGAAATTAGGAAAGCAAAGAGAGGGCATGAAAAAATATTAGCGGGTAAAATCAAAGAAAGCCCAAAGATGTTTTATCAATACATTAAGAGCAAGAGGAAAGCTAAGAGTAAGGCCTACTGGAGACCAAAAAGGTGGAGGCGGAAGATGTGGGTATGGTTGTTAATGAATACTTTGCATCTGTCTTCACAAAGGAGAGGGATGATCCAGGGATTGAAGTTAAGGAGGAGGAGTGTGAAATATTGGATGGGATAAACATAGTGAGAGAGGAAGTATTAAGGGGATTAGTATCTTTGAAAGTAGATAAATCACCAGGGCTGGATGAAATGTATCCCAGGCTGTTAAAAGAAGCCAGGGAGGAAATAGCGGAGGCTTTAACAATCATTTTCCAAACTTCACTGGATACAGGCTTAGTGCCGGAGGATTCAGGACTGCTAACATTGTACCGTTGTTTATAAAGGGAGCGAAGGATAGACCGAGTAATTACAGGCCAGACAGCCTAACCTCAGTGGTGGGCAAATTATTGGAATCAATTCTGAGGGACAGGATAAACTGTAATTTAGAAAGGCACAGACTAATCAAGGACTGTCAGCACAGATTTGTTAAGGGGAGGTCTTGTCTGACTAACCTCATTGAATTTTTTGAGGAGGTGACAAGGAGGATCGATGAGGGTAGCGCAATTGATGTAGTCTACATGGATTTTAGCAAGGCTTTTGACGGTCCCACATGGCAGATCGGTCAAAAAAGTAAAGGCCCATGGGATCCAAAAGAATGTGGCAAATTGGATACAAAATTGGCTCAGTGACAGGAAGCAAAGGGTAATGGTCGACGGGTGTTTTTGCGACTGGAAGGCTGTTTCCAGTGGGGTGCCGCAGGACTAGGTCCTTTGCTTTTTGTGATACACATTAACAATTTGGACTTAAACGTGGGGGGCATGATTAAGAAATGTGCGGATGACACAAAGATAGTGTGGTTGATAGTGAGGAGGAAAGTTGTAGACTGCAGGAAGATGGGAACAACACCACCTGCACGTTCCCCTCCAAGTCACACACCATCCCGACTTGGAAATATATCGCCGTTCCTTCATCGTCGCTGGTTCAAAATCCTGGAACTCCCTTCCTAACAGCACTGTGGGAGAACCTTCACCACACGGACTGCAGCAGTTCAAAAAGGCGGCTCACTACCACCTAAGGATGGGCAATAAATGCTGGCCTTGCCAGCGATGCCCACATCCCATTAACGAATTTTAAAAAAGATATTAATGGACTGGTCAGATGGGCAGAAAAGTGGCAAATGGAATTCAATCTGGAGAAGTGTGGGGTAATGCATTTGGGGAGAGCAAACAAGGCAAGGGAATACACAATAAATGGGAGGATACTGAGAGGAGTAGAGGAAGTGAGGGACCTTGGAGTGCATGTCCCAAGGTCCCTGAAGGTAGCAGGACAGGTAGATAAGGTGGTTAAGAAGGCATATGGAATACTTTCCTTTATTAGCCGAGGCATAGAATATAAAAGCAGGAATGTTTTGCTGGAACTGTATAAAACACTAGTTTGACCACAGCTTGTGTACTGAGTACTATACACAGTTCTGATCACCACATTACAGGAAGAATGTAATTGCACTAGAGAGGGTGCAGAGGAGATTTACGAGGATGTTGCCAGGACTGGAGAATTTTAGCTATGATTGGATAGGTTTTAGCTATGGACAGATTGGATAGGCTGGGGTTGTTTTGCTTGGAATAGAGGTGGCTGAGGGGTGATTGGATTGAGGTGTACAAAATTATGAGGGGCCTCGATAGGTCCTTCCTATCCACTGTATTTCCCTTGGCAGGGTGGGGGGGTCAATAACCAGGGGGCATAGATTTAAAGTGATTGGTGGAAGGATTAGAGTGGAAAAGAGAAAATAATTTTTCACCCAAAGGGTGCTGGGGGTCTGGAACTCACTGCCTGAGAGGGTGGTAGAGGCAGAAACCCTTAACTCATGTAAAAAAAAAACTTGGATGTGCACCTGAAGAGCCGTGACCTGCAGGGCTATGAACCAAATGCGGGAAAGTGGGATTCGGCTGGGTGGCTCGTTTCTCAGCTGGCACAGACACGATGGGCCAAATGTCCTCCTTCTGTGCCGTGAATTTTCTCTGATTCTTATCCTTAACTAGACTGTTCAGGACCTTGGAGTCCTACTCAACTCCAAGCTTAGTTTCTATCCCTATATTCTCTGCATCACAAAGACTTCCTGCTTCCACCTCCATAACATTGCCCACCTCCGCCTTTACCTCAGCCATTCACTGCTGAAACCTTCATCCATGCTTTTGTCACCCCCAGACTCTAACACACTCCATGCCAGCTTGCCATCCACCTCCCTCCATAATCTACAGCTCATACAAAACTCTGCAGCTTGTATGCAGTCCTCGCTGACCTACAGTGGCTCCTGATCCTCATATTTAAAATTCTTGCCCTTATGTTTAAAATCCCTTCATTGCCTTGCACCTCCCTACCTCCATAACCCATCCAATCCTACAGTCTCTTGCAAACTCTTGATACCTCTGACCCTTGGCCTCTTGTGCATCCCCCTCTCCTGTTGTCCCACTGGTTGCAGCTGTACTTTCAGTTCCCTCGGTCCCACTGTCTGGAAATCCCCCCCTTTGCCCTCCATCTCCCTCTTCTTTAAGGCCCTCCTTGAGACCTAACTCTTTGTCTTAGCTTCTGATCACCCCTTGTAATCTCTCTCTTTGGTTCAGTGACTGTTTCTCACCTCTGTGAAACGCCTTGGCATTATATAAATGCAAGCTGTTGCTGGTTGAGGGGAATGGCATTATTTGCTGCCGGAGAAAGTCAGACAATTAGAAATATATATTGACCCAAAGGTCAGTTACTGCAGTGCAGAAATAGCAGAGAATGAGGAATGCTACTCCTGGTATTCATGATGTGGAATGCTACTCCTGGTATTCACACAAATCCAGCAGGTTATTAGGCCTCCATTCTCACCTTTGCAAATGTAAATGTTCTCATTGTTCATTCAGCAGCCTGCCTACCCCTTCCGTGTACCATTCACAAAACTGAACTCTTGCACCTTAATATGGAGTGTTAAAAAAATTTGACAAGAAACATGTGTTGAAACACAGAATATTTAATTAATCCATAGCAGTTTTAGAATCAAAAAAGTCTCTTGGTTTTGTATCTGCACACGTGCTATCCCCCAGCCTCTTAGCACCACTTTGATCTTCAAATTACTGTAGGCCATCTCAGGAGGCGAATACTTGACGCATGTGTATGACGTTCCTCTGCCTGCTATTTTAACGCGAGCATGACCTGTTGTTTGGTTGACACCTCCACCATTGGATAGAGGAAAGTATTGAGCATTCGCCCTCTTATTGCCCAAAGCAATTTCTAGGCCATAGTTCAGTCGACAGAGGCTAGCTAATGTAAGTGTGATCATTCTTAACCTGCACTAAACTATCATCATCTTCAAAAAAAATCCACAAAGTTCGGTATTACTCTGGGAGTTTAGGAGAAAGTATGTGGTATATTAAATTGAATTAATAAAATATTAGATGGAATCCTCCGCAGTGAATTTTTGTTTTCAGAAGTTTTTAAGACTTGTTTGACAAGAAACATTCATCTAACAGTAAGATTTTTAAAATTATAATCGAGCAAAGCATACATCTAATTTCTGCACTCGCCTGGTTCCATTCTTATCTCTCCAGTCATAGCCAGAGAATCACCTGCAATGGCTCCTCCTCCCGCTCCCACACCATTACCTCTGGAGTCTCCCAAGGATCTATCCTTGGCCCCCTTCTATTTCTCATCTATATACTGCCCCTTGGCGACATCATCCGAAAACACAACGTTAGATTCCACATGTTTTTTTTTAATTTGTTCATGGGATGTGGGCATCGCTGGCAAGGCCGGCATTTATTGCCCATCCCTAATTTCCCCTGAGAAGGTGGTGGTGAGCCGCCTTCTTGAACCGCTGCAGTCCGTGTGCTGAAGGTTCTCCCGCAGTGCTATTAGGAAGGGAGTCCCAGGATTTTGACCCAGCGACGATGAAGGAACGGCGATATATTTCCAAGTCGGATGGTGTGCGACTTGGAGGGGAACATGCAGGTGGTGTTGTTCCCATGTGCCTGCTGCTCTTGTCCTTCTAGATGGTAGAGGTCGCAGGTTTGTGAGGCGTTGTCGAAGAAGCCTTGGCGAGTTGCTGCAGTGCTTCCTGTGGATGGTACACACTGCAGCCACAGTGCGCCGGTGGTGAAGGGAGTGAATGTTTAGGGTGGTGGATGGGGTGCCAATCAAGCGGGCTGCTTTGTCCTTGGATAATGTCGAGCTTCTTGAGTGTTGTTGGAGCTGCACTCATCCAGGCAAGTGGAGAGTATTCCATACACTGTCCACATCCAGCTCTACCTCACCACCACCTCTCTCGACCCCTCCACTGTCTCTGATTTGTCACACTGCTTGTCCGACATCCAGTACTGGATAAAAAATAAATTCCTCCAGCTAAATATTGGGAAGACTGTAGCTATTACCTTCTGTCCCCGCCACAAACTCTATCCCCTAGCCACCGACTCCATCTCTCTCCCTGGCCACTGTCTGAGGCTGAACCAGACCGTTCGCAACATTCCGAGGTTGAGCTTCCGACCCCATATCCGCTCCATCACCAAGACCACCTACTTCCATCTCCATAATATCGCCCATCTCCGCCCCTGCCTCAGCTCATCTGCGCTGAAACCCTCATCCTTGCCTATGTTACCTCTAGACTTGACTATTCCAATGCTTTCCTACCCGGCCTCCCATCTTCCATCCTCCATAAACTTGAGCTCATCCAAAACTCTGCTGCCCGTATCCTAACTCGCACCAAGTCCCACCAAGATTCACCCATCACCCCTGTGATCGCTGACCTACATTGACTCCCGGTCTGGGAACGCCTCGATATTAAAATTCTCATCCTTGTTTTCAGATCCCTCCATGGCCTCGCTCCTCCCTATGTCTGTAACTTCCTCCAGCCCTACAACCATCCGAGATCTCTCTGCTCCTCCAATTCTTGTCTCTTGCGCATCTCCGATTGTAATCGCTCCACCATTGGCTGCCTAGGCCCTAAGCTCCGGAATTCCCTCCCTAAACCTCTCTGACTCTTTACCTCTCTCCTCCTTTAAGATGCTCCATAAAACCTATCTCTTTGACCAAGCTTTTGGTCACCTGACCTAATATCTCCTTATGTGGCTCGGTGTCAAATTTTGTTTGATAACCCTCCTGTGAAGTGGCTTGGGACATTCTACTAGGTGCTATATAAATGCAAGTTGTTGTTGTCTTGTTAGCGGCTACCCTATTGTTAAACTGAAAATGGAACAGTTTTGTGGATTTAAAGCTTCAGGATATTCTGCAGAGTTAAACCAATGAAAGAATAGATGTAAATTGGGCGACAGATTATATTAAAAGCAAATATCTTCAGTTAGTTACTTTCCTAATCCATTGTCATGTTTGTAAATACATTGTATTCAAAATGTAATCCAATATGTAGGTAATTGGGCCTTAAAATTACGCAATGGGATCCTAATGTCCAAACACTTAGTGTGTTGGAATACTGTGCAGTTTTTTGCTCCACAATATAGGAAGGATGTTAAGGCAATAGAGAGGGTACAGCATAAATTCACTCGGATGCTGCCTGGTATGAGGAAATACAAATACAAAGACTGGAAAAATTGTTGGTGTTGGCATTAGAACAGAAGAGATTACGGGTTGAGTTGATAGTGTTTAAAATTATGATGGAATGGAACAGGGTAGATAGAAATTGACTGTTTCCAGTGATTGAGGGGACTGGAACGAGGAGACTTAGATATAAGATTAAATAAAGAGAGCAGGGGAAACAGAGACCGTGTCAACAGTTAAGAATGGATTAGATAGGTGGTTGAAGGAAATGGGAATAAAGGAATATGGGACATGGCAGGGTCATGGGATTAGGATACTGCTTATGTGGAGGATAAAGACCAACACAGACTGATTGGACTGAAAGGCCTGTTTCTGTGGTAATACCTATGTAATTCTGTGTTCACCTGAAATTCCTCTATCTGCTATTTTAGCAGAGGTCTAAACCCATTTAAAGCAAGTGGGTTAATGCTTCTGTTAAAATGGAGAGGAAAATTTCAGACGAGCATGCTAAGGGTTTGAACATTCATGTCTCACGGTGCAATTTCAAGGCCTAGGTGCAATAAAGGAGAAGATGTGAACAAGGTGAAACAACCTCAGTGGCAATAGATGAATGACTGTCGTGTACCGTGGCCCCTCATAGTACATGTGGGAACTAATGACAATCCACAATGGATGCAATACAGTGTTTTTTGTGAGGAGTAATGGACATATATGTCACTGTTATATATTAGTATTGATATTAATGTATTAAGGTATTTCTGTATAATCGTTAGCTGTTGGAAGTCTAGAATAGCTCCATGATTAGTTCTAACAATGGCACAGCAGTGTTCAGTGAACCTTTACAAGAAATGGTTCTTCTCATGTTTTGTAGCATTTAATGTATTTCATAATCATTTCTCATTTCTTTACAACAGCCACTGTGGAATGCTACAATCCAAGAACCAATGAATGGAACTATGTGGCAAAAATGAATGAACCTCACTACGGACATGCTGGGACTGTTTACGGCGGCTTCATGTACATTTCAGGTAATTCTTGGCTGTCACTACCGCTTGAACAGTGTTCCATTAAATTCATCTAAAAGCTTTCGAAGCAGAACATACCCATTAATCTTGAATGTTTTTGAGTTTCCACAAGTAAGTCGGTACTTCATCGGCTGTAAAGCGCTTTGGGAGGTCTTGAGGTTGTGAAAAGTGCTATATAAATGCAAGTTCTTTTTTCCTTTGTAGAAGGACTCATCACTTAAACACAGCTGCACTTTGTAGCAAACAGCTTTACTCTTTACATTTATTAAGAAAAACCTATTAAGATGTAAATATAACCTCATTACTTAATGATACACTGTGTGTTATGTGGAATAAGGCTCTTGCTGTATAACACAGCATATTCTCCCATTGCCGTGAGCCATTCCATCTACTAGTTTGTAACAAAAAAAGGTGTTAGAGTAACATTGGTTGAATAGAAAATCTATCTGCCAGTTTCCCTCCTCCCATGACCATTTCATACCCTGTGCATTAGTTTTCCCCTTCTTAACCTTGGCGGGAGTAATTTTAAACTGTGCTAACACACGCGCAACGTGACTGATTTGTTCTGAAACTTTCCATGAGCTTTATCATAATTGACCGTGGTCCTATCTTGTGAATACGTATAGTGTTTGCTGGCCTCACTTCATAGAAAAACTTGAAATGGATGGGTCAGGGGAGCAACTAATTCTTCCAGCTTGAGAAGTCACCATATGTGACTCACCTCTTAAAGCAGAGATAGAATCGGGGCTGGGCCTGATGTTGGGAACTCATTTGACCATCTTACACCTACCCTTGGACCTTGTTCCACAATCATGCGGATTAGACCTGATCTCAGACTTGTAGTCCTTACCCCCTGATGATAGGTTAATTTCACACTGGGATATTAGTTTGGAGGAAGATTTCCTTGTCCTTTCAGTTTCCTGATCTTTCCTATCTATTTCATTTCTAGTCATTTCTACTTTTCATAGTTACATTAGGAACAGGGAGTAGGCTTTCAGCCCCTCGAGCCTGCTCCGCCATTCAATTAGATCCTGGCTGATCTGTATCTTAACTCCATTTACCCACATTAGCTCCATATCCCTTGATGCCTTTACCTAAAAAAAATCTATCAATCTCAGTTTTGAAAGCTCCATTTATCTCCCAGCTTCCACAGCCTTTTGGAGGAGAGACTTCCAGATTTATACTGCCCTTTGTGTGAAAAGTGATTCCTGAATTCCCTCCTAAATGGCCTGGCTCTAATTATAAGATTATGTCCCCCTGGTTTTTAATTCCCCCACCAACAACAGCAACTTGCATTTATAATAGCGCCTTTTACATAGTAAAACGTCCCAAGGCATTTCACAGGAGCATTATCAAACAAAATTTGACACGAGCCACGTAAAGGGATATTAGGACAGGTGAAAGAGGTAAGTTTTAAGGAGCGTCTTAAAGGAAGAGAGAGAGGTGAAGATGCTGAGAAGTTTAGGGAGGGAATTACCAGAGGAAATAGTTTCTCTGTGTCTACCCTATCAAAACCTATTTGTAGCATCATAGAATAGTTACAGCAGAGAAGGAGGCCATTTGGCCCGTCGAGCCTGTGCCGGCTCTCTGCAAGAGCAAACCAGGTAGTCCCACTCCCCTAATACTGAAATATTTATTAAACCAGGGCTGTGCACCAGTGTCACTGTGTAACTGCTTGAATAGGGCATGGTATTTTGAAGCACTGAATATGAGTGGCTTAGCCTGAGCCCACATGAAGCCCGGATCTTTGGTAATCGAGAACCCCGTTCAAGACAGCAACTTCTTACTTGAGACTATTCCATTTAATTATCCCATGTCGTCATATTCCTTACAAAACACCAATGAAAGGCCACTTGTATGCAGTAGACGTGGTGTTCAAACCTGCCAACTGGTATGTTACTTAGTGCTTTTAGATGACGGGAAAGTGTTTGATTCTAGAAATAAGCAGAAGTTACCTCTAATTGGAGAACAAAACAGCTAAAGTGATGCCAGTGTCATGTTTTGAATACTTTGTTTTTCTTCTGAGTCAAACCTCACCATGACAGTCTCCAATTAGGAAGATGGTATACTTTGGAGTAGTTGATCTAGTTCTGTCTCCTATTTATCTGTTAGCCACAACAGATTAGAAAGCAGTGCCACATTTTAAGGTGCTTTTTGCACTAGTCCTTTTCACTATTCAGAGTACTTTCTAAATGGTGAAAAGCTCAAAACAGTCGAGGTCCAAAGAGACTTAGGGGGTCCATGAACGTAGATCATTAAAGTGTCATGGACAGGTACAGAAAATAATCAAAAAGGCTGATGGAATGCTAGCCTTTATATCTAGAGGACTAGAATACAAGGGGGTAGAAGTTATGCTGCAGCTATACAAACCCTGGTTAGACCACATCTGGAGTACTGTGTTCAGCTCTGGGCAACGCACCTTAGGAGGGATATATTGGCCTCTGACGGAATGCAGCATAGGTTTACTAGTTTACTAGAACCCGGACTCCAAGGGTTAAATTACAAGGAGAGATTATACAAACTAAGGTTGTATTACCTGGAATTTAGACGATTAAGGGGTGGTTTGATTGAAGTTTTCAAGACATTAAGGGGAACTGATAGGGTAGATAGAGAGAAACTATTTCCACTGGTTGGGGAGTCTAGGACTAGGGGACAGAGCTTAAAAATTAGAGCCAGGACTTTCAGGAGTGAAGTTAGGAAACACTTCTACACACAAAGGGTGGTAGAAGTTTGGAATTCTCTTCCACAAACGGCAGATGATGCTAGCTCAATTGTTAATTTTAAATCTGAGATTGATAGATTTTTGTTAACCAAGGGTGTTAAGGGATATGGGGCTACGGCAGGTATATGGAGTTAGGTCGCAGATCAGCCATGATCTCATTGAATGGTGGAACAGGCTCGAGGGGCTAAATGGCCTATTCTTGTTGCTATGGTGCTTGTTTAGTTGGATTGCAGATCGGTGTCCACATTCTGGGCTCTTCACGATCCAAACCATACAAGCCCCTTTATAACACCTTTATAATTGTTGAGGCGGGCTTTGACCAGCTCACAGTTCAGAGGAACAGGAGGAGGCCATTCAGCCCCTCGAGCCTGTTCCGCCATTCAATTAGATCATGGCCGATCTGCATCTTAACTCCATCAATCTGCCTTGGTTCCGTAACCCTTAATACCCTTGCCTAACAAAAATCTATCAATCTCAATTTTGAAATTTTTAATTGACCCCCAGCCTCAACAGCTTTTTGGGGGGGGGGAAGAGTGTTCCAGATTTCCACTACCCTTTGTGTGAAGAAGTGCTTCCTGTCATCACCAACGGCCTAGCTCTAATTTTAAGGGTTTAGCTACGCTGGCTGGGTTTGTGTCATGTAGTATCTCAAAAAGGGGTTGGATTCAGCAGATAAACATATCACTCCAATGTTCTTCTCAGATAACAACTGCTGCTTTTAGCCCACATGTACTGTTCGTATTAAAGGCATGGTCACCTGGTAAACTGTCTTGCACAATATAATATTTCTATAGTTTGGTAATCTGAGTGGTGATGTATGATATCATTGTGTTTTCTACTGGAACTTTTTTCAATGAAAAACAAACAGGCAGTGTTTGCATTTTAAAAGTTTTCAAGACACCAGATGTAACATTTGCTGCTGCTTATATGAAAATTGCGAGCTAATATATGGTAGATTTTAAGCAAGTTGTTACTGTTTGTACTAAGAACAGAACGTGTTTGAACCTCCCTCTTCCCCTCCCAGCACCACAATGGGAGAGCACCTTCTAAAGCCTGACCTCTTCAAGCTTATGCTAACGATATTACCTTGCACTGTGATTTAACTTTAGATTATTTTCTCTGCCCTGAACAGTTTCTATGCAAGTGCTGTTAGTTTTGAAACTAACTGTCTTGTTTAGGAGAGAGATCTGTGCATGCCTGGACACACATATGCTCAGAAACCTCTTCCAAAAGTTAGAAATTCAAATGTTTGGAGAGCAGAGAGGGCAGAACCTTCTCCTGAAGTATTTCACATTCTTCTTGATGTTTGTCAAAGCTCCTTCTTTTGTGTTTTCACCAAATTTTGAGATTATGCTTGCTATGTCCATGTCCAAATCATGTATATATACAGGGAACAAAAGTGACTCAGCACTGGCCCTTGGGGTATACCACTTCCAACCCCTCTCCCATCTGAGTAGCACCCACGTGTTTCCATTTGTGGGGGAGACCAAAACTAGGGGGCATAAATATAAGATAGTCACTTTTAAATCCAATAGGGAATTCAGGAGAAACTTCTTTACCCAGAGAGTGGTTGGACGGCGGAACTCAGTACCACAAGGAGTAGTTGAGGCGACTAGCATAGATGCAGTTAAGGGGAAGCTGGGTAAACACATGAGGGAGAAAGGAATATAGGATTAGATGAAGAGGGTGGGAGGAGACTTGTGTGGAGCATAAACACCGGCATGGACCAGTTGGGCCAAATGGCCTGTTTCTGTGTTGTACATGTTATATAATTCTATGAAATTAACCCTAACCTTTTGTTTCCTGTGGGTCAATCACCTTTCTATCCTTGCTACTGTATTTCCTGAAACCATATGCCCGAAATTATAAGTATCTTGTCAGACACCTTATTGAATGCCTTCTGAAAATCCATATACACCACATCTGCTGCATTCCCTTTATCCCATCTGTCACTTCTTCACAAAAGTCTATTAAATTTGTCACGCACAACTTGCCTTTAATAAAGCTGCACCAGCTATCCTGGATTAACCCATGTATTTCTAACTACTTACTAACTTTATCTCAAACTATGGATTCTAAGAGTTTGCCCACAACGGATGTTAGACTAACTGGTCTATAATTAACTAGTTCATCCTTCTCTCCCCTTCTTGAGTAAAGGTGTTATATTGACCATTCTCCAATCCCATAACACAATTTACATATCTAAAGAGGGTTGGAATATTGTGATCAGATCCTCTGCTATCTCCTCTTCAACTTTCTTTTACAGCCTAGGGTGCATGCTATCAGGGCCTGGTGACCTATCCACCTTGAGTTCTGCTGATGCTTTTTACAATCAATTCCTTTTCTACAACTGTTTCACACCCTCTTCTAGTGCATTCTCACTTTCACTATTTGTGAAAACTGATGCAAAATATCTGTGCCATACTTCATCCTCCACAGTTGGAATCCCCTTATCCTTGAGCAGCCCTACCATCTCTTTAACTGTTCTTTTACTTGTTATAAGTTTGTAAATGTCCTTATTATTTCCTTTTATATTATCTGCTAGCCTTTTTCTTGTACAGTACTTTCTTTTTAGCCCTTCTAGTCTCCCTTTTCATCTCTCACCACTCCCTTGTGATTTTCTTCCGTGTTTATTCTTTAGCCTTAATTTTATCATGTGCCTCCCTTTTAAGTTTCAGTTTAGTTTCAGCCTATCTTTTTATCCACACTCCTCTGTATACTTTGATGCACTCTTCTTTGCCTTGCAGGAATATGTCTATTTTGTACTCTGTTCATCCCGCATTTGAAGATTTCCCACTGCTGATCCTCCGTCCCTTTTGTTTACTTTCCTGCCCGGTTAAATTGGGCCAGATCCCCTTTTATGTGGCTGAACTATGCCTTTTTCTCGTCTGGCACCCTTATCTTTGATTCTGCATTATTCTTTTCTTACATTGTTATGTACCTAACTATGCTGTGGTCGCTATTTCAAATTGTTCTCCTACTCTTGCATCAGTTATTTATCCCACTTCATTTCCTAGTATTCAGTTAAGTTATGCTTCTTTTGTCGTTGCACTAATAAATTTAAATACTGATCTAGGCTCAATTCTGAAAGGGTTTTCAGCCGTGGCTAAGTTGTAACACTCTCGCCTCTGATTCAGAAGGTTGTGGGTTCAAGTCCTACTCCAGAGACTTGAGCACGTAATCAAGGCTGACACTCCAGTGCAGTACTGAGGGAGTGCTGCACTGTCGGAGGTGCCGTCTTTCGTTAAACCGAGACCCTGCCTGTCCTCTCGCTTGGATGTAAAAGATCCCATGGCACTATTCGAAGAAGAGCAGAGGAGTTCTTCCCGGTGTCCTGGCCAATATTTATCCCTCAACCAACATCACTAAAACAGATTAATTGGTCATTATCACATTGCTGTTTATGGGAGCTTGCTGCACGCAATTTGGCTGCCACGTTTCCTGTATTACAACAATGACTACATTTCAAAATACTTCATTGACTGTAAAGCAGCTATATGAATGCAAATCTTTCTTTTTCTTTTCTTTATTTTCCCACTTTGATCACATGCATTATCTTTATTCCAGTCTATATTAGGATGGTTTAAATCACCCAATGTTACTGCCCTGTTGTTTTGGCATGACTCTCTGAACTGTCTGAAAATCTCCACCTCTATTTCATGTCCACTGTTTGGTGTCCTATAATTCATAGTGAGAATTGTACTATTTTCCTTCTTATGAATTAACTGTATCCATATAGATAGAATCCTTTACAAATGCTGTCACTCTCCCTTGAATATAGAAGATTAAGAGGTGATCTAATTGAGTTGTTTAAGATGATTATAGGAACATAGGAACAGGATTAGGCCATTCAGCCCCTCAAGCCTGTTCCACCATTCATTGAGATCCTGGCTGATCTGTATCCTAGCTCCATATCCCTTAACACCCTTGGCTTGCAACAATCTATCGATCTCAGATTTAAAATTATTAATTGAGCTAGCACCTTCTGCTTTTCATGGGAGAGAGTTCCACACTTCTACCACCCTTCCATGAAGAAGTGTTTCCTAACTTCTCTCCTGAACTGCCTGGCTCTGATTTTAAGGTTATGACCCCTTGTCCTAGACTCCCCCGAGAGCAGAAAAAGTTTCTCTCTATCTACCCTATTAATTCCTTTCAAAATCCTAATAACCTCAATCAAATCACCCCTTAATCTTCTATATTCCAGAGAATATAAGCCTAATTTATGTAATCTCTCCTCATAATTTAACCCTTGGAACCCTGGTAACATTCTGGTGAATCTGCACTGCACTCCTTCCAAGGGCAATATATCCTTTCAAAGGATTTGATAGGGTAGATAGAGAGAAACTATTTCCTCTGGTGGGGGACTCCAGAACCTTAAAATGAGAGCTAGGCAGTTCAGGGGTGATGTCAGGAAGCACTTCTTCACACAAAGGGTAGTGGAAATCTGGAACACTCTTCCCCCAAAAAGCTGTTGAGGCTGGGGGTCAATTAAAAATTTCAAAATTGAGATTGATATATTTTTGTTAGGTAAGGGTATTAAGGGTTATGGAACCAAGGGAGGTATGGAGTTAAGGTACAGATCAGCCAATTGAATGATGGAACAGGCTCGAAGGGCTGAATGGCCTCCTCCTGTTTCTATGGGGCATATTCTTAAATTGATGCATCTGTTTTACTCTTAATCGTAAAAGAACTTAGCTCATTGCCACTTTTATTTTCTTGTAGCAAATAAATTTTTAAAAAAGAAACTTTTCCTAACTGTTCTGGATTTGTTCTTGCTCCATAGGAGGGATTACCCATGACACCTTCCAGAAAGAACTCATGTGCTTTGACCCCGACACAGACAAATGGACCCAGAAAGCTCCGATGACCACTGTTCGGGGTCTGCATTGCATGTGCACCGTTGGAGATCGGCTTTACGTCATCGGAGGGAACCACTTCAGAGGAACCAGTGATTATGACGATGTCTTGAGCTGTGAGTTCTACACACCTGCCCTGGACCACTGGACCCCAATTGCAGCCATGTTGCGTGGGCAGAGTGATGTAGGCGTGGCAGTCTTTGAAAACAAAATCTACGTGGTGGGAGGGTATTCCTGGAATAACCGCTGCATGGTGGAGATAGTTCAGAAATATGACCCGGAGAAAGACGAATGGCAGAAGGTGTTTGATCTCCCCGAGTCGCTGGGAGGAATCCGCGCATGCACTCTTACAGTCTTTCCACCAGACGACAATACCGGGTCACCTTCCAGAGAATCACCTCTCTCTGCACCTTAGAAGAAGGACACGACCGCTCTAATTTCAGCTCTTACAAAGAACTCATTTGCACAGCATCATAATTAATATCAAAGATTTTCTGCCTATTTTGCTCGGTAGTAACTATTGTAGGCAGTGACACGAGTATAATAACAGTGGATTGAGTTATTTGTGCAGTACTGTTGACATCGGTCGTCTGCCTGTTACAAGAGAGACATAATAATATATATATGTCCGGGATTGAACTCTGTCTGAAAAAGTTTAGCGATTTTACTGTTATACAGTGTGATATTTTTTTGGACTGTGCAATGCTGAGGGTCTCCCACTATGACTCATGTAAAACAGTCCATTAACTAACCTATGGGTGCATCTTCATTACCATGAGCTTCAAGATTTCAAAAATAGTTTAATACAGTACGTATAGATGTGGGAAGACAGCCTGCCATGTGGCTGTTTTCCATTAAAATGTTGACCCAAGTTAATCGGTTGCCCCACCTATTTGAAATTATGGGACAGACCTTGTCTTTTGGTATCTTAAGTTAAACGCAGCGCTGATGGTTTGGATTCCAGTACGCAGTATTTGTGCTACCATCATTTCACTTCTGCTGAATTCGAAGAGCTGGCCAGTTTGTTTTTAACCCTGGTCAGTTCTTGCCTTCTCCTTTGTTTGCTGTATAGGTCTCTCCTCTGTACATCTTTGTTGATGAGGTTATTTAGCACACCGTGCAGTGACAGCAGGAGAGCTGCTGCAGCTCAGTGGACATGAACTATGATGCTCAACATTTTTTGTTCAATAAAAGTTTAACTGAAATCACCAGGCCTACATTCTTCCTAACCTGCATCCTTTCCAAAATATGCTTGACGCAAGTTACAATATCGACTTATATTTAACTGTTTGCTCTTTTTACCTTTGAGCTGATGATTAATGGAGTTTAACTTCACTTTTTTTTGAAGGAATGAATGTAAGAACTAGGAGCAGGAGTAGGCTATACGGCCTCTGGAGCCTGCTGCACCATTCAATTAGAATGTATCCGATTGACAGTATAAACAGAAAATGCTGGAAATATCACAGCAGGACGGTCAGTATCTGTAAAGAGAAAGGATCAGGTTAATGTTTTGGGTTTAGATCCTTCATAAAAGCTTTTTTTTCAAACCTGAGATACCTCTGTCTTTATATTTGCAGTGTTATGAGACCACGTCCGTTCCAAGGGGACATTCTGCTGTTCAAAAGGAAGTTAATACTTGAGCTTTTTTTTAAAAAATGAAAATGCTTTTCTTTTCTCGACCCTTGCCCTCTTCATTTTGTCTGGCTGCATTAAACCAAGTGAGCCCAGCACCCAACTTGTAGGTAGTTCCCATCAATTGAACTGCTGCGAATCGGCCGATCTAGTAGATTCTGTACTTGAGAAATGCTGGAGAGGCTTTTTATACCCACTATTAGAGGTTTTATAGCACCAATTTTCAACTTGAGGTCCTCTGACCCTTAAGTGCTCTCTGAGGAGATCCCAGTGAGTTTGAAAGTTTATCGGATTTCTGTCAGTCTGTCATCAGGTTTCTGTTTTTTTTTACTTAATAGCACAGTTAACTCGGTTGTGATTGATAGGATAGGGGTTGTTTTGGTATTTACAGGGGGTCCCTGAGAATGTATCAGAATTTGCATGGGGGTCCATTGAAGTGTCAGTATTGGCAGGAGGTCCCCGGGAATATGTCAGTATTTACAGGGGACTCGTGGAGTGTGTCAGTATTTGCAGGGGGTCCCTGGGGGCATGCCAATATTTGCAGGGGTCCCTGGGAGTGGGTCAGTATTTGCAGGGAGTCCCTGGAAGTACGTCATTATTTGCAGGGGGTCTGTGGGGGTGGATCAATATTTAAGAACATAAGAAATAGGAGCAGGAGTAGGCCAATCGGCCCCTCGAGCCTGCTCCGCCATTTAATAAGATCATGGCTGATCTGATCCCAACCTCAAATCTAAATTCATGTCCAATTTCCTGCCCGCTCCCCGTAACCCCTAATTCCCTTTACTTCCAGGAAACTGTCTATTTCTGTTTTAAATTTATTTAAAATGTAGCTTCCACAGCTTCCTGGGGCAGCAAATTCCACAGACCTACCACCCTCTGAGTGAAGAAGTTTCCCCTCATCTCAGTTTTGAAAGAGCAGCCCCTTATTCTAAGATTATGCCCCCAAATTCTAGTTTCACCCATCCTTGGGAACATCCTCACCGCATCCACCCAATCAAGCCCCTTCACAATCTTATATGTTTCAATAAGATCGCCTCTCATTCTTCTGAACTCCAATGAGTAGAGTCCCAATCTACTCAACCTCTCCTCATATGTCCGCCCCCTCATCCCCGGGATTAACCGAGTGAACCTTCTTTGTACTGCCTCGAGAGCAAGTATGTCTTTTCTTAAGTATGGAGACCAAAACTGTGTGCAGTATTCCAGGTGCGGTCTCACCAATACCTTATATAACTGCAGCAATACCTCTCTTTTTATATTCTATCCCCCTAGCAATAAACGCCAACATTCCGTTGGCCTTCTTGATCACCTGCTGCACCTGCATACTAACTTTTTGATTTTCTTGCACTAGGACCCCCAGATCCCTTTGTACTGCAGTACTTTGCAGGAGGCCCCCACACAAAAAAGTTTGAAAACCACTGGTATATGAGGTTTCCAGGCTATCATCTGCCTACTTTGGTCTCTTCTGGTTTAATTTTTTTCTGCCTCGAAATGGATGGGAACACAATGAATCACAATGCAATACCAAGGAATATTAAAGATCTCATAACTCACGTATAATAAAGTTATGCGTGATAAAAGATCTGCCACGAAAGAGGAATAAACTGTGTATTTTGCTGTTTTAATACTGCCCGAATGGCCCATTGTTTGCCCTGGAGAATTCTCTCTCTATCTCAGTCTATGTTTCATCTCTCTCAATGATAATGTGGCTTCGGGGACTGATTATTTTGGTTTATTTTGTCTGAACAAGCATGCTGGGAAAAGTGATGTCTTTATTTGTAAACTTTTTAAAAAATGGATTTGGGACTGAAAATATTTCCAAATTCTGACTCGTCGGGCTGATAGCCTGAAATCAAGGACTATAGTGTGCGGCTCCAGCTGGAGCCTGGCAAGGAGGGCGTATAGTTGACAAGTAAATGTCATGGAGGGAGGGATACAGCAATTGCAGGAACAGGGCTATAGAGAGAGGGGCGTTGGTGTTATGGAGATGTGAATATGGTGTCAATATGTGGAAAGGCAGAGGGCCGGGGAGTGGGGACGCTGGTAACTGTAGGACATAATGTCCATTAAAATTAATTAATGTTTAAATTGGGTTTTAAGTAATTAGAGCTATGATTTTCTATGTGACAGACCTGATTTATTACAATAAGATGGCAATTTAAAAAAGGCAGTCTCTAATTTTAGAACGATGAAATTGATTGCTTTAAATGAACATTCTAGCCTGTTCTGCCATTCCATTAAATCACGGCCGATCTGCACCTCAACTCCATCTACCCGCCTTTGATCCACATCTCTTGATACCCTTAATAATAAAAATCTGCCTATTTCAGTCTTGAAAGCTCCAATTGACCCCCAGAGTCCACAGCTTTTTGGGGGAGAGAGTTCCAGATTTACACCACTCCTTGTATGAAATAGTGCTTCCTGATTTCACTACTGGACGGACTAGCTCTAATTTTATTGTGCCCTCTTGTTCTGGATTCTGCCTCCAGAGGAAATAGTTTCTCTTTATCTACTCTACCGAATCCTTTTATCATTTTAAACGCCTCAATTAGATTGCCCCTCAACCTTCTAAACTCAATGAAATAGGCTCTATGCATCTGTAGCATAACTTCCTCCCCTTTGTATTGCAGCCCTCTTGACATAAAGGTCAACATTCCATGAGCCTTTTTGATTACTTTTTGTACCTGTCCGCTAGCTTTTAGTGATTTGTGTACCTGGACACCTAACTCCCTTCACTCCTCCACAGTTCCCAGTTTCTCACCATTATTAAAAATCATGGAGGAACACAAACCATTTGTCTGCTTTGTTGATTTAATGGCTAATTTTTATTTCAATGTCATGTTTTACTGTAAATATAATGGAATCATATCTGGACATGTTTGTGGTATCTGAAATATGATCTCATTAGATACTGTTTACGCTGGAAAATGTGAATTGCTGCAATAAAGTAAAATTAGACATAACCAGTTTCAATTAAAGTAACAAAACAGGCCCGTAAAGAGTAATCAAAGTAAGAATCTTTGAAAGTGGCAGGACAAGTTGAGAAGGCTGTTAAAAAAGCATTGGGGATCCTCGGCTTTATAAACAGAGGCATAGAGTACAAAAGCAAGACAGTTATGATAAACCTTTATGAAACACTGGTTAGGCCCCAACTGGAGTATTGTGTTCAATTCTGGGCACCACACTTTAGGAAGGATGTCAAGGCCTTGGAGAGGGTCCAGAGGAGATTTACTAGAATGGTACCAGGGATGATGGACCTCAGTTATGTGGAGAAGCTGGGGTTGTTCTCCTTCAAGCAGAGAAAGTTAAGGGGAGATTTTTAATAGCGGTGTTCAAAATTATGAAGGGTTTTGATAGAATAGACAGAGAGAAACTGTTTCCACTGGCAGGAAGGTTGGTAATCAGAAGACACAGATTTAAGATAATTGACAAAAAATCCAGGGGGGAAATGAAGAGAAATAGTTTTGCGCAGCGAGTTATGATGATCTGGAATGCACTGCCTGAAAGGGTAGCGGAAGCTGATTCAGTAGTAACTTTCAAAAGGGAATTGGTTATATGCTTGAAAAGGAAAAAATTGCAGGTCTATGGGGAAAGAGCAGGAGAGTGGGACTAATTGGATATCTCTTTCTAAGAGCCGCACAGGCACGATGGGCCGAATGGCCTCCTTCATGATTCCTCAACAAATTCAGTCCTTTTTTCATTTCAAATAATAAAGGCCTTAATTTTGCTTTAAATAATTACTCATCATCCCTGGTGCAACCGCCACTGAAAAAAGAATTTAAAAATTGTTCCCCATCTCTGATTCTTTCCTTCCCTTCTGAACTTCTCTATCTGAATGGATAGGCTGTCCATAGACATAGAAATCATAGAAATTTTATGGCACAGAAGGGGGCCATTCGGCCCATCGTGTCCGCGCCAGCTGAGAAACGAGCCACCCAGCCTAAATCCCTCTTTCCTACATTTGGTCCATAGCCCTGCAGGTCACGGCTCTTCAGGTGCGCATCCAGGTATTTTTTAAATGAGTTGAGGGTACCACCCTCTCATGCAATGAGTTACAGACTCCCACCACCCTCTGGGTGATAATTTTTCATCATTTCTGCTCTAATCCTTCTACCAATCAC
This sequence comes from Heptranchias perlo, assembly GCF_035084215.1. Classification (NCBI taxonomy): domain Eukaryota; kingdom Metazoa; phylum Chordata; class Chondrichthyes; order Hexanchiformes; family Hexanchidae; genus Heptranchias; species Heptranchias perlo. Next base: position 5,979,882 of record NC_090339.1, read on the forward strand.
TTTAAATCTATGCCCCCTGGTTATTGACCCCTCTGCTAAGGGAAATAGGTCCTTCCTATCCACTCTATCTAGCCCCCTCAATTTTATACATTTCAATCAAATCACCCCTCAGCCTTCTCTGTTCCAAGGAAAACAGCCCCAGCCTATCCAATCTGTCATCATAGCTAAAATTCTGCAATCCTGGCAACATCCTCGTAAATCTCCTCTGCACCCTCTCAAGTGCAATTACATCCTTCCTGTTAATTGGTGACCATTACAAGCCCACTGATTCCCACAACTACCTGAATTATGCTTCCCACCCTGCTTCCTGAAAGGACTCTATTCCCTTCTCCCACTTTCTCTCCCTCCATCGCATCCCTAATGATGCCACCTTCCACACCAGAGCTTCTGAAATGTCCCACTGTTTGCTCAACCGAGGATTCCCCTCCACCATGGTTGATAGGACCCTCGACTGAGTCAGTCCCATTTCTTGTGCTTCTGCTCTGACCCCTCCCTCCCTCTCAGAACTGAGATAGGGCCCCCCTTGTCCTCACCTTCCACCCCACCAGTCTCCACATTCAACAGATTATCTTCACCACCTCCCTTTCACCATTCCAAAGGACACCTTGATTCACTCTTCCATCACCCTTAACACCTGCTCTCCTTCCCCTGGCACCTTCCCATCCGAGTGCAGCAGATGCAACACCTGCCAATTCACCACTTCCCACACCACCGTCCAGGGCTGAAAACTCTCCTTCCGGATGAGAGCGTGATTTACATGTACTTCCTCCAACCGAGAATACTGTATTCGCTGCTCACGATGCAGTCTCTAAAGCGGGGAGACCAAACGCAGATCAGGTGATCACTTTGCTTAACATGGTGTCTGCAAGTGTGACCCGGGCTCAGTGACGTTTGCTGTTTTCATTCTCCATCCCGCTCCCGCTCTGACCTCTCTACCCTTGACCTTCTACACTGTTCCAATGAAGCTCAACCCAAGCTCAAGGAACAGCACCTCATCATTCGACGAAGCAAGACTGGCTTCATTATTGACTGTGACAACTTCAGATCCTAACTGTAGGGCTCAGGTGGGAAAGGTAGTATAAATAATAATTCTAAAACAAACGAAAAGGAAAAGAATAGAGTAATAGTCAGAAATTATGCTTTGGGCACTACAGGTAAAGGGAAAACTAAAAGATGTAAAGTAATTAAACCAGGAGAGAAAAATAAGCAATGTGTGAGAAAAACAATAAACTAGAGGACAGATTAGGGTGTGTGGCCCAAATAAGTGTTCTTTATATAAACGCATGGAGTATAAGGAACAAATTGAATTGCAGGTGCAAATTCAACTTCGAAGGTATGAAGTGGTAGCCATTACTGAGATATGGCTGCAAGATAGTCAGGACTGAGAACTGAATATACTAGACTATAAGGTCTTTTGGAAGGATAGGGAAACTGGTAGAGGGGGAGGAGTAGCCTTAGTGATTAAGGATGAAGTTACTTCAATGATAAGGGAGGATATAACGAGAGGTGGATATAACAGGCAGTGGAGACTTTATGGGTAGATTTAAGAAATAGAAAAGACTGTAGTGGGGGTTGTGTATAGGCCCCCTGGTAGTAGCTTGAAGTGGCAGAATATATAAATGCAGATAGTAGACAAGCATGTAGCAAAGGCAGAGTGGTTTTAATGGGTGATTTTAACTTTCATACTGATTGAGATAAGCAGACGAGCTCATGTCAGAAAGGTATTGAATTTCTTGTGTGTTCAGGACAGCTTTCTGTAACAATATGTCCTAGAACCAACAAGGGGCCATATTAGATTTAATAATGAATAATGAGCCAGATTTAGTTAACAGCCTAACAGTATGTGTAAACAATTTTACAACACCAAGTTATAGTCCAGCAATTTTATTTTAAATTCACAAGCTTTCGGAGGCTTCCTCCTTCGTCAGGTGAACGATGTGAAAATTTTCACATCGTTCACCTGACGAAGGAGGAAGCCTCCGAAAGCTTGTGAATTTAAAATAAAATTGCTGGACTATAACTTGGTGTTGTAAAATTGTTTACAATTGTCAACCCCAGTCCATCACCGGCATCTCCACATCATAACAGTATGTGAACATTTATCTGATAGCGATCATAATATAATAGAGTTCAATGTTATGTTTGAAAGGGAGAAACCCTAACAGCTACTAAGATTCTAAATTTAGGTAAGGCCGACTTCAGTGGGATGAGACAGAGACTGTCCACAGAAAACTGGGTAAATCTGTTAATGGGTAAATGACAGATGATCAGTGGGAGGTGTTCAAAAAAGAATTTAATGTGATACAGAACCAGTTTATACCCCTTAGGGGCAAGAGCTGTACTGGCCAAAAAAAAACAGAATTGGCTGACAAAAGAGGTAAGGGACAATATAAAATTAAAAGAAAAAGTATACAAAAATGCAAATAAAAAAGCACACATCCTGGTGACTGGGAGAGATACAAAGAACAGCAAAGGGTGACAAAACAGACAGTAAGAGCTACAAAAAGGGAGTACGAAAAGAAACTTGCAAGGGATAACAAAATCAACAAAATATTTATACAATTAGATTAGGAAAAAGAGGGTGGTCAAGAGCAATGTGGGCTCCTTAAAAACTGATAATGGTGATATTGTAAATGAAAATAAGGAAATGGCAGACCTGTTAAATATTCACTTTGCATCAGTATTTACAGTAGAGGAAGAGGATAACATTCTGGACACCCCAAGGAAACTAATTTTGAATCAGGGACGGGGACTCATCAAAATTAATGTAAGCAAATTAACTAATGAAGAAAATAATGGCACCAAAGAGTGACAAATCCCCAGGGCCAGATGATTTACATCCCAGGGTTTTAAAGGAAGTAAGTGAGAACATTGCAGATGCCCGATCTATAATCATCTAAAGTTCTCTCAATTCAGGAACCGTTCCTTTAGATTGGAAAATTGCACTTGTCACTTCACTATTTAAGAAAGGTGAGGGAGGGAAACCAGAGAATTATAGACCAGTTAGCCTAACATCTGTTGTCGGGAAATTACTAGAGTCTATAACTGTAAGATTCTCAAAATTCACAGATCCCCCAAAACTCGGAGAAAAACCCTAAAAAACTCTGAGTATGGGAAAACTGTGGACCCTGACTAAAATCCTAAGATGGAAGGATAGGTGAGAGGTCACCAGACGAAATCAACAAAACACACACCGTGGAGCTTCAGACATGTCTCTGTTTTAATGCAAAACGGACAGCAGGGGGTCGACAATCACTCCCATTGAAAGAGGTAACTTTTCCAGACATGGTGGGGCCATGCTTTTGTTTTAAAGCGAAACCACCAACACCTAGGACGTTGGATACAAAAGGAAGCCTTATGTGACAAGCTCTAAATCAGAATTAAAACAATGACCCATTGGGAGAAGCAATTTGCAATATGATTGGGACCATCAAAAAGCCATCAAAGAACTTTGTAAGAACTGTTTAAACAGACCATTGTAAGACATCGACAAGGCGAAAGCTCTCTCTCTCCCTCTCTGGCTTGCTGGCTGTGGTGGGCTGCTTGTCTTGGTTCTGCCTGTGTCTGGAAAGAAGAGCAGTTTCCAGCAGACAACAAGGAAAGCAGTTGGACAGGGAAGGTCAGCAGCTCTAGAAGCAGGCCGACACACAAGAAGAAACCAGAGCAACAGCCCCAGTGACCATCAGACACCTCGTGGCAACAAGGGCCTTACGAAACAACCAACCGAATATTACCACCAACCAACCGGGTAATAATGAGCCACCGCGACCAAAGAAAACCAACTCAGGAGAAAACCGAAGATCCGCAAAGTTTCCACTCTACAATCTATTTCTGACTTACCTCTGGGTGAATTACTGTCAAGGTTTCATTTGGTGAGCATTATCCCTGGTCCTTTAGAGTCCAACCTAGCTATACAGTGGGATTAGGAGGGGTGAGGTATCTTTCTACTGTAATTTCCCTCGCGTGCACTGTAGTGTTCCCCATTTTATTAGTGTGTTAAGATTGTTGTGTTGTATTTCCTCTCTTGAATAAAGGTCAAAGTTTCTTGCACCAAAACCAGTTGTCTGCTGCACTTTGTCACAACCCCCAAATAAGTCCAAGGTCTCGAACCCAGGGAGTGGGGGCGATTCGGACCACTCAGAAGTCAGAGGTGAAGCTGACACACACCACCACCCCCTAAAAATGGCGACCCAGATGGGACTTTGGCAAAAGGTATGTGACACAGTGGACACTGATTTGGAAGAGGAATCCGCAATGGAGGAAAGGTTGTCTGCCTATGTGTGCGGCAAGGTAAATATCGTGAAAAAGTGGGTGGGCGATATGTTAAAGGCCGAGCGTCCCATAGATGCAGCCATCCAGTGGACAGCAAGTAAACAGTATAAGAAGGGTATTGAGAAGGCGGTCTGGCTCTTGTGTTTTAAAAAGCAGGTCTTGGTACTGGACCGTGCTGTAGCAGTACAAGCAGCCAAGGTTAAGCAGAGTTGCAGGAAAAGACGGCAACGGAAGAGAAAGGGGTAGCAGCGCTCCAGGCAATAAGCGAAGAAAGGGCGCAGATGGCAAGGGACCACCAGGCAAAGGTAGAGCGCCTGGAATACCAGATCGCTGAGCCCAAAAGTAGCGCTAGAGGTAGAATGGAGCACCTGGAATACCAGGTCAGAGAGGCGAGAGGCAGTGAGGCTAGGTTAATGGATAAGATCCACAGCCTCACGCAAGAATTAAAAGAGATGGAGGAGAAAGTATGTGAGGTAAAGGCAGCATATAAGCTGGCCTGCGCCCAGGGGTTTGAAGACGCAGATCATGGCCCTTGTATGCAAGAAATAGAACGTTTGGGCATGGCCTTAGCGAGGGCCAAGGGCATGGTATGCTTCCTTAGCCCGAAGGCGGGCCAGTCGGATTTTACCGGCAACCCAAGCAGGTAAGTCCCACAGGCAGCTCCCAGAACGACACTGGTTAGGGAACCAGAGGCTTCACGGCCATCACCCATAGCCCCGAGTTTTCAGGAGGTCTGGCAGCAAGGGGGGGTGGAGAATGAAGCATTAGGGGAGACCCAGCAAGCCCTGGTAGATAGACCAGGACCGGGACCAGTGTACCCCCTCCGACAACGGAGGTACGGCCCGCCCGCCGATGGCGAGGACCTAGGGGCCATCCAGAACCAGTTTGTAGTGCCGCATGGCACCCCACAGCTCAGGGCCATGGTTAGCCATATCCCTAAGCTTACAGTGAAGGGAGACCCCTCTCTACACTTCCGTGAGATGGAGCAGGCAGCGTGCGTTAATGACTGCGATGAAGCAGAACAAGCAAAAATGCTGCTGTTTTCTCTGGGGGGTGACCTCCTCCAAACCTTATCAGATGAGTGCAAAAGGGGGCAGAAAGATTACGAGGAGTTAAGGGATGAGATATTGGAGGCCATGGGACTAAATGACGGGAGTCCGTTCGCCCGGGTGGAAAAAACGGTACAGCTCCCTGGGGAGTCCCCACAGGCTTTCGCAGACAGGCTGTGGCCAGTCTACCGGAGCGCATGCCTGGGAATGCCAGGGCGGACACTCCTGAACAGAGATCAATTGGCCCACTGGCTCCACTGTCTCATGACAAACTGCCTGCCCCAAATTCGAACTCGAGCTGTGGCCTGGTTTGATCCCCGTAGCCCCCAGACCACCGAGGAAACGGTGATCCGCCAGCTCACGATAGCATTTAAAAATATCAGGGGTATCGAGACGCCCCAACCCAAGGGGAAAATCCACGAGCTTAAACCAGGGGCCCAGCATAAAAGGGAAAGGGCGGACCAGGAAGGGAATCGTCCCGCCCAGGCTAAGTTAAACTGCTATGGGTGCGGGAAGGATGGCCACTGGCGCAAAGATTGTAAAAACCCCTGGAAGGACACCAAGGGAAAGAATCCCACCGCCCCAGCCCAAAAGGCAGCGACGGGGGAGGCAGAGACAAGAATTGCCCCCGCTGCCATGGAGTCATTTTTTGAGGCCATGCGATCTTTTATGGCCAGCCAGGGAAAAATAGCAGCCACTACCGGTGTGGTAGCTCCCTCAGCCCCCTCTGACGATGCCTCGCTATGACTGGAGCCCGCACAGCCTGTCTACCTGTGTGCTCTCCGGTATGATGGATGGAAGAGACCGCTCGTGCAGATGGAGGTAGAGAAGGTTAAAGGGACTTATCTGCTGGATACGGGGCATCATGCACCGTGATCCATGCAGCTAATCCCACCACCTCACCTCTGTCTAGCGGAGTTCCATACGTTCTATCGGGGTTCACCGGTAAGGAACAGGCGGGAGCATTCTCCAAGCCGCTCTCAGTCCACCTGGGCCCACTCCAAACCAAGTGGACATGTGTCCTGGCGAGGTGGGAAGTGGAGGGAGGAAAGGGGATCTTAGGGGCCGACTTCATCGTGGGCCACGGGATTCTCGTGGATCTCCGCAACCATTGCCTTTGGGGAGCCGACACGGGTGAGGATAATGGCGTGGTAGTTATCCCAGGAAAAGAAGGGAAGGGAACCCTGTGTACTGTGAAGCCAAAAGGAGGTTACGACCTCGGGCTCATGATGGAGGGTGTCTCGGAGGAATTTAAAGCATTCGTGCAGGCTCACCTACCTGCGTTCACCACGCACAAACACGACTGCGGGAGGGTCACCGGGTTTGAGGTCAGGGTAGACGGGGACCCCATGGCCTGGCCCCAGAAGCAGTATAACTTTCCTGGAGAAGCAGAGCCCGATATGGAGATGGCCATATCTTCGTTGGTGCAGCAGGGAGTGCTGAGGCCCATAGCCACTCATGTTAATTCTCCGCTTTGGCCGGTCAAGAAACCGGACAATTCATGGAGAGCCACGGTGGACTATCGGGTGCTCAACAGCAATATCCCCGCGTGTGCCCCCACAGTGGCAGCAGTTGCCGACCTCATTGGAAGCATTCCAGCATCCGCGACTACGTTCACAGTGCTGGATATTTCGAATGGGTTTTGGTCGATCCCCTTGAGGAGGGAAGACCAGTATAAGTTCGCCTTTACTTTTAAAGGGCAACAGTATACTTGGAACTGTTTGCCACAATGTTTTCATAACAGCCCCAGCATCTTTCACCAGTGCATGGCAAGTAGTTTAAAGGAATTTAGCCAGCCCAGGCAATTGGTGCAGTATGTAGACGACCTGCTCTTGTTTACCGACTCAGTCGGGGAGCATGGCCCGCTACTGGCCGAATTGCTGGAGCTGCTGCAGAGTAAAGGTTTTAAAGTGAACCCAAAGAAAGCGCAGATCGGCCAGCAGGAGGTGAAATTCCTGGGCCTGACCGTCCGCGCAGGGGAACGAGCCATAGATAAAGCTAGAAGGGAAGCAGTACAGGAGTTCCCAGTCCCCAACACAGTCATAGGAGTGAGATCGTTTCTAGGGCTAACCGGGTACTGCAGAGACTTCATTGAGGACTATGCGGCCACAGCAGCCCCTCTGCTCCGACTCCTGCATAAGGGAGTGGAGTGGGTTTGGGATGAGGGTTGCCAGGCAGCATTTGTCAGGCTCAAGAAAGATCTGCAGACCGCACCAGCTCTAGGGGCCATAGATGGAGGGAAAGAGTTCTTCCTGGAGGTAGCAGCCAGCGGGGACAGCCTGAGTGCTGTGCTGCTCCAAGAGTGGCATGGCAAGCTGAGACCGGTGGTCTACTCCTCCAGGATACTCACAGATGTGGAGAAGAGCTACTCCAATTGTGAAATTGTAAACAATTTTACAACACCAAGTTATAGTCCAGCAATTTTATTTTAAATTCACAAGCTTTCGGAGATTTTCTCCTTCCTCAGGCAAATGTTTCAAGATCTCCTCTTGAAGATCTTGAAACATTTGCCTGAGGAAGGAGAAAATCTCCGAAAGCTTGTGAATTTAAAATAAAATTGCTGGACTATAACTTGGTGTTGTAAAATTGTTTACAATTGTCAACCCCAGTCCATCACCGGCATCTCCACATCATGACCAATTGTGAAAGGCACCTCTTGGCCACATATTGGGCTGTGAAAAGATCGCTGATCTTCACAGGCACCTCTCCCCTCACCCTCCTCACCCATCACACGCCCACCCAGATGCTCCTGGACGGGAGAATCAAGGATGGGACAGTGAGCAGTGCCCGCATTGCTCGCTGGACCCTGCTTCTCTCACAGATGGAGGTGAAAGTAAAAGGGCCCGGCTCGCAGCTAACCTGGTATATCCTGGAACAGCCCACCGGTGTTCCATAGAAGGGGTTTGGGAAGTAAACATAGGTTTACGGGCCGGGATACACCCCACAGGCCGTGAAATCTATGTGGATGGCTCCAGCACAGTATCTGCTGGTGAGCGACTCACGGGGTGTGGAGTTTATGACCCAGCGGCAGACCTGGCAATTAAGCTCCCCAGCACCATGAGCGCCCAGCAGGCTGAACTGTCTGCGGTAGTGTACGTGGTTACACACCCCGAGATCTTCCCCACCCCATACACGAGTTGCTCGGACAGCATGTTCACATGCAATTCGTGTACGGAGTACCTGGCCATCTGGTCCCGCCACAGATACACCTCCGCTGACGGGAGACCCCTCACAGTGAAACCCTTGCTGGAGAAAATCTTAGCAGCAGTGGGAGAGGAAGGGGAGGTTTTCATCCATAAAGTGAAAGCCCATTCTCCACAGAACCCCGGAGTGAGGGCAACCGGCAGGCCGACGTGCTAGCTAAGGAGGGTGCCCGCACAGGCACTTTCTGGGACCCATTTGGGTCCCGTCCTATAGCAGCAGTCACGGGTAGGAATGGGACACAGGGGAGTGCAGGGGTAGCTTTAACCCCGGACCTTAAGATGGTCCAAACCCAAGACCCCGTTCTCAAGGCAGTCCTCAGTGCAGTGGCAGAAGGGAAACGGGTAGAGGGCCCTTACAGCACAGCAGCCCTCTCTATAAAGGAGGGCATGCTGTTTAAGGGAGAGCAATGGGTAGTACCGCAGCAGCACAGGAGGGAATTCCTTCAACTGGCCCATGAGGGTCCAGGAGCGGGGCATCCCGGGCCTGAGACCACCTGGCAGCGGGTGGAACAGGCAGGATGGTGGCCAGGACTCAGGGAAGATGTCGAGTTCTGTGCCAGCTGTCTGGTGTGTGCTGCTAACAATCCTGACCCCCACAAAAGGAAGGTACCTATGGGACACATCAGGAGGGTCGAGGGACCATGGCAGTCGATCCAGGTCGACTACATCGGGCCCCTACCCACCGCCCAGGGAGGCTATAAGTACTGCCTAGTCCTGGTAGATGTATTCACAAAGTGGGTAGAAGCCTTCCCCTGTTGAACAGCCACGGCTATGAGTACAGCCAGGATCCTGGTCAGGGAGGTGTTCTCACGATGGGGGCTACCACAGCACGTGGAGTCCGACCAAGGGAGCCACTTTACCGGGCAGGTCATGCAGAATACCCTTATGGTACTCGGCATAGAGGGGAAATGGCACGTTGCACACAACCCACAGTCCTCAGGGATTGTAGAGAGGATGAACAGAACCTTGAAAGAAAGGCTGAGGAAAGAGACGGTAGACTCACCTAGAAAGTGGGTAGAAGTCTCACCGTTGGTCCCAATGGGGATCCGAGCCAGCCAGTCAAAAAGCACGGGGTATTCCCCACACGAGCTCATGACTGGTAGGGTTATGTGGACCCCCACCCATGTGCTAGCCCCGGTGCTCACGGAGGGTCAGCTCAGAGAGGTGAACCGGGACAGCTTCGTCAGGAATCTGTTTGAACACCTTAAAAAGGTTCACTGGCAGGCTGCTAGCAACATGGGAAAACAGCATCGGAGTAACCGACTGCTGTTAGAACCCCGTACGCACCACGAGTGGGAGATTGGGGATCAGGTTATGGTTAGGAATTTTGCTCGGGTAGGCAGTCTAGAACCATTATACATGGGGCCCTATAGCATTGTAGATAAGGCAAGCCCCATGGTATACGCCATAAAGCTGCCGAGGCGCACCAAATGGTTCCACATTAACCAATGTAAGTTGTTTAAATCTGAAAGAAGGGAACAGCCAGTTGGGGCAAGGTCTGAGGATAAAAATCCTCAGCCTGCAGCAGGAGCAAACTCACAGACTGCACAAGCGGGTGCAGTGGCTTGTTTTAAGGGAAGGGCCATCCCACCCACCGTTTGGGACACTCCCCCGCTCATCTGGGACTCAGACGAGGTGGGACCTGAGGGCAGAGAGTTACCTGCCCCTGACACAGGTTTAGAAGAGGTACAGCCTGAGGATAGAAATCCCCAGCCAGTGGCAGTGGAGATTCCACAGACCGCACAAGAGGGGACAGTGGCTCGAGTTAAAGACTCACCAGCCAGAAAACACCCACCAGCCAGAAAACCCCGACCAGCCAGAGTCCCTAGAAGGCCTCCATGAACGCCACGGCCAAAGAAACCGTGGTCACCGGCTCCCCAGTTTAAAAGGGCAGCCCCTCAAGTCAGGGATCGAGCTGAGGACAGAGGTCCCCAGCCAGCAGCCGCAGGCTGCGAGGGACCAAAGGTACAGGACAGGGCAGCCACACCGAAGGGAGTAGTTTGCTATAACCCGAACAGGGATTAGCCTGGCCGCCCGGGGACGGGCGGCGGATGTACATAGCTTCTGTTATTTAATTTTGAGATTGTTAAGTTTGGGTGTTTTAGTTAAATTTTAAATAAGGTGGTTGGTAGTTTAAGTATTATTGTTCACCGTGTATTATTTTTCTATGTATGTACTGTATTTTCCAATACAGGGGTGTTGGACCCCCTCCGTGCTTGGATATGAATGTAACTGAATTCTTACCTGTGTCTGCATCTAAACTACAGGGGAAGGTTGGCTCTCGAGGATCGAGAATTTTGCTCACCTTTTACCAGTATGATACTTGAAGCAAGGTTAAAGTATCACAGGGGGGAGTGTAAGATTCTCAAAATTGACAGATCCCCCAAAACTCGGAGAAAAACCCTAAAAAACCCTGAGTATGGGAAAACTGTGGACCCTGACTAAAATCCTAAGATGGAAGGATAGGTGAGAGGTCACCAGACGAAATCAACAAAACACACACCGTGGAGCTTCAGACATGTCTCTGTTTTAATGCAAAACGGACAGCAGGGGGTCGACAATCACTCCCATTGAAAGAGGTAACTTTTCCAGACATGGTGGGGCCATGCTTTTGTTTTAAAGCGAAACCACCAACACCTAGGACGTTGGATACAAAAGGAAGCCTTATGTGACAAGCTCTAAATCAGAATTAAAACAATGACCCATTGGGAGAAGCAATTTGCAATATGATTGGGACCATCAAAAAGCCATCAAAGAACTTTGTAAGAACTGTTTAAACAGACATTGTAAGAGAGACATCGACAAGGCGAAAGCTCTCTCTCTCTCTGTCTTGCTGGCTGTGGTGGGCTGCTTGTCTTGGTTCTGCCTGTGTCTGGAAAGAAGAGCAGTTTCCAGCAGACAACAAGGAAAGCAGTTGGACAGGGAAGGTCAGCAGCTCTAGAAGCAGGCCGACACACAAGAAGAAACCAGAGCAACAGTCCCAGTGACCATCAGACACCTCGCGGCAACAAGGGCCTTACGAAACAACCAACCGAATATTACCACCAACCAACCGGGTAATAATGAGCCACCGCGACCAAAGAAAACCAACTCGGGAGAAAACCGAAGATCCGCAAAGTTTCCACTCTACAATCTATTTCTGACTTACCTCTGGGTGAATTACTGTCAAGGTTTCGTTTGGTGAGCATTATCTCTGGCCCTTTAGAGTCCAACCTAGCTAGTACAGTGGGATTTGGGAGGGGTGAGGTATCTTTCTACTGTAATTTCCCTCGTGTGTACTGAAGTGTTCCCCATTTTATTAGAGTGTTAAGATTGTTGTGTTGTATTTTCTCTCTTGAATAAAGGTCAAAGTTTCTTGCACCAAAACCAGTTGTCTGCTGCACTTTGTCACAACCCCCAAATAAGTCCAAGGTCTCGAACCCAGGGAGTGGGGGCGATTCGGACCGCTCAGAAGTCAGAGGTGAAGCTGACACACACCACCACCCCCTACATAACTAAGGATAGAGTGATTGAACACCTTAAAAATTTTCAGCTGATCTGAGAGAGCCAGCATGGATATGTGAAAGGTAGGTCATGCCTGACGAACCTGATTGAATTTTTTGAAGAGGTGACTAAAGTAGTGGTTAGTGGAATGTCTTTGGATGTTATTTATATGGACTTCCAGAAGGCATTCGGTAAAGCACCTCATAAGTGATTGTTAACTAAAGTTGAAGCTCATGGAATCGAGGGCAAATTATTGACCCAGTTAGGAAATTGGCTGAGCAGCAGGAGACAGGGAGTAGGGATAATGGGCAGGTACTCAAATTGGCAGAATGTGACTAGTGGTGTCCCACAGGGATCTGTGTTGGGGCCTCAACTAATCACTGTATTTATTAATGAATTAGATGACGAGATAGAGAGCCACATATCCAAGTTTGCCGATCGCAAAGATAGCCAACACTGTAATCAGTGTAGATGAAAGTATAAAATTACATAGAGATATTAATAGATTAAGTGAATGGGAAAAAATGTGGCAAATAGATTTCAATGTCAGCAAGTGTGAGGTCGTCCACTTAGAACCTAAAAAGGATAGATCAGAGTACTTTCTAAATGGTGAAAAGCTCGAAACAGTGGAGGTCCAAAAAGACTTAGAGGTTCATGTACATAGTTCATTAAAATGTCATGGACAGGTACAGAAAATAATCAAAACGGCTAATGGAATGCTGGCCTTTATATCTAGAGGAATGGAATACAAAGGGGGTAGAAGTTATGTTACAGATATACAAAGCCCTGGTTAGACCACACCTGGAGTGCTGTGTTCCATTTTGGACACGACACCTTAGGAAGGATATATTGACCTTGGAGGGAGTGCAGCGTAGATTTACTAGAATGATACATGAACTCCAAGGGTTAAATTACAGGGAGAGATTACACAAACTAGGGTTGTATTCCCTGGAATTTAGAAGATTGAGCGGTGATTTTGATTGAAGTTTTCAAGATATTAAGGGGAATTGATAGGGTAGATAGAGAGAAACTATTCCCACTGGTTGGGGAGTCTCGGTCTAGGGGACAGAGCTTAAAAATTAGAGCCAGGACTTTCAGAAGTGAAGTTAGGAAACACTTCTACACACAAAGGGTGGTAGAAGTTTGGAACACTTCTGCAAACAGCAGTTGATGTTAGCTCAATTGTTAATTTTAAATCTGAGATTGATAGATTTTTGTTAACGAAAGGTATTTTATGGATATGGGACTAAGGCGGGTATATGGAGTTAGGTCACAGATTGGCCATGATCTTATTGAATGGCGGAACAGGCTCAAGGGGCTAAATGGCCTCCTCCTGTTCCTATGTTCCTATAGCCGCAATTTTCTCTTGAGCAATAGGTGCAGGCAATGTAGTACGTGTATGCCAGCATTTCTGGATGGGAGAGGGGAGCCAATACAGTTCCACTTTGACAGGTTTTCATGTTTCCCCTGCCTCCTCACCAGGACAGCTACCTGCTTCAACTATTCACACATCATCTTCTAGTTTCTCTCGTCCTGCCTCCTCTTGTGTTATACAATCATCACCTCTGTCAGTTAACCATTTCCTGTTCTCCAGCTAATCACTTGACAGCCCATTCCTTCTCTTGTGTTTATGTCCCCTGCCCCTTTTCCCTCCCTAATATCTTCGAGTTCTCATAAAGGGCTTATGCCTGAAACACTAACTGGTTACTTTTCTCCACAGATGCTGTGCCTGACTTGCTGAGTCTTTCCAGCATTTTCCGGTTTTGCTGGCAGCTGAGAATGGGTACTGTAGTTTGGGAGTTACAGTATAACTGCCATCCAAAGAGGAGAGGGCATTAAATTATAACCTAATGAGTTTGATTTTAAATAAGTGTTTTGTTTTATAAATCTTTATAAAATATTTATTAGGTGCATAAAATATTGAATGCTTTTGTTTGGTAAATCCAGTAACAAATGTTTTTTAAATTCATGAAATCCTTTTGAGGTAACTCTACTAGTTACTTGGGTTGCTGGTTGCAGATAAGGTTTACTGATGATTGAGCATTACCTCTGGGCTTAACGAATGAGATCGACATGCGCATTTTCCAATTGCACTCTTGCAGCTGCTGTTGATAAATTGCTTGTTCGAGTGCTGTTTGCAGTCCTCCCGATGGTACTGAAATACCTACTTTCTTGTTCCTTCTGATTACTAATTACCAAGGCCAGTGCAAATCTGTGGGAAACGCTGATGAAATCTGCAGTTTCTGTCTTTTGGTGACATCTTCACACAAAATCTAGATTTTTGAATCCACAATTTTGTTTCCAAACTCAAAATGTGGGCCTTGTAATTATATGATGGGATAGCATTGAACAAGGTTCATCTGGAATTTTCTCTTGGCTATTCTTGAGACATGGACGAGGGGAAGGGAAACAGTGTGAGACTGATAGGGTTGAATAGCCACCCAATTAAAGGGAAATGAGACTGAGACAGATGGTCGATACTGGTACAAATTATAGGGAGTTCCTCAGAGCAAAGAAGTTGAAACATGTCAATTGACTGGTATTGTGTAGATGCAAATTGGGTATCACTCAAGCCCAGGAAAAATATACATAAGAAGAAGATAGTCCTGTTGACTCTTAAATTAGCCCTGACCTTGTTACTTGCAAACACAATCAGAACCATCAAGTAAAGGGGAAGTAAACAAGGACACAGTAATCTGGGTAAGAACATGGGCAAGGAAACCTCCTACTGATTACCACCTACCGCCCTCCCTCAGCTGATGAATCAGTCTTCCTCCATGTTGAGCACAATGGAACAAATAAATTTGGAGGAAGCACTGCGGGTAGCAAGGGCACAGAATGTACTCTGGGTGGGGGACTTCAATGTCCATTACCCATAGCTGCCAGACTGGGCCTGCGGCAGGTGGTGAGGGAAAAGCCTACTTGACCTCGTCCTCACCAATCCACCTGTCGCAGATGCATCTGCCCATGACAGTATTGGTAGGAGTGACCACCACACAGTCTTTGTGGAGACAAAGTCCCATCTTCGCACTGAGGACACCATCCAATGTGTTGTGTGGCACTATCACCGTGCTAAATGGGATAGATTCAGAACAGATCTAGCAGCTCAAAACTGGGCATCCATGAGGCGCTGTGGGCCATCAGCAGCAGCAGAATTGCATTCCACCACAATCTGTAACCTCATAGCCCGGCATATTATCACCAATAACCTGCTCACCGATGCACAGTTTGGGTTCCGCCAGGACCACTCAGCTCCAGACCTCATTACAGCCTTGGTCCAAACAAAAGAGCTGAACTCCAGAGGTGAGGTGAGAGTGACTGCCCTTGACATCAAGGCAGCATTTGACCGAGTGTGGCACCAAGGAGCCCTCGTAAAATTGAACTCAAAGGGAATCGGGGGAAAACTCTCCAGTGGCTAGAGTCATACCTAGCACAAAGGAAGATGGTAGTGGTTGTTGGAGGCCAATCATCTCAGCCCCACGACATTGCTGCAGGAGTTCCTCAAGGCAGAGTCCTAGGCCCAACCATCTTCAGCTGCTTCATCAATGACCTTCCCTCCACCATTCGGTCAGAAATGGGGATGCTGGCTGATGATTGCACAGTGTTCAGTTCCATTCGCAATCCCTCAGATAATGAAGCAGTCCGAGCCCGCATGCAGCGAGACCTGGACAACATCCAGGCTTGGGCCGATAATTGGCAAGTAACATTCGCGCCAGACAAGTGCCAGGCAATGACCATCTCCAACAAGAGAGAGTTTAACTACCTCCCCTTGACATTCAACGGCATTACCATCGTCGAATCCCCCACCATCAACCTCCTGGCGGTCACCAATGACCAGAAACTTAACTGGACCAGCCATATAAATACTGTGGCTACAAGAGCAGGTCAGAGGCTGGGTATTCTGCGGCGAGTGACTCACCTCCTGACTCCCCAAAGAACTTTCCACCGTCTAAAAGGCACAAGTCAGGAGTGTGATGGAATACTCTCCACTTGCCTGGATGAGTGCAGCTACAACAACACTCAAGAAGCTCGACACCATCCAAGATAAAGCAGCCCGCTTGATTGGCACCCAACCACCACCCTAAACATTCACTCCCTTCACCACCGGCGCACCATGGCTGCAGTGTGTACCATCCACAGGATGCACTGTAGCAACTCGCCAAGTTTTATTCGACAGCACCTCCCAAACCTGCGACCTCTACCACCTAGAAGGACAAGAGCAGCAGGCACATGGGAACAACACCACCTGCACGTTCCCCTCCAAGTCACACACTATTCCGACTTGGAAATATATCGTCGTTCCTTCATCATCGCTGGGTCAAAACCCTGGAACTCCCTTCCTAACAGCACTATGGGAGAACCTGCAGTACACGGACTGCAGCGGTTCAAGAAGGCGGCTCACCACCACCTTCTCAAAGGCAATTAGGGGTGGGCAATAAATGCTGGCCTTGCCAGCGACGCCCACATCCCATGAACGAATTTAAAAAAACAGTTTGATGGGAGGATACATAATTTGTGTAAATAAAGGCACAGCAACCATTGTAAGGAAATTGCCATTTCAAAGCCAGTTGTTTTTAAATAGTGTTTGAGTGACGAACAGAGACACTCAGCCTATGTATATTAAATAGGTTTCAGTACACCTGTCCAAGTATAAGGAAGGGTGACATAAAAAGACCATGCTTTGCTGTTAGTTTTTAGTACAATACTGAAGGTGATGTCTCTACTGTACCCAGAGACAGACTGGAATTAAAGAACGCATATCTACGTTTGATTGTACTCTGTTCAACTGCTCTCCACGCCGAACTTAATAATGGAGTCTAAGCCAAACGATGAACTCACTCTTTCTTTGACGAACAATTATTTTCAGTATTTAAAAAGACTCTCGTACACGTATTCTTTAACAATGATGAGCCAGCCCTGGCCTTTTCTTACGTGCTTTTCGAAAACACCTCAGGCGGTTGGCATCAGACAAATAGTGAAGACCTACATCACGTCGGACTCGAGGTAGACGAGCTCTGGGGGATAAACGGCCGACTATACCTACTGTCAACAAATGTGCAATGGCTTCGTGAAACCACATTGCTTAGGAAAAAAACATATTTTACATGTGAGTAGTACTTAAATAAGAGCGTAACAAACATGAAGTTGTATAGTGTTATAACATCATAGTGGCTGGAATACTACTGTACCAGTTATACAGTCCTCAACTCTATGGATATCACGAAAGGGAGGTCGTTGTATGGAAAACTTTGCGAGGAGACTGATCATCTCGAAATAAGCCAAATCCAAGAAGGAACAGACTATTCTGCTGGGATGGCAGAAAAAGAAATAGGAAATAATGATCACTGGAAACCATGGGCAATGGAATGGGCTCAGAAGCATTGTGACCCGGTTAACTTGCCTGGCCTTGTCTTTCTTTTCTGTTTTGTTTCTTTCCTGGCACGTTGCTGTGGATTCGTAATGAGGGTTCTTTGTTTTGTTGTTAATATTAAAACAGCCGATAAAGAGTTGTGGGGGATCCACCCTGATAATTAGGACAGGGAAATAAAGGGCAAATTAAGGGAGGAAAGGAGAGCGAGGAAAAGTGAGCAGGAATCAAACAAACAAATACGGGTCGCTGCTTTGTTCCTCGAACACGGGGAAGAAGGGGAGTTCGGCTTAGACTCCAGTGGGGTGGAACCCATCCCTCGAACACGGGGAAGAAGGGGAGTCCGTGGAGTTCAGACTCCAGTGGGGAGGACCCCATCCCTCGAACACGGGGAAGAAGGGGAGTCCGGTTCAGATTATAGTGGGGAGGACCCCATCCCTCGAACACGGGGAAGAAGGGGAGTCCGGTTCAGATTATAGTGGGGAGGACCCCATCCCTCGAACACGGGGAAGAAGGGGAGTCCGGTTCAGATTATAGTGGGGAGGACCCCATCCCTCGAACACGGGGAAGAAGGGGAGTCCGGTTCATATTCCAGTGGGGGGGACCCCACCCAGAGCTGGGAGGAAGGGGATCAAAAGGAGACCATCAGACATGAACGGGAGGAGGAGAGTGGTAGCAGTCAAGGGGTAAGCTCTCCGTCCAGTAGTAGCGCTAGTAGTACTGGCGTAAGGAATGTAAATCAGGAGTCTGGCCATACCCGGTCTCAAGCAGTGGGGGTTGTGGGGATGGTTCCTAAGTGGGTCTGAATTAGAGGGGATACGGATACGTCCGCAGGACGAACGACTTATAATTATGAGGATCAGCAGGTCGACAGGGACTTGACTCTTACTGAGCTATGTGCACTTGGGGAGCAAGTACGAGGGTATAGGAGATCCAACCCAGATGCTTAATGAGGTCCGGGCACTGCAATGGTCCCATGTCTTGACTAATAGGGATACATGCCGGTTGATTCAGGCGGCCTTACCTCTGAGTGTCACCTTACCGGATCGATTAACGGTCGGTCCACATTGGCCGGATCATAAGGTACGACTGCGATCAGTCTGTGAAGCAGTGAACTATCGTGTGGTGACCGACATGGGGAAGTTAATAGATCATAAGTCAAAAGACGAGCAATCCACTTATTATCTCAGGACCGTCTTGGAGGTATATAATCATAATAGAGGAGACAACCCATGGGCTGCCCTTAATGAAAATGATCCCATGTTCTGGGGTTTGGTTATTAGTAAATGTAAGCAGAAGGTTAGTCACACCTGTGGCCATTCGCATCGACAACATGCAATAGACTTGACCGCTGCCTAACCTCAGCCCAACATACACCAGGACATTCCCTTCCAGCCTGGCCAAGCAGGACCTCTCACCGCCAAAAGGGGGTGACCACAATAAAGGCGGACCCAATTGTTACCAACAAAGGAGCAAGCCAAAGGAATTGCTACAATTGTGGTAAATCCAGGCATTTCTCCAAGGATTGCCGACAGCAAAAGATGAATGATAATTGTGGTAAACCAGGCCACTCAAAAGGACAGTGCTGGGCTAGGGGAGGTGGGGCCTACGGGCAGGGACCCAGGCAACAGAGGTTCGCCACCTCCTCAGCCCCACCTGTGGAGGACAGCGAGTCCGAGCAGAAGATGTGGGACGTCTTCCAGGGGATGATGGCTCTGACAAAGGAGGGTAAGGACAATCCCCTTAACCCCTTCAAACCTCAATGACGGAGCGTGGCCTTGGTGGCCGCGGTGAGTCGGCTCAATTTCGATGAAGAGGGCAGACCCTGTGTTCCCGCCTTGGGACGAGGCCGCCAGAAGATCTTTTAGTAGACACGGGGGCCGGTTGCTCCATTACTCACCCCAGTGGGCGGTGCCTCCACCTTACAGGGGTCGGAGGATGCAGCATCTCGGCTGAGATGACTGTACCTCTCCAGTTAACAATCGGAGAGGCAGCATTTGAGTCACCGATATGTGTGGTCTCTACTCATGAGGGATCAATATTGGGAGCTGATGGAATTAGGAAGGGGAGATTGATTATAGATGTAGCCAACCGGATGATTTGGCAGGGACCCGATCCACCCCATGATACTCACGTTTCCACTATAATCTCTGACGTATATTCCATATATACGGTTAAGGGAAAGGGGGATTACGATGTGCATGAGCTATTACAAACATCCAATGATCGCCTTGCAGACATCCTTTGGAGGCATCAGGCTGTCTGGGCAGAACATAAGCATGACTGTGGCAGAGTTGCTGATATGGAGGTAACAGTAAATGGGGATGATCCCCCACCTCAGAAACAATACCCCTGTCCCAAGGACGCGGAGCAAATGACAGGGGAAGTCATAGAATCATTGCTGACACAGGGGATTTTGAGGAACAGTCCCTATACTGGGGTCGACCAGTCCCATAGGAACAGTCCCTATACTGGGGTCGACCAGTTCCACGGGAACAGTCCCTATACTGGGGTCGACCAGTCCCATAGGAACAGTCCCTATACTGGGGTCGACCAGTCCCATAGGAACAGTCCCTATACTGGGGTCGACCAGTTCCACAGGAACTGTACCTATACTGGGATCGACCGGTCCCATAGGAACAGTCCCTATACTGGGGTCGACCAGTCCCACAGGAACAGTCCCTATACTGGGATCGACCGGTCCCATAGGAACTGTACCTGCACTGGGGTCGACCAGTCCCACAGGAACAGTCCCTATACTGGGGTCGACCAGTCCCACAGCAACAGTCCCTATACTGGGGTCGACCAGTCCCATAGGAACTGTACCTGCACTGGGGTCGACCAGTCCCACAGGAACAGTCCCTATACTGGGATCGACCGGTCCCATAGGAACTGGACCTATACTGGGGTCGACCAGTCTCACAGGAACTGCACCTATACTGGGGTCGACCAGACCCACGGGAACTGCACCTGCACTGGGGTCGACCAGTCCCACAGGAACAGTACCTATACTGGGGTCGAACAGTCCCACGGGAACTGTACCTATACTGGGGTCGACCAGTCCCACAGGAACAGTACCTATACTGGGGTCGAACAGTCCCACGGGAACTGTACCAATACTGGGGTCGACCAGTCTCACAGGAACTGCACCTGCACTGGGGTCGACCAGTTCCACAGGAACAGTCCCTATACTGGGGTCGACCAGTCTCATAGGAACTGTACCTGCACTGGGGTCGACCAGTCCCACAGGAACAGTCCCTATACTGGGATTGACCGGTCCCATAGGAACTGGACCTATACTGGGGTCGACCAGTCTCACAGGAACTGCACCTATACTGGGGTCGACCAGACCCACGGGAACTGCACCTGCACTTGGGTCGACCAGTCCCACAGGAACAGTACCTATACTGGGGTCGAACAGTCCCACGGGAACTGTACCTATACTGGGATCGACCAGTCCCACAGGAATAGTACCTATACTGGGGTCGAACAGTCCCACGGGAACTGTACCAATACTGGGGTCGAACAGTCCCACGGGAACTGCACCTGCACTGGGGTCGACCAGTCTCACAGGAACTGCACCTGTACTGGGGTCGAACAGTCCCACAGGAACTGTACCTATACTGGGGTCGACCAGTTCCACAGGAACTGCACCTATACTGGGGTCGACCAGTCCCATAGGAACTGTACCTGCACTGAGGTCGACCAGTTCCACAGGAACTGCACCTATACTGGGGTCGACCAGTCCCACAGGAACAGTCCCTATACTGGGGTCGACCAGTCTCATAGGAACTGTACCTGCACTGGGGTCGAACAGTCCCACAGGAACTGTACCTATACTGGGGTCGACCAGTTCCACAGGAACTGCACCTATACTGGGGTCGACCAGTCCCATAGGAACTGTACCTGCACTGAGGTCGACCAGTCCCACAGGAACTGTACCTATACTGGGGTCGACCAGTTCCACAGGAACTGCACCTATACTGGGGTCGACCAGTCCCACAGGAACTGTACCTATACTGGGGTCGACCAGTCCCACAGGAACTGTACCTATACTGGGGTCGACCAGTTCCACAGGAACTGCACCTATACTGGGGTCGAACAGTCCCACAGGAACTGCACCTATACTGGGGTCGACCAGTTCCACAGGAACTGCACCTATACTGGGGTCGACCAGTTCCACGGGAACTGTACCTGCACTGGGGTCGACCAGTCCCACAGGAACTGCACCTATACTGGGGTCGACCAGTTCCACGGGAACTGTACCTGCACTGGGGTCGACCAGTCTCACAGCAACAGTCCCTATACTGGGGTCGAGCAGTCCCATAGGAATTGTACCTATACTGGGATCGACCGGTCCCATAGGAACTGTGCCTGCACTGGGGTCGACCAGTTCCACAGGAACTGCACCTATACTGGGGTCGACCAGACCCACGGGAACTGTACCTGCACTGGGGTCGACCAGTTCCACAGGAACTGCACCTATACTGGGGTCGACCGGTCCCATAGGAACTGCACCTATACTGGGGTCGACCAGTCCCACAGGAACAGTCCCTATACTGGGATCGACCAGTCCCACAGGAACTGGACCTATACTGGGGTCGACCAGTCCCATATGAACAGTATCTATACTGGGGTCGACCAG
This sequence comes from Heptranchias perlo, assembly GCF_035084215.1. Classification (NCBI taxonomy): domain Eukaryota; kingdom Metazoa; phylum Chordata; class Chondrichthyes; order Hexanchiformes; family Hexanchidae; genus Heptranchias; species Heptranchias perlo. Next base: position 6,001,902 of record NC_090339.1, read on the forward strand.
TCTCACAGGAACGATACCTGTATTGGGGTCGGCCAGTCCCATAGGAACTGGACCTATACTGGGGTCGACCAGTCCCGTATGAACTGGACCTATACTGGAGTCGACCAGTCCTGTATGAACTGGACCTATACTGGGGTCGACCAGTCCCGTATGAACTGGACCTATACTGGGGTCGACCAGTCCCATATGAACTGGACCTATACTGGGGTTGACCAGTCCCATATGAACTGGACCTATACTGGGATCGACCAGTCCCATATGAACTGGACCTATACCGGGGTTCACCAGTCCCATATGAACTGGACCTATACTGGGGTCGACCAGTCCCACAGGAACAGTCCCTATACTGGGGTCGACCAGTTCCACAGGAACAGTCCCTATACTGGGGTCGACCAGTTCCACAGGAACAGTCCCTATACTGGGGTCGACCAGTTCCACAGGAACAGTCCCTATACTGGGGTCGACCAGTCCCACAGGAACAGTCCCTATACTGGGGTCGACCAGTTCCACAGGAACAGTCCCTATACTGGGGTCGACCAGTCTCATAGGAACTGTACCTGCACTGGGGTCGAACAGTCCCACGGGAACTGTACCTGCACTGGGGTCGACCAGTCCCACAGGAACTGCACCTATACTGGGGTCGACCAGTCCCATAGGAACTGTACCTGCACTGGGGTCGACCAGTTCCACAGGAACTGCACCTATACTGGGGTCGACCAGTTCCACAGGAACTGCACCTATACAGGGGTCGACCAGTCCCACAGGAACTGTACCTATACTGGGGTCGACCAGTTCCACAGGAACTGCACCTATACTGGCGTCGACCAGTTCCACAGGAACTGCACCTATACTGGGGTCGACCAGTCTCACAGGAACTGCATCTATACTGGGGTCGACCAGTTCCACGGGAACTGTACCTGCACTGGGGTCGACCAGTCTCACAGCAACAGTCCCTATACTGGGGTCGAGCAGTCCCATAGGAATTGTACCTATACTGGGATCGACCGGTCCCATAGGAACTGTGCCTGCACTGGGGTCGACCAGTTCCACAGGAACTGCACCTATACTGGGGTCGACCAGACCCACGGGAACTGTACCTGCACTGGGGTCGACCAGTCCCACAGGAACAGTCCCTATACTGGGATCGACCACTCCCACAGGAACTGGACCTATACTGGGGTCGACCAGTCCCATATGAACAGTATCTATACTGGGGTCGACCAGTCTCACAGGAACGATACCTGTATTGGGGTCGGCCAGTTCCATAGGAACTGGACCTATACTGGGGTCGTCCAGTCCCGTATGAACTGGACCTATACTGGAGTCGACCAGTCCTGTATGAACTGGACCTATACTGGGGTCGACCAGTCCTGTATGAACTGGACCTATACTGGGGTCGACCAGTCCCGTATGAACTGGACCTATACTGGGGTCGACCAGTCCCATATGAACTGGACCTATACTGGGGTCGACCAGTCCCATATGAACTGGACCTATACTGGGGTCGAACAGTCCCATACGAACTGGACCTATACTGGGGTTGACCAGTCCCATATGAACTGGACCTATACTGGGATCGACCAGTCCCATATGAACTGGACCTATACTGGGGTCGACCAGTCCCATATGAACTGGACCTATACCGGGGTCCACCAGTCCCATATGAACTGGACCTATACTGGGGTCGACCAGTCCCACAGGAACAGTCCCTATACTGGGGTCGACCAGTTCCACAGGAACAGTCCCTATACTGGGGTCGACCAGTTCCACAGGAACTGCACCTGCACTGGGGTCGACCAGTTCCACAGGAACAGTCCCTATACTGGGGTCGACCAGTTCCACAGGAACAGTCCCTATACTGGGGTCGACCAGTCCCACAGGAACTGCACCTATACTGGGGTCGACCAGTCTCATAGGAACTGTACCTGCACTGGGGTCGACCAGTCCCACAGGAACTGTACCTATACTGGGGTCGACCAGTTCCACAGGAACTGCACCTATACTGGGGTCGACCAGTCCCATAGGAACTGTACCTGCACTGGGGTCGACCAGTTCCACAGGAACTGCACCTATACTGGGGTCGACCAGTTCCACAGGAACTGCACCTATACTGGGGTCGAACAGTCCCACGGGAACTGTACCTGCACTGGGGTCGACCAGTCTCACAGGAACTGGACCTATACTGGGGTCGACCAGTCTCATAGGAACAGTCCCTATACTGGGGTCGACCAGTTCCACAGGAACTGCACCTATACTGGGGTCGACCAGACCCACGGGAACTGTACCTGCACTGGGGTCGACCAGACCCACGGGAACTGTACCTGCACTGGGGTCGACCAGACCCACAGGAACTGGACCTATACTGGGGTCGACCAGTCTCACAGCAACAGTCCCTATACTGGGGTCGAACAGTCCCATAGGAACTGTACCTGCACTGGGGTCGACCAGTCCCACAGGAACAGTCCCTATACTGGGGTCGACCGGTCCCATAGGAACTGTACCTGCACTGGGGTCGACCAGTTCCACAGGAACTGCACCTATACTGGGGTCGACCAGACCCACGGGAACTGTACCTGCACTGGGGTCGACCAGTCCCATATGAACAGTATCTATACTGGGGTCGACCAGTCTCACAGGAACGATACCTGTATAGGGGTCGGCCAGTCCCATAGGAACTGGACCTATACTGGGGTCGACCAGTCCCGTATGAACTGGACCTATACTGGAGTCGACCAGTCCTGTATGAACTGGACCTATACTGGGGTCGACCAGTCCCCTATGAACTGGACCTATACTGGGGTTGACCAGTCCCATATGAACTGGACCTATACTGGGATCGACCAGTCCCATATGAACTGGACCTATACTGGGATCGACCAGTCCCATATGAACTGGACCTATACTGGGGTCGACCAGTCCCATATGAACTGGACCTATACTGGGGTCGACCAGTCCCATATGAACTGGACCTATACTGGGGTTGACCAGTCCCATATGAACTGGACCTATACTGGGGTCGACCAGTCCCATATGAACTGGACCTATACTGGGGTCGATCTGTGTTTATGTAGATGGTTCACGGTTTTACGACCAAGGCCAGTATCACACTGGAGCAGCCTGCTGGATCCCTTAACAAGATCCACAGTCACCCTCCGCCGATCAGGAGATACTAATTAAATGTCTCCCTCAGTATTCGGCCCAAAAGGCTGAGGTCTTTGCAGTAGTTACCGCATTACAGACCCTCACTGGAAAAGCGACTATTTATTCTGACAGCTCATTTGTGTGCAATTCTCTAATTGAGTACCTGCCAATGTGGCAGAAAAGGGATTTTTGTACAGCTGAAGGCAAACCACTCGTGCATCAGGCGGAGTTGGGTGCCATATCGTAATATATGAGGAGCGACCTGGGCAAATAGCCATCTGCAAGGTCAAAGCGCACCAAAACGATGGCGGCAGTTTGCACGGTGATTACAATAAACTGGCCAAGCCGCTAGCCGGCCATATCTGGTAACCCTTGGGTGCCCTTGGTGGAGTTGCCGGCAGCTGCTGTCAGGACCAGCCTCATGGATCTCACGGCCTGCCAGGCCACCGATCCTGACATACAACTTACTAGAGATGCTCTCCAAAATGGGACAGATCTGCCATTATTATTCCAACCACATAGAGACTCATTGATTGTTAATGATGATGTATTGTATTTTCTTCATAACCAAAACCTCACGTGGGTTACACCGTTATGCTTATGCAAGGAGCTAATTTTCGGCTGGCACGTACACGATGGGCCGAACGGCCTCCTTCTGTAGGAGGTCATGCATCTACCCAGTGGGTCCTAGACATGCTCCACAGCTGTTACTGGGGCCAAAAATGTGGGTCGACATACAGCATCACCTCAGTCTGTGTTTGATCTGTGCCCAGATGAATCCAGCCCCTGCAGCCAAGAAAGTGCCGATGGATACTTCCCGCCTGAACAATGGCCCTTGGGAGTGATTACAGATTGATTACACTGGCCCTCTGCCCACTGCCCATTGTTAAGGGTGGATATCGGCATATTTTAGTTGTAACCGATATGTTTACCCGATGGATAGAAGCGTTCCCAGCACGAATGATGCGGTTACAACTGCCAGGGTCTTTTGGGAACAGATTTTCACCCGATGGGTCTTCTCTACCCTTGTAGGACGCCATTAATCAATTGTGGTGGGAGTGTAGCAGTATTTTCACATCTCCTATCACTCCGAATCTGGTGAGACGTAGAATGATTTAACCGCACCCTTAAAGCTGCACTCAAAAGAGCCGTGTTTAAAGGGACGGATGACGTGATCCGACCGACTGGGTTGCTGCATTACCCAGGGTTCTCAGGGCTATCAGGGCAATGCCCATGTGTTCCACAGGACACAGTCCGTTTGAACTCATGATGGGACGCCAAATGCCGATCTCTCGCCCCACAGGTGGACCACTTCCTATCATTACCCGCCGCACCCATCAGTTCCTCCAGAATTTGCAGTGGTCCTCAGAGCCCTCTCTCCTATTGGCTGCAAATAAAATGGGGGCAGCTCAATTGCATACACAACAGGATCATAGAATCATAGAAAATTTATGTCTCAGAAGGAGGCCATTCGGCCCATCGTGTCTGTGCCGGCCGAAAATGAGCCACCCAGCCTAATCTCACTTTCCAGCATTTGGCCCGTAGCCCTGTAGGTTACAGCACTTGAAGTGCACATCCAAGTACTTTTTAAATGAGTTGAGGGTTTCTGCCTCTACCAGCCTCTCAGGCAGTGAGTTCCAGACCCCCACTACCCTCTGGGTAAAAAAATGTTTCCTCATTTCCGCTCTAATCCTTCTACCAGTTACTTTAAATCTATGCCCCCTGGTTATTGACCTCTCTGCTAAGGGAAATAGGTCCTTCCTATCCACTCTATCTAGGCCCCTCATAATTTTATACACCTCAATCAAATCACCCCTCAGCCTCCTCTGTTCCAAAGAAAACAACCCCAGGATCATCGACCTGTTCGAAGGGTCTGATACTCCATGGGGATCAGGTTAAGCTGAATTTTTTTTAAAAGGGGGTGACTGGAAAGCCAATTGGGAAGGTCCATATGAGGTTATGGATAAATTGGGAGAAAGCAATTTGAAATTGGCCATACAAAAGCAGAGAAGGAAAATACTGTACAGCTGGTATCACAGAGTCCAGTGCAAACCCTACAGAAAGGGCAGGGTTGCTGCTTAAAAACAGATATAACATTTGGTCTTTCTTTGTTACATGTACACCAGGGAGGCGGTTGTCGTCCTCATCTTGGCAACGTGGACCGTAATGAGGAAGGAATAGGCTGTCGGACAAGAGCAGAAGTGCAACATCTCAGGATTCCGATTGAGGAAAAAGATGAGACTGAACAGAATGTGACTGGCCGGGATATGGAGACGACCTGCCTGGAAATAGGGAATAATCCGAGTAAAGATGGACTGGAAGTCACTGAGTCAGGCACAGTATTGTATAATGATGTGTTGTATTCTTGATCTTTACATTTACCCAATGGTTTTGTTTTGTCGATGGATGCTGTCCGTAATGGTCAAACAGTTTTAAAAAAGAAACAACTACTCTCAAAGGCAATTGTGTATGAAGATTTTTTGTTTACTTAAATCCGATTCAAAAAGGGGTTAAATGGTATTAGTAAACAATTGGATCCCAAATTCTATTAAAATAAATCTGGAAATTAGATGGGAATATGGTTTGGTGTAAGGTGTGAAGACTTCGATTGGTGTGATGTGCTGGGAAGACACAAGTGAAATGATGTTATTTCAAGGTTGATTCCTGTAACAGGGGCAATGCTATCGCTATCTGTTGATGAAAGACTGATGAAAATGTTTAAAGTGGACTTGATAGACTTTTTGGAAGAGGATATACATGAGGAGTTTGTCAACTATCTAAGGACATTGGTTAGTGGGAATGAGGGAGTCTAGAAAGCTGCAGATACCTCTCGCTGTTCCAGGAATGGCTATTCGGCTGTTATGTGCTGTAGAGCTCATCGCTAGTAGGAGGCTTCACTCTGGATGAAGAATCCCCTAACTGCTCTCTACAGGTCAATTGATGGAACTTGGAGAACTGACATGGCTTATTTGAAGAGTGGACGGTGTTGCATTGCACCATATATCTGGTTTGTCAAGCAACATGACATTTTGCCTCACACCAACCAGGGATGACCAAAACTGGGGATAGATTATTGGTGCCTGTTGGGCCCCACAATGTTACAAAAAATCCTTCAGACAGAAGCCTTATAAGCAGTTGTGGATTTTGCCCTTCCAATACCACACGTTTTCTTGAGTTTTAAATCATTGTATTAATTGTTTTAATTATTTTGTTTGTTGCTTTATGTTGTGTTAAGTATTTGAGAGAAGAAAGGGAGCAATAAAATAAAAGAAAAAGTGAGGTATGTTGAGACATGGACGAGGGGAAGGGAAACAGTGTGAGACTGATAGGGTTGAATAGCCACCCAATTAAAGGGAAATGAGGCAGATGGTCGATACTGGTATAAATTATAGGGAGTTCCTCGGAGCAAAGAAGTCGAAACATGTCAATTGACTGGTATTGTGTAGATGCAAATTATGTATCACTCAAGCCCAGGAAAAATATACATAAGAAGAAGATAGTCCTGTAGACTGTTAAATTAGCCCTGACCTTGTTACTTGCAAAGTAAAGAGGAAGTAAAACAAGGACACAGTAATCTGGGTAAGATCAAGTTTGATGGGAGGAATATCACACATAATTTAAGTAAGCAAAGATACAGCAATCTTTGTAAGGAAATAGCCGTTTCAAAGCCAGTTGTTTTTAAATAGTGTTTGAGTGACGAACAGAGACACTCAGCCTATGTATATTAAATAGGTTTCAGTACACCTGTCCAAGTATAAGGAAAGGTGACACAAAAAGACCATGCTTTGCTGTTAGTTGGTAATACAATACTGAAGGCAATGCCTCTACTGTACCCAGAGACAGACTGGAATTAAAGAACGCATATCTATGTTTGATTGTACCCTGTTTGTTCAACTGCTCTCCACACCCAATTTAATAAAGGAATGTAAGCCAAAAGATGAACTCACTCTTTCTTTGACAAACAACTATTTTCGGCATTTAAGAAGACTCTTGCACACGTTTTCTTTAACAGCTATTTTAGAGATGTGCCTTTGTTTAAGAAGGGCGGCAGGGAAAAGCCTGGGAACTACAGACCGGTGAGCCTGACATCTGTAGTGGGTAAGTTGTTAGAGGGTATTCTGAGAGACGGGATCTACAGGCATTTGGAGAGGCAGGGACTGATTAGGAACAGTCAGCATGGTTTTGTGAGAGGAAAATCATGTCTCACGAATTTGATTGAGTTTTTTAAAGGGGTAACCACGTGGTCTACATGGACTTTAGCAAAGCCTTTGACAAGGTACCGCATGGTAGGTTGTTACATAAGGATAAATCTCACAGGATCCAAAGTGAGGTAGCCAATTGGATACAAAATTGGCTTGACGACAGAAGACAGAGGGTGGTTGTAGAGGGTTGTTTTTCAGACTGGAGGCCTGTGACCAGCGGTGTGCCTCAGGGATCGGTGCTGGTTCTGCTGTTATTTGTTATTTATATTAATGATTTGGATGAGAATTTAGGAGGCATGGTTAGTAAGTTTGCAGATGACACCAAGATTGGTGGCATTGTGGACAGTGAAGAAGGTTATCTAGGATTGCAACGGGATCTTGATAAATTGGGCCAGTGGGCCGATGAATGGCAGATGGAGTTTAATTTAGATAAATGTGAGGTGATGCATTTTGGTAGATCGAATCGGACCAGGACCTACTCCGTTAATGGTAGGGCGTTGGGGAGAGTTATAGAACAAAGAGATCTAGGAGTACAGGTTCATAGCTCCTTGAAAGTGGAGTCACAGGTGGATAGGGTGGTGAAGAAGGCATTCAGCATGCTTGGTTTCATTGGTCAGAACATTGAATACAGGAGTTGGGATGTCTTGTTGAAGTTGTACAAGACATTAGTAAGGCCACACTTGGAGTACTGTGTACAGTTCTGGTCACCCTACTATAGAAAGGATATTATTAAACTAGAGAGAGTGCAGAAAAGATTTACTAGGATGCTACCGGGACTTGATGGTTTGACTTATAGGGAGAGGTTAGATAGACTGGGACTTTTTTCCCTGGAGAGTAGGAGGTTAAGGGGTGATCTTATAGAAGTCTATAAAATAATGAGGGGCATAGATAAGGTAGATAGTCAAAATCTTTTCCCAAAGGTAGGGGAGTCTATAACGAGGGGACATAGATTTAAGGTGAGAGGGGAGAGTTACAAAAGGGTCCAGAGGGGCAATTTTTTCACTCAAAGGGTGGTGAGTGTCTGGAACGAGCTGCCAGAGGCAGTAGTAGAGGCGGGTACAATTTTGTCTTTTAAAAAGCATTTGGACAGTTACATGGGTAAGATGGGTATAGAGGGATATGGGCCAAGTGCAGGCAATTGGGACTGGCTTAGTGGTATAAACTGGGCGACATGGACATGTTGGGCCGAAGGGCCTGTTTCCATGTTGTAAACTTCTATGATTCTATGATTCTAACCATTTATTTTAAAGGGTTTAACTCCTCCACTAAAACAGGAGAGGAATTTCAGATGAACCCACTAAGTGTTCATATACTACAACCCTACAGTCAGAGTCCTATTCAGCATCCTAGTCTTTTTAAAAAATACTCTTTAATGCAGTAATTATCGTTCTCTCTCAGGGAGTCCCAAAGTACTTCACATACAATTAATTACTTTTGAAGTGTAGTTGTTGTTATGTAAAGAAAGAAGGAACACATTTCCATTTATATAATGTGTTTCACAACTTCAGGATGTCCCAAAGTGCTTCAGAGCCAGTAAAGTATTTTTTGAAGTGTCGTCACTGTTGTAATTTCGGGAATTGCAGCAGCCAATTTACACACAGCAAGATTCCACAAACAACAATGAGGTAAATACCTGTTTGTGATGTAGGTTGTGGGATAAATGTTGACCAGGACACTGGGTTAATTCCCCTGCTCTACTTTGAATAGTGCCATGGGGTCTTTTACATCCACCTGTGATGGAAGATGGGGGCTTGGTATTACGTTTCATCTGAAAGATGGCATTTTCGACAATGCCGCACTCCCTCAGTACAGTATTGGAGTGTCAGCTTAGATCATAGTAAAGAGAGGGATTTCAGATGACTGCTTCAAGCATTAATATCTCGAGTTAATTTATCCAAGAGACAGCCCCTCGCACTTGTAGTCATTTTGTGTATCAGCACTAAGGGAGCATTCATTAATTTTTGGCACTCTCCTAAAATTTAACACTTGTTGACACACTGTTATGAACTTATGTCACATCCAATGAATTACTGTGCAGTCACTGTTGTTATGTAGGAGAACACTCCAGCCAATGTGTGCACAGAGCCCCACAATTAGCAGCAGTCAGCTCATCTGTTTTTGATTGTGGTGGTTGAGGGAGGAATGGTGACCAGGACACTGAAGAACTCCCTAATTTTCTTTAAACAGCATCATGGAATTTCTAACGCCATCTGAATTGCCAGAGGAAGCAGGCTGAATGGCTGAATGTCTATCTGAAAATCATGATGTGGAGATGCCGGTGATGGACTGGGGTTAACAATTGTAAACAATTTTACAACACCAAGTTATAGTCCAATGATTTTATTTTTAATCCCACAAGCTTTCGGGGGCTTTCCCCTTCCTCAGGCGGTGTGGAAATTCACACCGCCTGAGGAAGGGGAAAGCCCCCGAAAGCTTGTGGGATTAAAAATAAAATCGTTGGACTATAACTTGGTGTTGTAAAATTGTTTACAATTATCTGAAAATCAGTACCTCTGACAGCACAGCACTCCCTCAGTACTGCACTGAAGTGTCAGCCTGGATTATGTGCTCAAATCTCTGGAGTGGAACTTCAATAAAAAACCTGACTCAGAGGCAAGAGTGCTCTCACTGAGCCAAGGCTAACACCATATTAAACTCAAGGTCAGAAGAGCTGACCTGTAACGAATAACAGTAAATGTGTGATATAACAAGTACAAGATAATAATGGGCCCAAGAGCATGATTACAGAAATAGTGTACAGGATCTGATATCACAATGTAGAATTTGTAAAATTATTTTTTAAAGAAAATTCAGGCAGCTAAAATACATTGTATATGTAACTTCTCTTTAAAATATTAAATAATTACAAATGTCTTGCACTTCCAGAGTGATGAGCCAAATTCAGTTCAGTGCCATAAAATTCTATGGGGGTAATGTTTGTCTTTAACTGTAGGGGGGAGGATCACGCACTGCTAACACAACCTGCCTGAACACTGATTGCAACGGAATGAAAATCCAACGGGTTCTGTTACCCGTGAGCCCACCTCCCCGCCAGATTCTGCCCTCTGCACTCCGCCTATGTGATGCTTAACGCCCAGGCTGGTAAAGACCAACATCTGCCCCTGTGATTCTCTGATTTGTGCCATCAATTATTATAAGCTGTCTTATCACTCCACGAGGCCAGGCTGGTCAGAGCACTTTAGTAATGATCAATCATTTCATGAGGTTGATCCCGTTGGCCAATAGTGGAGAAGAGTTGCTATTGATTGAACCTCTGCTCAAGAGGTAGGACGACAAATGGGGTCAAATCTCCAGCGTGTGGACCATTGTGAACTTACAATCCACTAACAACACAAGTGAGCCATTGATCAATAAATACAGTTAAAGAAAGAACTTGCATTTATACAGCGCTCTTTCACGACCTCAGGGCATCCCAAAGCTCTTTACAACCAATGAATTATGAACTGTTGTATTGTAGGAAATGCGGCAGCCAATTTATGCACAGCAAAGTCCCACAAACAAGAGATAGTTTCTCAATATTAGCAATGAGATAATGACCAGACAATCTATTTTAGTGATGTTGGTTGAGAGTTAAATATTGGCCAGAACTCTGGGAGAACTCCCCCACTCTTCTTCAAATAGTGCCATGGGACCCTTTACATCAACCTGAGAGGGAAGATGTCTCGGTTTAATGTCTCATCCAAAAGACAGCACCTCTGACAGTGCAGCACTCCCTTAGGTATGCACTGGGAGTGTCAGCCTAAATTATGTGCTCAAGTTTCTGGAGTGGGGTTGTTGAGCCCACAACCTTCTGACTCAGTGTTACCACAAAGCAAAGCAGCAAATACAAGGATATCAATAATAGAACACACAAAATTAAAACCGGTTCGTTGCAATCCACCTGCCTCCCTGGACCAGCTCCATCCACAGCTATCTCCCCGATGAGAAAATAGTGTTCCCTTACCATATCCTGATCACCAGACATTTCTGTTGCATTTCTTTAATACACCAAATAAGCATCAATATGTTGATACTGTTGAGCTATTTTAGTGCAAGGTTGCAATATAACATTCATAATTTATTACTACTGCTTCCAAATGCTACACTTCCTCTTTTCAGCTGAGACTGTCTGGGTCCATGATCAATACTGCACTGGAGCCTATGTTGAGTGAATAAAAGACCGATCCTGGCAGGATTGACTGACGTGTCACTTCCCCAGGTCCTTTTCTCTCTCTTGTTGCCACTCATAACAACAGTGAAGGTAATAAGTTGGGATCTACTTTGTGTTCGTAGTTAATACAAACCTGCGAGCTGCCTCATATGCCTGTGAGATTGAGAATGACGACATAATTGGTTGGACATTGTGAGACAGGATACTTTCTTTCAAAATCTTACCAGAATTTTAGAGCTTCAGAAATTCATTGGAGATTTTGGTGGTCATTTTAGAAACAAGCTAGAAAGTAACAGCATAATGCCTCCAAAATTATGAAGGGTTTTGATAGAGTAGATAAGGAGAAATTGTTCCAACTGGCAGGAGTGCTGGTAACCCAAGGGCACAGATTTAAGATAATTGGCAAAAGAACCAGTGGGGGAGGTGAGTTTTTTTTAATGCAGTGAGTTATGATGATCTGGACTACACTGTCTGAAAGGGTGGTGGAAGCAGATTCAATAATAATTTTCAAAAGGGAATTGGATAAATACTTGAAAAGGAAAACTTAGTAAGGTTATGGGGCAAGACCAGTAGGAGTAGGTCCAATTGGATAGCTCTTTTAAAGAGCTTGCACAGGCACGATGGGCAGAATGGCTTCCGTCTGTGCTGTATGATTCTATGATTTGACGATTATCATTTTGCTACCCAAAGTGTAGGGGCATGAAATCCCCATTTAATTACAACAATTCTCACAGCGAACTCTACTGAAAGGGATAGGCTTGCTCCCAACACTTAACCAAAGATCTGCCATTTAACTGGGAAGCTTTGTCTGTACTATGTCATCAAAACAAGAGTAGGAACATGATGCAACTTATGGAATGGATGTTCACTTATGCCCTATGCCAAGTAGAAATCAGAAACAGTTTTTGAGATTAGGGCTCAGGATGTGGAATTACCCTCTCTAGAAAGATTTACTCAGAAGTTGAGTCAATCACTAGACCATGAAGTGCTCTAACCTTCTTGGCAATAGCTTAGCTCTGAAAAGGGCACCTTCAGAGATGTCACATTAACATCAGATTCTACAGCTCCAAGGGAAGGTACAAGTGGGAAGTGCCCTTTAAGAAACTGAAATACTATGGGCAGTACAGTAGTATTGTACATCATCAGGCTGTGCCATAGAGTGATAAGCCTCAGCTTATACCAACAATTATACACAGAGAAAGTTTCCACTCTCAGCCCTGCTGCCAGGAGCAGATGGTTGGGTGGAAGACAAAAGCTTCTTCACGACCAGACAGAGGAATTGTGAGACAAGTCTCCTCAATTGCTACCTCCTCAACTCCTACTCAAGACCAGCATTGGCATCGGGAATAAGTCACCTGCCCGCCATCTTAGGAAATTGTTCATGGCATAGGAAGAACTAAAGAGGGAGGAAAAGTTAAAGTAACAATTAAATCTTCAGTCAAGAAGCTGGTGGTTGATGGATTTTGTCTATTTTCTCTCCTCTTGAATGCACAGATTCTTCCTGGTGTACAGTTAAATGGGCACTAGTTAGAATCATAGAATCATAGAATGGTTAACATGCCATGAGATGGATGATTAATCTTTAATTATGGGTATAACACACTGAACCACATGTGCAGTGCCCACCACACCCCTTCTGTCTCCTGCAATATCAATACATACCATTACATTAGGACTAAAATTAATAGTCAGATTTATCTAATTTAAGATGATTACACAGAACCAGAAAGGCACAGCAAGATACTGATGGTACAAACATTACCTTTATATGGTAAATAAATAAGGTTTGAATCACTGCACATAGGATCACAATGTTTTCTTCAGGATATATTTCTTACCCAGTCCAATTATCTGCAAGATTTTTTGAGGAAATAGGCTTTCAGAGATTTGTGATGTGATGTTTGTATGTGGCTGTGGCAGACCAAGTGCCAAACTAGCTAAAGATATTGAACATTGAACTGAAGATGAGGTGGTATCTTTATGTCAAAGATATGGTGGTATCTTTATGTCAAAAGAAGCCTTTCATGTCAAGGGTGTTAATTTTCAGATGTTAACTAACCCCATCTCCTGACATCACCTGATGAGTGGTGGAATACAGATAATGAATTTGTCTACCTTCCCCCAGGCTGAAAACTTGCATGCATTTACATTTCAAAGAAATTGTGGCCCAGCCGCAAAATAATGATCTAATTAGTCCTTTAATACAGACTGTGTCATCAACTGAGAGAGCCATCTGGTTCTCATTGAAGCTATGGATTAATCAATTTCCTGCCCTCCAGTTACAACAGAAGTCCTTTTTCAGCTATAGATATCTGAAGCCAATTTATTAATCATACATATCCTGTCTATCTAAAGACTTCTAAAAATATAATGCAGAAATATTTCCCTATTAAAAGCAGGAAGAAAACTGCCTTCACTGCGATATTAATGATGTGCTATACTGTGTAAAACTGTTCAGTATGTTCCATATGTTGTTACCACATTGATTCGACAAGCTCTGTGCACAGTCACACTCCTTGTTGTCAGATTAATCTCATTAGCTGGACTGAATGATTCGCAGAGAGTACTGTGACCAACTCAAACTTTCGAAGCAAGTTTATTTTGTTAACTCAACAGCATTGAAACTGTTAAAAAAAATCCAAAAAATATGTAGAATTTCACATTGTTTTTTGAGGAAAATACTATTCTGGGAAGTACTTCTGGTTGAACTAAAAGAAAAAAGAGAAACTGAAGGGAATTCAGATGTCAGTCAACATCCAGTAATGAGCAACCTCCTCATCTCCACATGGTTTGGATTTGAGCTGAAGGGAAAGGATAGAGACTGAACCACCCACCCACCTACTCTTCCACATATACAGGCGTAAGTTGCATTCATGCACAAAACTCCATCTGCCTAAACAACAGAGAAAAAAATGCACCCTTCTATGAAATTAGACGGTATAAACCCCTACCAGGCCTGTGCTAAGACACAATGCACACCCGAGTGTTTTTGGTTTGCTGTCATACAATGATTTTGACAGTCACAGCTATATAGGTGAGATAAATCACTGTATGACTGCACCTTTTGCTGCTATTGCTTACAGTCCCATGTTCTGTTCTACATATTTCAATGCAAAATAAATCAAAGTTATTCATAATAAAAATTCAGCTGAGTTGAGAAGCATGATGAAGTCATTGAAAAGTTGAATCTATTGGAGTGATTCCGTGATCCAGACATGGGGTGGGGGGAGATTCAGCATGTCGAGAAATTGTGGGCACGTAGGACGTGATTTTCCAACAATTAACTTTAACGGCCAGGAAATAATGGGCTGCGAAGCCACAATTTCCCAAGATTTCCCAATGTGATCACCACTTCCTGCTGGGAGTGCTGGATCAGGGACCCATCCCTCCTCACTCTGACCCGTTCTTGCTGTGAGTGATGGTCGGTGTTGGGAATGCTGGATCAGGGACCCATCCCTCCTCACTCCGACCTGCCCTTGCTGTGAGTGATGGTCAGTGTTGGGAATGCCGGATCAGGGACCCATCCCTCCTCACTCCGACCTGCCCTTGCTGTGAGTGATGGTCAGTGTTGGGAATGCCGGATCAGGGACCCATCCCTCCTCACTCTGACCTGCCCTTGCTGTGAGTGATGGTCGGTGTTGGGAATGCCGGATCAGGGACCCATCCCTCCTCACTCTGACCTGCCCTTGCTGTGAGTGATGGTCACTGTTGGGAATGCTGGATCAGGGACCCATCCCTCCTCACTCTGACCTGCCCTTGCTGTGAGTGATGGTCGCTGTTGGGAATGCCGGATCAGGGACCCATCCCTCCTCACTCCGACCTGCTCTTGCTGTGAGTGATGGTCGCTGTGGGGAATGCCGGATCAGGGACCCATCCCTCCTCACTCTGACCTGCTCTTGCTCTGAGTGATGGTCGCTGTGGGGAATGCCGGATCAGGGACCCATCCCTCCTCACTCTGACCTGCTCTTGCTGTGAGTGATGGTCGCTGTTGGGAATGCCGGATCAGGGACCCATCCCTCCTCACTCTGACCTGCCCTTGCTGTGAGTGATGGTCACTGTTGGGAATGCCGGATCAGGGACCCATCCCTCCTCACTCTGACCTGCCCTTGCTGTGAGTGATGGTCGGTGTTGGGAATGCTGGATCAGGGACCCATCCCTCCTCACTCTGACCTGTCCTTGCTGTGAGTGATGGTCGCTGTTGGGAATGCCGGATCAGGGATCCATCCCTCCTCACTCTGACCTGCTCTTGCTGTGAGTGATGGTCGGTGTTGGGAATGCCGGATCAGGGACCCATCCCTCCTCACTCCGACCTGCTCTTGCTGTGAGTGATGGTCGGTGTTGGGAATGCCGGATCAGGGACCCATCCCTCCTCACTCTGACCCGTTCTTGCTGTGAGTGATGGTCGGTGTTGGGAATGCCGGATCAGGGACCCATCCCTCCTCACTCTGACCTGCTCGTGCTGTGAGTGATGGTCGGTGTTGGGAATGCCGGATCAGGGACCCATCCCTCCTCACTCTGACCTGCTCTTGCTGTGAGTGATGGTCACTGTGGGGAATGCTGGATCAGGGACCCATCCCTCCTCACTCTGACCTGCCCTTGCTGTGAGTGATGGTCGGTGTTGGGAATGCTGGATCAGGGACCCATCCCTCCTCACTCTGACCTGCCCTTGCTGTGAGTGATGGTCGGTGTTGGGAATGCTGGATCAGGGACCCATCCCTCCTCACTCCGACCTGCTCTTGCTGTGAGTGATGGTCGGTGTTGGGAATGCCGGATCAGGGACCCATCCCTCCTCACTCCGACCTGCTCTTGCTGTGAGTGATGGTCGGTGTTGGGAATGCTGGATCAGGGACCCATCCCTCCTCACTCTGACCCGTTCTTGCTGTGAGTGATGGTCGGTGTTGGGAATGCTGGATCAGGGACCCATCCCTCCTCACTCTGACCCGTTCTTGCTGTGAGTGATGGTCGGTGTTGGGAATGCCGGATCAGGGACCCATCCCTCCTCACTCTGACCTGCCCTTGCTCTGAGTGATGGTCACTGTGGGGAATGCTGGATCAGGGACCCATCCCTTATGTTGAACTTTAAATTTACAAGTTTAGGAATGACTCCTAGTGATATTATTGAACAAACTCTTAACGTGTTCAGATGACTTTCCCTTCTGTGCTATTTTAAGAAAGGAATCTTACAATACCAGGTTATAGTCCAACAGTTTTATTTGAAAATCACAAGCTTTCGGAGGCTCTCTCCTTCGTCAGGTGAGTGTAGGATTCCTTGAAAGTTACCGCATATATAGTCAGAGGATAGAGGAATCTCATGTGGACACATTAACTGTCAATTCACTCATATCAGCGACAGGTCACTTCTGAGCTGCAGTATAATAAAAACTAAAGCAAATATAACAGTGAAACTAACAGGGTGAACTCATTGTGAATTTTAAGGCTCTAACATCATTTTAACATTCACCTTTGCCAAATCAATCAGCAATAAATCCTTCTCCTTTGGTTCTATTTAACTTCAAGCGCAGACCCTTGGCTTATCGAAGATTGAAGCCTTTATAGATTTTCAGCAAGGAATATGTGCTTTAAAAAAAAGCAAGTATTATTTCTCCAGAGAGTCAGACTTGGCCTCGAGTCACTACAGCAACCTTCTATCATAACTTTATTTTAAAACATTTCAACTTTGGCGAGGTGCACCTTATTTAATCACCCAATATATTCTAGGTCAGTTTTAGAATGATGCCAAGAACACTAATGTATAGCTGTAGGGCCATTGGCCTAATGCACTTCTCTGTTTATTCCTCCTTTTCTCTTAAAATATGTACATTTTAAATTATACAAGAGCTGAGAAGAAAAGATTTGCCATAAGCAATGATTGGTAAGCTGGGTATGTTTCCAATCCACATCATTGAGCTGAATTCAGAAACCCAATGCAAGTTGTTTTAATTTGAAGATGAAACTAAACTTGGAGGGGAAGTGAGAAGTCACTGGAATCTGAGGAAGCAGCCACTGAACTACAGAAGGATTCAGACAGAGTTTGCAAGTGGGCCAAACTACAGCAGGTGGAATCCAGTAGAGATACGTCCCAAGGTGTTACAGATTGTAAGAAAGAATGGCAGATATACTAATAGTGCAAACACCAAGAGCCACTGCACAGATCCCTCCCCACAAAAACCTCCAAGGCCCCCTCTGCTGCTATTTGAAGGCTGGATGCAAGAGACTAACAGATGGCCCCTGGCATCCAGCGTCCAAACAGGTGTTAGGATGTATTTTAGTAATAATGTAAACACAGGCTGCAGTCCTATGTCTATGTGCCAAGAATGAGTTGGGACATGGAGTCAAACAGTTACACATTTATTAAGGTTTAAATGAATATCAACTCACTGCCAATACCAGGATTACAAGAGGTGCTTTGTTGTAAAAGAATGCACGTTACAGCCAGTTGAGCTCAGCCCCTCTCTCTCCTCTTTTTCTCTTTCTGTCTTTCTCTCCCTCTCTCTCCTTTCTCTCTCTCTCTCTCTCCATCTCCTCCTTCTGCTTCTTCTAACTTCTTCTAACTTAGGGCTTCTCATCTCATTTAAACTGCGACTAGCTGCATTAATCCATGTGCATTCTGCATTCCATGTCCTTTACACACATTTACTGTACCAGCTTGTGTCAAGATGTCTAGGCTACCTATACATTTATCTGACGTCCATTTTAGTAACAAAAAATACTGGTGTTTAGGGTTAGTAAAGCATAGGATGTATTTATTATAGATAGAGTTAGGGTGATATAGTTGAGCCTAAATGTAAACATGTGTAGCCTGACCTAGAAAGCAGGCTGTCTCTGATGTCTGTACAGACACTGCAAGGTCTGCTACATCTGCAGACTTTTATAAATGGATTCTTTTCATACAGAATGGATTCCTTTGCTAGCTCTTGATCTTGATCTCTAACACAAGGCAAATAGCAGAATGATGAAGGTTGTGTTTTCCTCGTTGTAATCTGCCCACATATTTCTGGCCTTCTCGTTCCAGATCTGTGGGAAAACTGATGGAAAGAGGCCAGAAAGTGTAGGCCACTATCTTAACAGGGTTTGCTTCTTAGCAGAACTATATAGAAGTTACTAAACTTTCAAACTTAGTCTATAATCAGTGCATCACTGGTTGGCCTCTAGTGTGACAGCTGTCTCTTAGTGACATTGGTATATAACCTCTCCTTGATAGCAGGCAGACTGTCGTCCGACGGTGATTTTCTCCTCTGTGATGCCTTGAGGTCACCCCTGAGTCATGTTTGCAATGAGTTGTCGTCGGCTGTTACCTTTTTCAGTTGTCTTTATAATTTAGCTCAGTTGGCACATACTGTTTACCTTCAATACTGATTGTTACACGCTGCCGTTCTTGATGCTTACTGACACTTTGCATTTTTATTCAGTCAGGCAGGCTCTCCATTTTCAGTGATTGATGTCTAACTTAAAATACGTAAACCTACCATAAAGAAATCCCACTTCAGGTGAGTTGACCAATCAATGGCCCATCTGTTTATAAGATCCTTTTTTACTGTTCACTCCAGCATACAGATGTGTCTTTGAAAGTGGTAACTGTGGAAGCTCGAGCAAGATAGCTTGCTGTACTGATAACAGAGTCACCAAGGCTCCTTGACAATGACTTCAGTCACAAGACTGCCTGGTTCATAGTTTTTATCCAACATTCAACGTCACTTGACCCACAGAAGAAGAATTCTTCTTTGGTTGGTATCACCTGCTTCTGTAAGCTAAAATGGCACAAGAGAATTAATTACCCACTTTGGTTGGACTATTGGGAATCAGTGACTGTGGTTCAACTATTGGGAATTAATCCCTTTGGTTGGACTATTGCGAGCCAATCCCTTTGGTTCAATTATTGGGAATTACCCACTTTGGTTGGATGATTGGGAATTAACCCCGTTGGTTGGATGATTGGGAATTAACCTTTTTGGCTCAACTATTGGGAATAAACTCATTTGTTTGGACTATTGGGAGTCAATCTCTTTGGTTCAATTATTGGGAATTACCCCCTTTGGTTGGATTATTAGGAATTACCCCCTTTGGTTGGATGATTAGGAATTAATCTCTTTGTTGGACTATTGGGATTCATTCCCTTCGGTTGAACGATTGGGAATTAAACCCTTCGGGTGGACGATAGTTATACTACACAGTACAATGTTGCACTAACGCTATATTGATAGTGTTAATACAGAATTAGAAAGTCAGAATGAAGTTAAGCACTCCTAGACAACATACAATGATCACCTCAGTCAGGCATTCAAAATATAAAACAGACAAATACTCGATAGAGGCTTTCACATTGGTGCCTGTTTAGTTGTACAGTGGGAGACTGATATTTTGTGTTCGCTCTCTGTGTTTACCTTGCTAAATATGTTCCTCTGGTCCAAGTCACAGAATTGTACACTAATAAAAAACTGGATCAATGATTCTGCCACCAGGATAACAGAGTGGGATCCAACAGAGCAAAAGCAAGGTTCTTGCTCAAAGATAGTAGCCTCCCCTTCTCTGAGCTAAAGAAGGAACAATGTAAAGGTATTTTCTACACCATATTACTGTCGATCTTAACTGAAAAATCCAAAACTATTGATACTATTGAATAGTACAAAAAATAAAGTGAGCTGAGTGTTGGAGTGGCAGCATACAGTCTTGTGCACAAATTTCCACACAGAGAGTTACACCACGATATTTGGACTCAAATTTCCCCACACAGTGAGTTACACCATGTTATTTGTGCCCAAATTTCCTCACACAGTGAGTTACACCATGTTATTTGTGCCCAAATTTCCCCACACAGTGAGTTACACCATGTTATTTGTGCCCAAATTTCCCCACACAGTGAGTTACACCATGTTATTTGTGCCCAAATTACCTCACACAGTGAGTTACACCATGTTATTTGTGCCCAAATTACCTCACACAGTGAGTTACACCATGTTATTTGTGCCCAAATTTCCCCACACAGTGAGTTACACCATGTTATTTGTCCCCAAATTACCTCACACAGTGAGTTACACCATGTTATTTGTGCCCAAATTACCTCACACAGTGAGTTACACCATGTTATTTGTGCCCAAATTTCCCCACACAGTGAGTTACACCATGTTATTTGTCCCCAAATTACCCCACACAGTGAGTTACACCATGTTATTTGTCCCCAAATTTCCCCACACAGTGAGTTACACCATGTTATTTGTCCCCAAATTTCCCCACACAGTGAGTTACACCATGTTATTTGTGCCCAAATTTCCCCACACAGTGAGTTACACCATGTTATTTGTCCCCAAATTACCCCACACAGTGAGTTACACCATGTTATTTGTGCCCAAATTACCCCACACAGTGAGTTACACCATGTTATTTGTGCCCAAATTTCCTCACACAGTGAGTTACACCATGTTATTTGTGCCCAAATTACTTCACACAGTGAGTTACACCATGTTATTTGTGCCCAAATTACCTCACACAGTGAGTTACACCATGTCATTTGTGCCCAAATTAACCCACACAGTGAGTTACACCATGTTATTTGTGCCCAAATTACCTCACACAGTGAGTTACACCATGTCATTTGTGCCCAAATTAACCCACACAGTGAGATACACCATGTTATTTGTGCCCAAATTACCCCACACAGTGAGTTACACCATGTTATTTGTGCCCAAATTACCTCACAGAGTGAGTTACACCATGTTATTTGGGCCCAAATTACCTCACAAAGTGAGTTACACCTTGTTATTTGTGCCCAAATTACCTCACAGAGTGAGTTACACCATGTTATTTGTGCCCAAATTACCTCACACAGTGAGTTACACCATGTCCTTTGTGCCCAAATTTCCACACACAGTGAGTTACACCACGTTATTTGTGCCCAAATTTCCACACACAGTGAGTTACACCACGTTATTTGTGCCCAAATTACCTCACACAGTGAGTTACACCACGTTATTTGTGCCCAAATTTCCTCACACAGTGAATTACACCACGTTATTTTGCCCAAATTACCTCACACAGTGAGTTACACCATGTTATTTGTGCCCAAATTTCCCCACACAGTGAGTTACACCATGTTATTTGTGCCCAAATTTCCTCACACAGTGAATTACACCACGTTATTTTGCCCAAATTACCCCACACAGTGAGTTACACCACGTTATTTTGCCCAAATTACCCCACACAGTGAGTTACACCATGGTATTTGTGCCCAAATTACCCCACACAGTGAATTACACCATGTTATTTGTGCCCAAATTACCTCACACAGTGAGTTACACCATGTTATTTGTGTCCAAATTACCTCACACAGGGAGTTACACCATGTTATTTGTGCCCAAATTTCCCCACACAGTGAGTTACACCATGTTATTTGTCCCCAAATTACCTCACACAGTGAGTTACACCATGTTATTTGTGCCCAAATTACCTCACACCATGTTATTTGTGCCCAAATTTCCCCACACAGTGAGTTACACCATGTTATTTGTCCCCAAATTACCCCACACAGTGAGTTACACCATGTTATTTGTCCCCAAATTTCACCACACAGTGAGTTACACCATGTTATTTGTCCCCAAATTTCCCCACACAGTGAGTTACACCATGTTATTTGTGCCCAAATTTCCCCACACAGTGAGTTACACCATGTTATTTGTCCCCAAATTACCCCACACAGTGAGTTACACCATGTTATTTGTGCCCAAATTACCCCACACAGTGAGTTACACCATGTTATTTGTGCCCAAATTTCCTCACACAGTGAGTTACACCATGTTATTTGTGCCCAAATTACTTCACACAGTGAGTTACACCATGTTATTTGTGCCCAAATTACCTCACACAGTGAGTTACACCATGTCATTTGTGCCCAAATTAACCCACACAGTGAGTTACACCATGTTATTTGTGCCCAAATTACCCCACACAGTGAGTTACACCATGTTATTTGTGCCCAAATTACCTCACAGAGTGAGTTACACCATGTTATTTGTGCCCAAATTACCTCACACAGTGAGTTACACCATGTTATTTGTGCCCAAATTACCTCACAGAGTGAGTTACACCATGTTATTTGTGCCCAAATTACCTCACACAGTGAGTTACACCATGTCATTTGTGCCCAAATTTCCACACACAGTGAGTTACACCACGTTATTTGTGCCCAAATTTCCACACACAGTGAGTTACACCACATTATTTGTGCCCAAATTACCTCACACAGTGAGTTACACCACGTTATTTGTGCCCAAATTTCCTCACACAGTGAATTACACCACGTTATTTTGCCCAAATTACCTCACACAGTGAGTTACACCATGTTATTTGTGCCCAAATTTCCCCACACAGTGAGTTACACCATGTTATTTGTGCCCAAATTTCCTCACAAAGTGAATTACACCACGTTATTTTGCCCAAATTACCCCACACAGTGAGTTACACCATGTTATTTGTGCCCAAATTACCCCACACAGTGAGTTACACCATGTTATTTGGGCCCAAATTACCTCACAAAGTGAGTTACACCTTGTTATTTGTGCCCAAATTACCTCACAGAGTGAGTTACACCATGTTATTTGTGCCCAAATTACCTCACACAGTGAGTTACACCACGTTATTTGTGCCCAGATTTCCTCACACAGTGAATTACACCACGTTATTTTGCCCAAATTACCTCACACAGTGAGTTACACCATGTTATTTGTGCCCAAATTTCCCCACACAGTGAGTTACACCATGTTATTTGTGCCCAAATTTCCTCACACAGTGAATTACACCACGTTATTTTGCCCAAATTACCCCACACAGTGAGTTACACCACATTATTTTGCCCAAATTACCCCACACAGTGAGTTACACCATGTTATTTGTGCCCAAATTACCCCACACAGTGAATTACACCATGTTATTTGTGCCCAAATTACCTCACACAGTGAGTTACACCATGTTATTTGTGTCCAAATTACCTCACACAGGGAGTTACACCATGTTATTTGTGCCCAAATTTCCTCACACAGTGAGTTACACCATGTCATTTGTGCCCAAATTACCTCACACAGTGAGTTACACCATATTTTTTGTGCCCAAATTACCTCACACAGTGAGTTACACCATGTTATTTGTGCCCAAATTTCCCCACACAGTGAGTTACACCATGTTATTTGTCCCCAAATTACCTCACACAGTGAGTTACACCATGTTATTTGTGCCCAAATTACCTCACACCATGTTATTTGTGCCCAAATTTCCCCACACAGTGAGTTACACCATGTTATTTGTCCCCAAATTACCCCACACAGTGAGTTACACCATGTTATTTGTCCCCAAATTTCACCACACAGTGAGTTACACCATGTTATTTGTCCCCAAATTTCCCCACACAGTGAGTTACACCATGTTATTTGTGCCCAAATTTCCCCACACAGTGAGTTACACCATGTTATTTGTCCCCAAATTACCCCACACAGTGAGTTACACCATGTTATTTGTGCCCAAATTACCCCACACAGTGAGTTACACCATGTTATTTGTGCCCAAATTTCCTCACACAGTGAGTTACACCATGTTATTTGTGCCCAAATTACTTCACACAGTGAGTTACACCATGTTATTTGTGCCCAAATTACCTCACACAGTGAGTTACACCATGTCATTTGTGCCCAAATTAACCCACACAGTGAGTTACACCATGTTATTTGTGCCCAAATTACCTCACACAGTGAGTTACACCATGTCATTTGTGCCCAAATTAACCCACAAAGTGAGTTACACCATGTTATTTGTGCCCAAATTACCCCACACAGTGAGTTACACCATGTTATTTGTGCCCAAATTACCTCACAGAGTGAGTTACACCATGTTATTTGTGCCCAAATTACCTCACACAGTGAGTTACACCATGTTATTTGTGCCCAAATTACCTCACAGAGTGAGTTACACCATGTTATTTGTGCCCAAATTACCTCACACAGTGAGTTACACCATGTCATTTGTGCCCAAATTTCCACACACAGTGAGTTACACCACGTTATTTGTGCCCAAATTTCCACACACAGTGAGTTACACCACGTTATTTGTGCCCAAATTACCTCACACAGTGAGTTACACCACGTTATTTGTGCCCAAATTTCCTCACACAGTGAATTACACCACGTTATTTTGCCCAAATTACCTCACACAGTGAGTTACACCATGTTATTTGTGCCCAAATTTCCCCACACAGTGAGTTACACCATGTTATTTGTGCCCAAATTTCCTCACAAAGTGAATTACACCACGTTATTTTGCCCAAATTACCCCACACAATGAGTTACACCACGTTATTTTGCCCAAATTACCCCACACAGTGAGTTACACCATGTTATTTGTGCCCAAATTTCCCCACACAGTGAGTTACACCATGTTATTTTGCCCAATTTTTTCCACACAGTGAGTTACACCATCTTTTGTGCCCAAATTACCTCACACAGTGAATTACACCATGTTATTTGTGCCCAAATTACCTCACACAGTGAGTTACACCATGTCATTTGTGCCCAAATTTCCACACACAGTGAGTTACACCACGTTATTTGTGCCCAAATTTCCACACACAGTGAGTTACACCACGTTATTTGTGCCCAAATTACCTCACACAGTGAGTTACACCACGTTATTTGTGCCCAAATTTCCTCACACAGTGAATTACACCACGTTATTTTGCCCAAATTACCTCACACAGTGAGTTACACCATGTTATTTGTGCCCAAATTTCCCCACACAGTGAGTTACACCATGTTATTTGTGCCCAAATTTCCTCACACAGTGAATTACACCACGTTATTTTGCCCAAATTACCCCACACAGTGAGTTACACCACGTTATTTTGCCCAAATTACCCCACACAGTGAGTTACACCATGTTATTTTGCCCAAATTTCTCCACACAGTGAGTTACACCATCTTTTGTGCCCAAATTACCCCACACAGTGAATTCCACCATGTTATTTGTGCCCAAATTACCTCACACAGTGAGTTACACCATGTTATTTGTGTCCAAATTACCTCACACAGGGAGTTACACCATGTTATTTGTGCCCAAATTTCCTCACACAGTGAATTACACCATGTTATTTGTGCACAAATTACCTCACACAGTGAGTTACACCATGTCATTTGTGCCCAAATTACCTCATACAGTGAGTTACACCATATTTTTTGTGCCCAAATTACCTCACACAGTGAGTTACACCATGTTATTTGTGCCCAAATTACCTCACACCATGTTATTTGTGCCCAAATTTCCCCACACAGTGAGTTACACCATGTTATTTGTCCCCAAATTACCCCACACAGTGAGTTACACCATGTTATTTGTCCCCAAATTTCACCACACAGTGAGTTACACCATGTTATTTGTCCCCTAATTTCCCCACACAGTGAGTTACACCATGTTATTTGTCCCCAAATTACCCCACACAGTGAGTTACACCATGTTATTTGTGCCCAAATTACCCCACACAGTGAGTTACACCATGTTATTTGTGCCCAAATTTCCTCACACAGTGAGTTACACCATGTTATTTGTGCCCAAATTACCCCACACAGTGAGTTACACCATGTTATTTGTGCCCAAATTACCTCACGCAGTGAATTACACCATGTTATTTGTGCCCAAATTTCCTCACACATTGAGTTACACCATGTTATTTGTGCCCAAATTTCCCCACACAGTGAGTTACACCATGTTATTTGTGCCCAAATTTCCCCACACAGTGAGTTACACCATGTTATTTGTCCCCAAATTACCCCACACAGTGAGTTACACCATGTTATTTGTGCCCAAATTACCCCACACAGTGAGTTACACCATGTTATTTGTGCCCAAATTTCCTCACACTGTGAGTTACACCATGTTATTTGTGCCCAAATTACTTCACACAGTGAGTTACACCATGTTATTTGTGCCCAAATTACCTCACACAGTGAGTTACACCATGTCATTTGTGCCCAAATTAACCCACACAGTGAGTTACACCATGTTATTTGTGCCCAAATTACCTCACACAGTGAGTTACACCATGTCATTTGTGCCCAAATTAACCCACACAGTGAGTTACACCATGTTATTTGTGCCCAAATTACCCCACACAGTGAGTTACACCATGTTATTTGTGCCCAAATTACCTCACAGAGTGAGTTACACCATGTTATTTGTGCCCAAATTACCTCACACAGTGAGTGACACCATGTTATTTGTGCCCAAATTACCTCACGCAGTGAATTACACCATGTTATTTGTGCCCAATTTTCCTCACACATTGAGTTACACCATGTTATTTGTGCCCAAATTACCCCACACAGTGAGTTACACCATGTTATTTGTGCCCAAATTACCTCACGCAGTGAATTACACCATGTTATTTGTGCCCAAATTTCCTCACACATTGAGTTACACCATGTTATTTGTGCCCAAATTTCCCCACACAGTGAGTTACACCATGTTATTTGTGCCCAAATTTCCCCACACAGTGAGTTACACCATGTTATTTGTGCCCAAATTTCCTCACACTGTGAGTTACACCATGTTATTTGTGCCCAAATTACTTCACACAGTGAGTTACACCATGTTATTTGTGCCCAAATTACCTCACACAGTGAGTTACACCATGTCATTTGTGCCCAAATTAACCCACACAGTGAGTTACACCATGTTATTTGTGCCCAAATTACCTCACACAGTGAGTTACACCATGTCATTTGTGCCCAAATTAACCCACACAGTGAGTTACACCATGTTATTTGTGCCCAAATTACCCCACACAGTGAGTTACACCATGTTATTTGTGCCCAAATTACCTCACAGAGTGAGTTACACCATGTTATTTGTGCCCAAATTACCTCACACAGTGAGTTACACCATGTTATTTGTGCCCAAATTACCTCACAGAGTGAGTTACACCATGTTATTTGTGCCCAAATTACCTCACACAGTGAGTTACACCATGTCATTTGTGCCCAAATTTCCACACACAGTGAGTTACACCACGTTATTTGTGCCCAAATTTCCACACACAGTGAGTTACACCACGTTATTTGTGCCCAAATTACCTCACACAGTGAGTTACACCACGTTATTTGTGCCCAAATTTCCACACACAGTGAGTTACACCACGTTATTTGTGCCCAAATTACCCCACACAGTGAGTTACACCATGTTATTTGTGCCCAAATTTCCTCACACAGTGAATTACACCACGTTATTTTGCCCAAATTACCCCACACAGTGAGTTACACCACGTTATTTTGCCCAAATTACCCCACACAGTGAGTTACACCATGTTATTTGTGCCCAAATTACCCCACACAGTGAGTTACACCATGTTATTTTGCCCAAATTTCTCCACACAGTGAGTTACACCATCTTTTGTGCCCAAATTACCCCACACAGTGAATTACACCATGTTATTTGTGCCCAAATTACCTCACACAGTGAGTTACACCATGTTATTTGTGCCCAAATTACCTCACACAGTGAATTACACCATGTTATTTGTGCCCAAATTACCTCACACAGTGAGTTACACCATGTCATTTGTGCCCAAATTTCCACACACAGTGAGTTACACCACGTTATTTGTGCCCAAATTTCCACACACAGTGAGTTACACCACGTTATTTGTGCCCAAATTACCTCACACAGTGAGTTACACCACGTTATTTGTGCCCAAATTTCCTCACACAGTGAATTACACCACGTTATTTTGCCCAAATTACCTCACACAGTGAGTTACACCATGTTATTTGTGCCCAAATTTCCCCACACAGTGAGTTACACCATGTTATTTGTGCCCAAATTTCCTCACACAGTGAATTACACCACGTTATTTTGCCCAAATTACCCCACACAGTGAGTTACACCACGTTATTTTGCCCAAATTACCCCACACAGTGAGTTACACCATGTTATTTTGCCCAAATTTCTCCACACAGTGAGTTACACCATCTTTTGTGCCCAAATTACCCCACACAGTGAATTCCACCATGTTATTTGTGCCCAAATTACCTCACACAGTGAGTTACACCATGTTATTTGTGTCCAAATTACCTCACACAGGGAGTTACACCATGTTATTTGTGCCCAAATTTCCTCACACAGTGAATTACACCATGTTATTTGTGCACAAATTACCTCACACAGTGAGTTACACCATGTCATTTGTGCCCAAATTACCTCATACAGTGAGTTACACCATATTTTTTGTGCCCAAATTACCTCACACAGTGAGTTACACCATGTTATTTGTGCCCAAATTTCCCCACACAGTGAGTTACACCATGTTATTTGTCCCCAAATTACCTCACACAGTGAGTTACACCATGTTATTTGTGCCCAAATTACCTCACACCATGTTATTTGTGCCCAAATTTCCCCACACAGTGAGTTACACCATGTTATTTGTCCCCAAATTACCCCACACAGTGAGTTACACCATGTTATTTGTCCCCAAATTTCACCACACAGTGAGTTACACCATGTTATTTGTCCCCTAATTTCCCCACACAGTGAGTTACACCATGTTATTTGTGCCCAAATTTCCCCACACAGTGAGTTACACCATGTTATTTGTCCCCAAATTACCCCACACAGTGAGTTACACCATGTTATTTGTGCCCAAATTACCCCACACAGTGAGTTACACCATGTTATTTGTGCCCAAATTTCCTCACACAGTGAGTTACACCATGTTATTTGTGCCCAAATTACCCCACACAGTGAGTTACACCATGTTATTTGTGCCCAAATTACCTCACGCAGTGAATTACACCATGTTATTTGTGCCCAAATTTCCTCACACATTGAGTTACACCATGTTATTTGTGCCCAAATTTCCCCACACAGTGAGTTACACCATGTTATTTGTGCCCAAATTTCCCCACACAGTGAGTTACACCATGTTATTTGTCCCCAAATTACCCCACACAGTGAGTTACACCATGTTATTTGTGCCCAAATTACCCCACACAGTGAGTTACACCATGTTATTTGTGCCCAAATTTCCTCACACTGTGAGTTACACCATGTTATTTGTGCCCAAATTACTTCACACAGTGAGTTACACCATGTTATTTGTGCCCAAATTACCTCACACAGTGAGTTACACCATGTCATTTGTGCCCAAATTAACCCACACAGTGAGTTACACCATGTTATTTGTGCCCAAATTACCTCACACAGTGAGTTACACCATGTCATTTGTGCCCAAATTAACCCACACAGTGAGTTACACCATGTTATTTGTGCCCAAATTACCCCACACAGTGAGTTACACCATGTTATTTGTGCCCAAATTACCTCACAGAGTGAGTTACACCATGTTATTTGTGCCCAAATTACCTCACACAATGAGTGACACCATGTTATTTGTGCCCAAATTACCTCACGCAGTGAATTACACCATGTTATTTGTGCCCAATTTTCCTCACACATTGAGTTACACCATGTTATTTGTGCCCAAATTACCCCACACAGTGAGTTACACCATGTTATTTGTGCCCAAATTACCTCACGCAGTGAATTACACCATGTTATTTGTGCCCAAATTTCCTCACACATTGAGTTACACCATGTTATTTGTGCCCAAATTTCCCCACACAGTGAGTTACACCATGTTATTTGTGCCCAAATTTCCCCACACAGTGAGTTACACCATGTTATTTGTGCCCAAATTTCCTCACACTGTGAGTTACACCATGTTATTTGTGCCCAAATTACTTCACACAGTGAGTTACACCATGTTATTTGTGCCCAAATTACCTCACACAGTGAGTTACACCATGTCATTTGTGCCCAAATTAACCCACACAGTGAGTTACACCATGTTATTTGTGCCCAAATTACCTCACACAGTGAGTTACACCATGTCATTTGTGCCCAAATTAACCCACACAGTGAGTTACACCATGTTATTTGTGCCCAAATTACCCCACACAGTGAGTTACACCATGTTATTTGTGCCCAAATTACCTCACAGAGTGAGTTACACCATGTTATTTGTGCCCAAATTACCTCACACAGTGAGTTACACCATGTTATTTGTGCCCAAATTACCTCACAGAGTGAGTTACACCATGTTATTTGTGCACAAATTACCTCACACAGTGAGTTACACCATGTCATTTGTGCCCAAATTACCTCATACAGTGAGTTACACCATATTTTTTGTGCCCAAATTACCTCACACAGTGAGTTACACCATGTTATTTGTGCCCAAATTACCTCACACCATGTTATTTGTGCCCAAATTTCCCCACACAGTGAGTTACACCATGTTATTTGTCCCCAAATTACCCCACACAGTGAGTTACACCATGTTATTTGTCCCCAAATTTCACCACACAGTGAGTTACACCATGTTATTTGTCCCCTAATTTCCCCACACAGTGAGTTACACCATGTTATTTGTCCCCAAATTACCCCACACAGTGAGTTACACCATGTTATTTGTGCCCAAATTACCCCACACAGTGAGTTACACCATGTTATTTGTGCCCAAATTTCCTCACACAGTGAGTTACACCATGTTATTTGTGCCCAAATTACCCCACACAGTGAGTTACACCATGTTATTTGTGCCCAAATTACCTCACGCAGTGAATTACACCATGTTATTTGTGCCCAAATTTCCTCACACATTGAGTTACACCATGTTATTTGTGCCCAAATTTCCCCACACAGTGAGTTACACCATGTTATTTGTGCCCAAATTTCCCCACACAGTGAGTTACACCATGTTATTTGTCCCCAAATTACCCCACACAGTGAGTTACACCATGTTATTTGTGCCCAAATTACCCCACACAGTGAGTTACACCATGTTATTTGTGCCCAAATTTCCTCACACTGTGAGTTACACCATGTTATTTGTGCCCAAATTACTTCACACAGTGAGTTACACCATGTTATTTGTGCCCAAATTACCTCACACAGTGAGTTACACCATGTCATTTGTGCCCAAATTAACCCACACAGTGAGTTACACCATGTTATTTGTGCCCAAATTACCTCACACAGTGAGTTACACCATGTCATTTGTGCCCAAATTAACCCACACAGTGAGTTACACCATGTTATTTGTGCCCAAATTACCCCACACAGTGAGTTACACCATGTTATTTTGCCCAAATTACCTCACAGAGTGAGTTACACCATGTTATTTGTGCCCAAATTACCTCACACAGTGAGTGACACCATGTTATTTGTGCCCAAATTACCTCACGCAGTGAATTACACCATGTTATTTGTGCCCAATTTTCCTCACACATTGAGTTACACCATGTTATTTGTGCCCAAATTACCCCACACAGTGAGTTACACCATGTTATTTGTGCCCAAATTACCTCACGCAGTGAATTACACCATGTTATTTGTGCCCAAATTTCCTCACACATTGAGTTACACCATGTTATTTGTGCCCAAATTTCCCCACACAGTGAGTTACACCATGTTATTTGTGCCCAAATTTCCCCACACAGTGAGTTACACCATGTTATTTGTGCCCAAATTTCCTCACACTGTGAGTTACACCATGTTATTTGTGCCCAAATTACTTCACACAGTGAGTTACACCATGTTATTTGTGCCCAAATTACCTCACACAGTGAGTTACACCATGTCATTTG
The DNA here is from genome assembly GCF_035084215.1 of Heptranchias perlo. Classification (NCBI taxonomy): domain Eukaryota; kingdom Metazoa; phylum Chordata; class Chondrichthyes; order Hexanchiformes; family Hexanchidae; genus Heptranchias; species Heptranchias perlo. Next base: position 6,034,088 of record NC_090339.1, read on the forward strand.
TGCCCAAATTAACCCACACAGTGAGTTACACCATGTTATTTGTGCCCAAATTACCTCACACAGTGAGTTACACCATGTCATTTGTGCCCAAATTAACCCACACAGTGAGTTACACCATGTTATTTGTGCCCAAATTACCCCACACAGTGAGTTACACCATGTTATTTGTGCCCAAATTACCTCACAGAGTGAGTTACACCATGTTATTTGTGCCCAAATTACCTCACACAGTGAGTTACACCATGTTATTTGTGCCCAAATTACCTCACAGAGTGAGTTACACCATGTTATTTGTGCCCAAATTACCTCACACAGTGAGTTACACCATGTCATTTGTGCCCAAATTTCCACACACAGTGAGTTACACCACGTTATTTGTGCCCAAATTTCCACACACAGTGAGTTACACCACGTTATTTGTGCCCAAATTACCTCACACAGTGAGTTACACCACGTTATTTGTGCCCAAATTTCCACACACAGTGAGTTACACCACGTTATTTGTGCCCAAATTACCCCACACAGTGAGTTACACCATGTTATTTGTGCCCAAATTTCCTCACACAGTGAATTACACCACGTTATTTTGCCCAAATTACCCCACACAGTGAGTTACACCACGTTATTTTGCCCAAATTACCCCACACAGTGAGTTACACCATGTTATTTGTGCCCAAATTACCCCACACAGTGAGTTACACCATGTTATTTTGCCCAAATTTCTCCACACAGTGAGTTACACCATCTTTTGTGCCCAAATTACCCCACACAGTGAATTACACCATGTTATTTGTGCCCAAATTACCTCACACAGTGAGTTACACCATGTTATTTGTGCCCAAATTACCTCACACAGTGAATTACACCATGTTATTTGTGCCCAAATTACCTCACACAGTGAGTTACACCATGTCATTTGTGCCCAAATTTCCACACACAGTGAGTTACACCACGTTATTTGTGCCCAAATTTCCACACACAGTGAGTTACACCACGTTATTTGTGCCCAAATTACCTCACACAGTGAGTTACACCACGTTATTTGTGCCCAAATTTCCTCACACAGTGAATTACACCACGTTATTTTGCCCAAATTACCTCACACAGTGAGTTACACCATGTTATTTGTGCCCAAATTTCCCCACACAGTGAGTTACACCATGTTATTTGTGCCCAAATTTCCTCACACAGTGAATTACACCACGTTATTTTGCCCAAATTACCCCACACAGTGAGTTACACCACGTTATTTTGCCCAAATTACCCCACACAGTGAGTTACACCATGTTATTTTGCCCAAATTTCTCCACACAGTGAGTTACACCATCTTTTGTGCCCAAATTACCCCACACAGTGAATTCCACCATGTTATTTGTGCCCAAATTACCTCACACAGTGAGTTACACCATGTTATTTGTGTCCAAATTACCTCACACAGGGAGTTACACCATGTTATTTGTGCCCAAATTTCCTCACACAGTGAATTACACCATGTTATTTGTGCACAAATTACCTCACACAGTGAGTTACACCATGTCATTTGTGCCCAAATTACCTCATACAGTGAGTTACACCATATTTTTTGTGCCCAAATTACCTCACACAGTGAGTTACACCATGTTATTTGTGCCCAAATTTCCCCACACAGTGAGTTACACCATGTTATTTGTCCCCAAATTACCTCACACAGTGAGTTACACCATGTTATTTGTGCCCAAATTACCTCACACCATGTTATTTGTGCCCAAATTTCCCCACACAGTGAGTTACACCATGTTATTTGTCCCCAAATTACCCCACACAGTGAGTTACACCATGTTATTTGTCCCCAAATTTCACCACACAGTGAGTTACACCATGTTATTTGTCCCCTAATTTCCCCACACAGTGAGTTACACCATGTTATTTGTGCCCAAATTTCCCCACACAGTGAGTTACACCATGTTATTTGTCCCCAAATTACCCCACACAGTGAGTTACACCATGTTATTTGTGCCCAAATTACCCCACACAGTGAGTTACACCATGTTATTTGTGCCCAAATTTCCTCACACAGTGAGTTACACCATGTTATTTGTGCCCAAATTACCCCACACAGTGAGTTACACCATGTTATTTGTGCCCAAATTACCTCACGCAGTGAATTACACCATGTTATTTGTGCCCAAATTTCCTCACACATTGAGTTACACCATGTTATTTGTGCCCAAATTTCCCCACACAGTGAGTTACACCATGTTATTTGTGCCCAAATTTCCCCACACAGTGAGTTACACCATGTTATTTGTCCCCAAATTACCCCACACAGTGAGTTACACCATGTTATTTGTGCCCAAATTACCCCACACAGTGAGTTACACCATGTTATTTGTGCCCAAATTTCCTCACACTGTGAGTTACACCATGTTATTTGTGCCCAAATTACTTCACACAGTGAGTTACACCATGTTATTTGTGCCCAAATTACCTCACACAGTGAGTTACACCATGTCATTTGTGCCCAAATTAACCCACACAGTGAGTTACACCATGTTATTTGTGCCCAAATTACCTCACACAGTGAGTTACACCATGTCATTTGTGCCCAAATTAACCCACACAGTGAGTTACACCATGTTATTTGTGCCCAAATTACCCCACACAGTGAGTTACACCATGTTATTTGTGCCCAAATTACCTCACAGAGTGAGTTACACCATGTTATTTGTGCCCAAATTACCTCACACAGTGAGTGACACCATGTTATTTGTGCCCAAATTACCTCACGCAGTGAATTACACCATGTTATTTGTGCCCAATTTTCCTCACACATTGAGTTACACCATGTTATTTGTGCCCAAATTACCCCACACAGTGAGTTACACCATGTTATTTGTGCCCAAATTACCTCACGCAGTGAATTACACCATGTTATTTGTGCCCAAATTTCCTCACACATTGAGTTACACCATGTTATTTGTGCCCAAATTTCCCCACACAGTGAGTTACACCATGTTATTTGTGCCCAAATTTCCCCACACAGTGAGTTACACCATGTTATTTGTGCCCAAATTTCCTCACACTGTGAGTTACACCATGTTATTTGTGCCCAAATTACTTCACACAGTGAGTTACACCATGTTATTTGTGCCCAAATTACCTCACACAGTGAGTTACACCATGTCATTTGTGCCCAAATTAACCCACACAGTGAGTTACACCATGTTATTTGTGCCCAAATTACCTCACACAGTGAGTTACACCATGTCATTTGTGCCCAAATTAACCCACACAGTGAGTTACACCATGTTATTTGTGCCCAAATTACCCCACACAGTGAGTTACACCATGTTATTTGTGCCCAAATTACCTCACAGAGTGAGTTACACCATGTTATTTGTGCCCAAATTACCTCACACAGTGAGTTACACCATGTTATTTGTGCCCAAATTACCTCACAGAGTGAGTTACACCATGTTATTTGTGCCCAAATTACCTCACACAGTGAGTTACACCATGTCATTTGTGCCCAAATTTCCACACACAGTGAGTTACACCACGTTATTTGTGCCCAAATTTCCACACACAGTGAGTTACACCACGTTATTTGTGCCCAAATTACCTCACACAGTGAGTTACACCACGTTATTTGTGCCCAAATTTCCACACACAGTGAGTTACACCACGTTATTTGTGCCCAAATTACCCCACACAGTGAGTTACACCATGTTATTTGTGCCCAAATTTCCTCACACAGTGAATTACACCACGTTATTTTGCCCAAATTACCCCACACAGTGAGTTACACCACGTTATTTTGCCCAAATTACCCCACACAGTGAGTTACACCATGTTATTTGTGCCCAAATTACCCCACACAGTGAGTTACACCATGTTATTTTGCCCAAATTTCTCCACACAGTGAGTTACACCATCTTTTGTGGCCAAATTACCCCACACATTGAATTACACCATGTTATTTGTGCCCAAATTACCTCACACAGTGAGTTACACCATGTTATTTGTGTCCAAATTACCTCACACAGGGAGTTACACCATGTTATTTGTGCCCAAATTTCCTCACACAGTGAATTACACCATGTTATTTGTGCACAAATTACCTCACACAGTGAGTTACACCATGTCATTTGTGCCCAAATTACCTCATACAGTGAGTTACACCATATTTTTTGTGCCCAAATTACCTCACACAGTGAGTTACACCATGTTATTTGTGCCCAAATTTCCCCACACAGTGAGTTACACCATGTTATTTGTCCCCAAATTACCTCACACAGTGAGTTACACCATGTTATTTGTGCCCAAATTACCTCACACCATGTTATTTGTGCCCAAATTTCCCCACACAGTGAGTTACACCATGTTATTTGTCCCCAAATTACCCCACACAGTGAGTTACACCATGTTATTTGTCCCCAAATTTCACCACACAGTGAGTTACACCATGTTATTTGTCCCCTAATTTCCCCACACAGTGAGTTACACCATGTTATTTGTGCCCAAATTACCCCACACAGTGAGTTACACCATGTTATTTGTGCCCAAATTACCCCACACAGTGAGTTACACCATGTTATTTGTGCCCAAATTTCCTCACACTGTGAGTTACACCATGTTATTTGTGCCCAAATTACTTCACACAGTGAGTTACACCATGTTATTTGTGCCCAAATTACCTCACACAGTGAGTTACACCATGTCATTTGTGCCCAAATTAACCCACACAGTGAGTTACACCATGTTATTTGTGCCCAAATTACCTCACACAGTGAGTTACACCATGTCATTTGTGCCCAAATTAACCCACACAGTGAGTTACACCATGTTATTTGTGCCCAAATTACCCCACACAGTGAGTTACACCATGTTATTTGTGCCCAAATTACCTCACAGAGTGAGTTACACCATGTTATTTGTGCCCAAATTACCTCACACAGTGAGTGACACCATGTTATTTGTGCCCAAATTACCTCACGCAGTGAATTACACCATGTTATTTGTGCCCAATTTTCCTCACACATTGAGTTACACCATGTTATTTGTGCCCAAATTACCCCACACAGTGAGTTACACCATGTTATTTGTGCCCAAATTACCTCACGCAGTGAATTACACCATGTTATTTGTGCCCAAATTTCCTCACACATTGAGTTACACCATGTTATTTGTGCCCAAATTTCCCCACACAGTGAGTTACACCATGTTATTTGTGCCCAAATTTCCCCACACAGTGAGTTACACCATGTTATTTGTGCCCAAATTTCCTCACACTGTGAGTTACACCATGTTATTTGTGCCCAAATTACTTCACACAGTGAGTTACACCATGTTATTTGTGCCCAAATTACCTCACACAGTGAGTTACACCATGTCATTTGTGCCCAAATTAACCCACACAGTGAGTTACACCATGTTATTTGTGCCCAAATTACCTCACACAGTGAGTTACACCATGTCATTTGTGCCCAAATTAACCCACACAGTGAGTTACACCATGTTATTTGTGCCCAAATTACCCCACACAGTGAGTTACACCATGTTATTTGTGCCCAAATTACCTCACAGAGTGAGTTACACCATGTTATTTGTGCCCAAATTACCTCACACAGTGAGTTACACCATGTTATTTGTGCCCAAATTACCTCACAGAGTGAGTTACACCATGTTATTTGTGCCCAAATTACCTCACACAGTGAGTTACACCATGTCATTTGTGCCCAAATTTCCACACACAGTGAGTTACACCACGTTATTTGTGCCCAAATTCCCACACACAGTGAGTTACACCACGTTATTTGTGCCCAAATTACCTCACACAGTGAGTTACACCACGTTATTTGTGCCCAAATTTCCACACACAGTGAGTTACACCACGTTATTTGTGCCCAAATTACCCCACACAGTGAGTTACAACATGTTATTTGTGCCCAAATTTCCTCACACAGTGAATTACACCACGTTATTTTGCCCAAATTACCCCACACAGTGAGTTACACCACGTTATTTTGCCCAAATTACCCCACACAGTGAGTTACACCATGTTATTTGTGCCCAAATTACCCCACACAGTGAGTTACACCATGTTATTTTGCCCAAATTTCTCCACACAGTGAGTTACACCATCTTTTGTGCCCAAATTACCCCACACAGTGAATTACACCATGTTATTTGTGCCCAAATTACCTCACACAGTGAGTTACACCATGTTATTTGTGTCCAAATTACCTCACACAGGGAGTTACACCATGTTATTTGTGCCCAAATTACCTCACACAGTGAGTTACACCATGTTATTTATGCCCAAATTACCTCACAGAGTGAGTTACACCATGTTATTTGTGCCCAAATTACCTCACACAGTGAGTTACACCATGTCATTTGTGCCCAAATTTCCACACACAGTGAGTTACACCACGTTATTTGTGCCCAAATTTCCACACACAGTGAGTTACACCACGTTATTTGTGCCCAAATTACCTCACACAGTGAGTTACACCACGTTATTTGTGCCCAAATTTCCACACACAGTGAGTTACACCACGTTATTTGTGCCCAAATTACCCCACACAGTGAGTTACACCATGTTATTTGTGCCCAAATTTCCTCACACAGTGAATTACACCACGTTATTTTGCCCAAATTACCCCACACAGTGAGTTACACCACGTTATTTTGCCCAAATTACCCCACACAGTGAGTTACACCATGTTATTTGTGCCCAAATTACCCCACACAGTGAGTTACACCATGTTATTTTGCCCAAATTTCTCCACACAGTGAGTTACACCATCTTTTGTGCCCAAATTACCTCACACAGTGAGTTACACCATGTTATTTGTGCCCAAATTACCTCACACAGTGAATTACACCACGTTATTTGTGCCCAAATTACCTCACACAGTGAGTTACACCATGTTATTTGTGTCCAAATTACCTCACACAGGGAGTTACACCATGTTATTTGTGCCCAAATTTCCTCACACAGTGAATTACACCATGTTATTTGTGCACAAATTACCTCACACAGTGAGTTACACCATGTCATTTGTGCCCAAATTACCTCACACAGTGAGTTACACCATATTTTTTGTGCCCAAATTACCTCACACAGTGAGTTACACCATGTTATTTGTGTCTAAATTACCTCACACAGTGAATTACACCACGTTATTTGTGCCCAAATTACCCCACACAGTGAGTTACACCATGTTATTTGTGCCCAAATTACCTCACGCAGTGAATTACACCATGTTATTTGTGCCCAATTTTCCTCACACATTGAGTTACACCATGTTATTTGTGCCCAAATTACCCCACACAGTGAGTTACACCATGTTATTTGTGCCCAAATTACCTCACACAGTGAATTACACCACGTTATTTGTGCCCAAATTTACTCACACATTGAGTTACACCATATTATTTGTGCCCAAATTTCCAAATCAGTGAGTTACACCATGTTATTTGTGCCCAAATTTCCCCACACAGTGAATTACACCATGTTATTTGTGCCCAAATTTCCCCACACAGTGAGTTACACCATGTTATTTGTGCCCAAATTACCTCACACAGTGAGTTACACCATGTTATTTGTGCCCAAATTTCCTCACACAGTGAGTTACACCATGTTATTTGTGCCCAAATTATCTCACACAGTGAGTTTCACCACGTTATTTGTGCCCAAATTACCTCACACAGTGAGTTACACCACGTTATTTGTGCCCAAATTACCTCACACAGTGAGTTACACCATGTTATTTGTGCCCAAATTTCCCCACACAGTGAGTTACACCATGTTATTTGTGCCCAAATTACCTCACACAGTGAGTTACACCACGTTATTTGTGCCCAAATTGCACCACACAGTGAGTTACACCATGTCATTTGTCCCCAAAGTACTTCACACAGTGAGTTACACCATGTTATTTTGCCCAAATTACCCCACACAGTGAGTTACACCATGTCATTTGTGCCCAAATTAACCCACACAGTGAGTTACACCATGTTATTTGTGCCCAAATTACCCCACACAGTGAGTTACACCATGTTATTTGTGCCCAAATTACCTCACAGAGTGAGTTACACCATGTTATTTGTGCCCAAATTACCTCACACAGTGAGTTACACCATGTTATTTGTGCCCAAATTACCTCACAGAGTGAGTTACAACATGTTATTTGTGCCCAAATTACCTCACACAGTGAGTTACACCATGTCATTTGTGCCCAAATTTCCACACACAGTGAGTTACACCACGTTATTTGTGCCCAAATTTCCACACACAGTGAGTTACACCACGTTATTTGTGCCCAAATTACCTCACACAGTGAGTTACACCACGTTATTTGTGCCCAAATTTCCACACACAGTGAGTTACACCACGTTATTTGTGCCCAAATTACCCCACACAGTGAGTTACACCATGTTATTTGTGCCCAAATTTCCTCACACAGTGAATTACACCACGTTATTTTGCCCAAATTACCCCACACAGTGAGTTACACCACGTTATTTTGCCCAAATTACCCCACACAGTGAGTTACACCATTATATTTGTGCCCAAATTTCCCCACACAGTGAGTTACACCATGTTATTTTGCCCAAATTTCTCCACACAGTGAGTTACACCATCTTTTGTGCCCAAATTACCCCACACAGTGAATTACACCATGTTATTTGTGCCCAAATTACCTCACACAGTGAGTTACACCATGTTATTTGTGTCCAAATTACCTCACACAGGGAGTTACACCATGTTATTTGTGCCCAAATTTCCTCACACAGTGAATTACACCATGTTATTTGTGCACAAATTACCTCACACAGTGAGTTACACCATGTCATTTGTGCCCAAATTACCTCACACAGTGAGTTACACCATATTTTTTGTGCCCAAATTAACTCACACAGTGAGTTACACCATGTTATTTGTGCCCAAATTTCCCCACACTGTGAGTTACACCATGTTATTTGTCCCCAAATTACCTCACACAGTGAGTTACACCATGTTATTTGTGCCCAAATTACCTCACACCATGTTATTTGTGCCCAAATTTCCCCACACAGTGAGTTACACCATGTTATTTGTCCCCAAATTACCCCAAACAGTGAGTTACACCATGTTATTTGTCCCCAAATTTCACCACACAGTGAGTTACACCACGTTATTTGTGCCCAAATTACCCCACACCGTGAGTTACACCATGTTATTTGTGTCCAAATTACCTCACACAGTGAGTTACACCATGTTATTTGTGTCCAAATTACCCCACACAGTGAGTTACACCATGTTATTTGTGCCCAAATTACCCCACACAGTGAGTTACACCATGTTATTTGTGCCCAAATTTCCTCACACAGTGAGTTACACCATGTTATTTGTGCCCAAATTACTTCACACAGTGAGTTACACCATGTTATTTGTGCCCAAATTACCTCACACAGTGAGTTACACCATGTCATTTGTGCCCAAATTAACCCACACAGTGAGTTACACCATGTTATTTGTGCCCAAATTACCTCACACAGTGAGTTACACCATGTTATTTGTGTCCAAATTACCTCACACAGTGAGTTACACCATGTTATTTGTGCCCAAATTTCCCCACACAGTGAGTTACACCATGTTATTTGTGCCCAAATTACCTCACACAGTGAGTTACACCACGTTATTTGTGCCCAATCTTCCTCACACAGTGAATTACACCACGTTATTTTGCCCAAATTACCTCACACAGTGAGTTACACCATGTTATTTGTGCCCAAATTTCCCCACACAGTGAGTTACACCATGTTATTTGTGCCCAAATTTTCACCACACAGTGAGTTATACCATGTTATTTGTGCCCAAATTTCCCCACACAGTGAGTTACACCATGTTATTTGTGCCCAAATTACCTCACACAGTGAGTTACACCACGTTATTTGTGCCCAAATTACCCACACAGTGAGTTACACCATGTCATTTGTCCCCAAAGTACTTCACACAGTGAGTACCACCATGTTATTTTGCCCAAATTACCCCACACAGTGAGTTACACCATGTTATTAGTGCCCAAATTTCCCCACACAGTGAGTTACACCACGTTATTTGTGCCCAAATTACCTCACACAGTGAGTTACTCCATTTCATTTGTGCCCAAATTTCCCCACGCAGTGAGTTACATCACGTTATTTGTGCCCAAAGTTCCTCACACAGTGAATTACACCACGTTATTTGTGCCCAAATTACCTCACTGTGTGAGGTCATTTGGGCACAAATAACGTGGTGTAATTCACTGTGTGAGGAAATTTGGGCACAAATAACGTGATGTAACTCACTGCGTGGGGAAATTTGGGCACAAATGAAATGGACATGTTATTTGTGTCCAAATTACCTCACACAGTGAGTTACACCATGTTATTTGTGTCCAAATTACGGCACACAGTGAATTACACCACGTTATTTGTGCCCAAATTTCCTCACCCAGTGAGTTACACCATGTTATTTGTGCCCAAATTACGGCACACAGTGAATTACACCACGTTATTTGTGCCCAAATTTCCTCACCCAGTGAGTTACACCATGTTATTTGTGCCCAAATTACCTCACACAGTGAGTTACACCATGTTATTTGTGCCCAAATTACGGCACACAGTGAATTACACCACGTTATTTGTGCCCAAATTTCCTCACCCAGTGAGTTACACCATGTTATTTGTGCCCAAATTTCCCCACACAGTGAGTTACACCATGTTATTTGTGCCCAAATTTCCCCACACAGTGAATTACACCATGTTATTTGTGCCCAAATTTCCCCACACAGTGAGTTACACCATGTTATTTGTGTCCAAATTACCTCACACAGTGAATTACACCATGTTATTTGTGCCCAAATTACCTCACACAGTGAGTTACACCACGTTATTTGTGCCCAAATTACCCCACACAGTGAGTTATACCATGTTATTTGTGTCCAAATTACCTCACACAGTGAGTTACACCATGTTATTTGTGTCCAAATTACCTCACACAGTGAGTTACACCATGTTATTTGTGTCCAAATTACCTCACACAGTGAGTTACACCATGTTATTTGTGTCCAAATTACCTCACACAGTGAGTTATACCATGTTATTTGTGTCCAAATTACCTCACACAGTGAGTTACACCATGTTATTTGTGTCCAAATTTCCCCACACGGTGAGTTACACCATGTTATTTGTGTCCAAATTACCTCACACAGTGAATTACACCATGTTATTTGTGCCCAAATTACCTCACACAGTGAGTTACACCACGTTATTTGTGCCCAAATTACCCCACACAGTGAGTTACACCATGTTATTTGTGTCCAAATTACCTCACACAGTGAGTTACACCATGTTATTTGTGTCCAAATTACCTCACACAGTGAGTTACACCATGTTATTTGTGTCCAAATTACCTCACACAGTGAGTTACACCATGTTATTTGTGTCCAAATTACCTCACACAGTGAGTTACACCATGTTATTTGTGTCCAAATTACCTCACACAGTGAGTTACACCATGTTATTTGTTTCCAATTTACCTCACACAGTGAGTTACACCATGTTATTTGTGTCCAAATTACCTCACACAGTGAGTTACACCAGGTTATTTGTGCCCAAATTACCTCACACAGTGAGTTACACCATGTTATTTGTGCCCAAATTTCCCCACACAGTGAGTTACACCATGTTATTTGTGCCCAAATTACCCCACACAGTGAGTTACACCGTGTTATTTTTGCCCAAATTTCCCCACACTGTGAGTTACACGATGTTATTTTGCCCAAATTACCTCACACAGCGATTTACACCATGTTATTTGTGCCCAAATTTCCTCACACAGTGAATTACACCACGTTATTTGTGCCCAAATTACCCCACACAGTGAGTTACATCACGCTATTTGTGCCCAAATTTCCCCACACAGTGAGTTACACCATGTCATTTGTGCCCAAATTTCCCCACGCAGTGAGTTACACCATGTTATTTGTGCCCAAATTTCCCCACACAGTGAGTGACACCACGTTATTTGTGCCCAAATTACGCCACATAGTGAGTTACACCATGTTATTTGTGCCCAAATTTCCCCACACAGTGAGTGACACCACGTTATTTGTGCCCAAATTACGCCACATAGTGAGTTACACCATGTCATTTGTGCCCAAATTTCCCCACGCAGTGAGTTACACCATGTTATTTGTGCCCAAATTTCCCCACACAGTGAGTGACACCACGTTATTTGTGCCCAAATTTCCCCACGCAGTGAGTTACACCATGTTATTTGTGCCCAAATTTCCCCACACAGTGAGTGACACCACGTTATTTGTGCCCAAATTACGCCACATAGTGAGTTACACCATGTTATTTGTGTCCAAATTACCTCACACAGTGAGTTACACCATGTTATTTGTGCCCAAATTACCTCACACAGTGAGTTACACCATGTTATTTGTGTCCAAATTACCTCACACAGTGAATTACACCATGTTATTTGTGCCCAAATTACCTCACACAGTGAGTTACACCACGTTATTTGTGCCAAATTACCCCACACAGTGAGTTACACAATGTTATTTGTGTCCAAATTACCTTACACCGTGAGTTACACCATGTTATTTGTGTCCAAATTACCTCACACAGTGAGTTACACCATGTTATTTGTGTCCAAATTACCTCACACAGTGAGTTACACCATGTTATTAGTGTCCAAATTACCTCACACAGTGAGTTACACCATGTTATTTGTGTCCAAATTACCTCACACAGTGAGTTACACCATGTTATTTGTGCCCAAATGACCTCACACAGTGAATTACACCACGTTATTTGTGCCCAAATTACCTCACACAGTGAGTTACACCATATTATTTGTGCCCAAATTACGGCACACAGTGAATTACACCACGTTATTTGTGCCCAAATTTCCTCACCCAATGAGTTACACCATGTTATTTGTGCCCAAATTTCCCCACACAGTGAGTTACACCATGTTATTTGTGCCCAAATTTACCCACACAGTGAATTACACCATGTTATTTGTGCCCAAATTTCCCCACACAGTGAGTTACACCATGTTATTTGTGCCCAAATTACGCCACACAGTGAGTTACACCATGTTATTTGTGTCCAAATTACCTCACACAGTGAGTTACACCATGTTATTTGTATCCAAATTACCTCACACAGTGAGTTACACCATGTTATTTGTGCTCAAATTACCTCACACAGTGAATTACACCATGTTATTTGTGCCCAAATTTCCTCACACAGTGAATTACACCACGTTATTTTGCCCAAATTACCTCACACAGTGAGTTACACCATGTTATTTGTGCCCAAATTTCCCCACACAGTGAGTTACACCATGTTATTTGTGCCCAAATTACACCACACAGTGACTTACACCATGTTACTTTTGCCCAAATTTCCCCACACAGTGAGTTACACCATGTTATTTTGCCCAAATTACCTCACACAGCGATTTACACCATGTTATTTGTGCCCAAATTTCCTCACACAGTGAATTACACCACTTTATTTGTGCCCAAATTGCCCCACACAGTGAGTTACATCACGTTATTTGTGCCCAAATTTCCCCACACAGTGAGTTACACCATGTCATTTGTGCCCAAATTTCCCCACACAGTGAGTTACACCATGTCATTTGTGCCCAAATTTCCCCACGCAGTTCGTTACATCACGTTATTTGTGCCCAAATTTCCTCACACAGTGAATTACACCACGTTATTTGTGCCCAAATTACCTCACACAGTGAGTTACACCATGTTATTTGTGCCCAAATTACGGCACACAGTGAATTACACCACGTTATTTGTGCCCAAATTTCCACACCCAGTGAGTTACACTATGTTATTTGTGCCCAGATTTCCCCACACAGTGAATTACACCATGTTATTTGTGCCCAAATTTCCCCACACAGTGAGTTACACCATGTTATTTGTGCCCAAATTACGCCACACAGTGAGTTACACCATGTTATTTGTGCCCAAATTACCTCACACAGTGAGTTACACCATGTTATTTGTGTCCAAATTACCTCACACAGTGAATTACACCATGTTATTTGTGCCCAAATTTCCTCACACAATGAATTACACCACGTTATTTGTGCCCAAATTTCCCCACACAGTGAGTTACACCATGTTATTTGTGCCCAAATTACGGCACACAGTGAATTACACCACATTATTTGTGCCCAAATTTCCCCACACAATGAGTTACACCATGTTATTTGTGCCCAAATTTCCCCACACAGTGAGTTACACCATGTTATTTTTGTCCAAATTACCTCACACAGTGAGTTACACCACGTTATTTGTGCCCACATTACCTCACACAGTGAGTTACACCATGTTATTTGTGCCCAAATTTCCCCACACAGTGAATTACACCATGTTATTTGTGCCCAAATTTCCCCACACAATGAGTTACACCATGTTATTCGTGCCCAAATTACGGCACACAGTGAATTACACCACATTATTTGTGCCCAAATTTCGCCACACAATGAGTTACACCATGTTATTTGTGCCCAAATTTCCCCACACAGTGAGTTACACCATGTTATTTGTGTCCAAATTACCTCACACAGTGAGTTACACCACGTTATTTGTGCCCAAATTACCTCACACAGTGAGTTACACCATGTTATTTGTGCCCAAATTTCCCCACACAGTGAATTACACCATGTTATTTGTGCCCAAATTTCCCCACACAGTGAGTTACACCATGTTATTTGTGCCCAAATTACGCCACATAGTGAGTTACACCATGTTATTTGTGTCCAAATTACCTCACACAGTGAGTTACACCATGTTATTTGTGCCCAAATTACCTCACACAGTGAGTTACACCATGTTATTTGTGTCCAAATTACCTCACACAGTGAATTACACCATGTTATTTGTGCCCAAATTACCTCACACAGTGAGTTACACCTCGTTATTTGTGCCAAATTACCCCACACAGTGAGTTACACCATGTTATTTGTGTCCAAATTACCTCACACCGTGAGTTACACCATGTTATTTGTGTCCAAATTACCTCACACAGTGAGTTACACCATGTTATTTGTGTCCAAATTACCTCACACAGTGAGTTACACCATGTTATTAGTGTCCAAATTACCTCACACAGTGAGTTACACCATGTTATTTGTGTCCAAATTACCTCACACAGTGAGTTACACCATGTTATTTGTGCCCAAATGACCTCACACAGTGAATTACACCATGTTATTTGTGTCCAAATTTCCTCACACAGTGAATTACACCACGTTATTTGTGCCCAAATTACCTCACACAGTGAGTTACACCATATTATTTGTGCCCAAATTACGGCACACAGTGAATTACACCACGTTATTTGTGCCCAAATTTCCTCACCCAATGAGTTACACCATGTTATTTGTGCCCAAATTTCCCCACACAGTGAGATACACCATGTTATTTGTGCCCAAATTTCCCCACACAGTGAATTACACCATGTTATTTGTGCCCAAATTTCCCCACACAGTGAGTTACACCATGTTATTTGTGCGCAATTTACCCCACACAGTGAGTTACACCATGTTATTTGTGTCCAAATTACCTCACACAGTGAGTTACACCATGTTATTTGTGTCCAAATTACCTCACACAGTGAGTTACACCATGTTATTTGTGTCCAAATTACCTCACACAGTGAGTTACACCATGTTATTTGTGCTCAAATTACCTCACACAGTGAATTACACCATGTTATTTGTGCCCAAATTTCCTCACACAGTGAATTACACCACGTTATTTTGCCCAAATTACCTCACACAGTGAGTTACACCATGTTATTTGTGCCCAAATTTCCCCACACAGTGAGTTACACCATGTTATTTGTGCCCAAATTACACCACACAGTGACTTACACCATGTTACTTTTGCCCAAATTTCCCCACACAGTGAGTTACACCATGTTATTTTGCCCAAATTACCTCACACAGCGATTTACACCATGTTATTTGTGCCCAAATTTCCCCACACAATGAGTTACACCATGTTATTTGTGCCCAAATTTCCCCACACAGTGAGTTACACCATGTTATTTGTGTCCAAATTACCTCACACAGTGAGTTACACCACGTTATTTGTGCCCAAATTACCTCACACAGTGAGTTACACCATGTTATTTGTGCCCAAATTTCCCCACACAGTGAATTACACCATGTTATTTGTGCCCAAATCTCCCCACACAGTGAGTTACACCATGTTATTTGTGCCCAAATTACGCCACACAGTGAGTTACACCATGTTATTTGTGCCCAAATTACCTCACACAGTGAGTTACACCATGTTATTTGTGCCCAAATTACCCCACACAGTGAGTTACACCATGTTATTTGTGTCCAAATTACCTCACACAGTGAGTTACACCATGTTATTTGTGTCCAAATTACCTCACACAGTGAGTTACACCATGTTATTTGTGCCCAAATTACCTCACACAGTGAGTTACACCATGTTATTTGTGCCCAAATTACCTCACACAGTGAGTTACACCATGTTATTTGTGCCCAAATTACGCCACACAGTGAGTTACACCATGTTATTTGTGCCCAAATTACCTCACACAGTGAGTTACACCATGTTATTTGTGCCCAAATTACGCCACACAGTGAATTACACCATGTTATTTGTGCCCAAATTTCCCCACACAGTGAGTTACACCATGTTATTTGTGCCCAAATTACGCCACACAGTGAGTTACACCATGTTATTTGTGCCCAAATTACCTCACACAGTGAGTTACACCATGTTATTTGTGCCCAAATTACCCCACACAGTGAGTTACACCATGTTATTTGTGTCCAAATTACCTCACACAGTGAGTTACACCATGTTATTTGTGTCCAAATTACCTCACACAGTGAGTTACACCATGTTATTTGTGCCCAAATTACCTCACACAGTGAGTTACACCATGTTATTTGTGCCCAAATTACCTCACACAGTGAGTTACACCATGTTATTTGTGTACAAATTACCTCACACAGTGAGTTACACCACGTTATTTGTGCCCAAATTACCCCACACAGTGAATTACACCATGTAATTTGTGCCCAAATTACCCCACACAGTGAGTTGCACCATGTTATTTGTGTCCAAATTACCTCACACAGTGAGTTACACCATGTTATTTGTGCCCAAATTACCTCACACAGTGAGTTACACCATGTTATTTGTGCCCAAATTACCTCACACAGTGAGTTACACCATGTTATTTGTGTCCAAATTACCCCACACAGTGAGTTGCACCATGTTATTTGTGTCCAAATTACCTCACACAGTGAGTTACACCATGTTATTTGTGCCCAAATTACCTCACAGTGAGTTACACCATGTTATTTGTGCCCAAATTACCTCACACAGTGAGTTACACCATGTTATTTGTGCCCAAATTACCTCACACAGTGAGTTACACCA
This sequence comes from Heptranchias perlo, assembly GCF_035084215.1. Taxonomy (NCBI): domain Eukaryota; kingdom Metazoa; phylum Chordata; class Chondrichthyes; order Hexanchiformes; family Hexanchidae; genus Heptranchias; species Heptranchias perlo. The sequence continues at coordinate 6,051,574 of NC_090339.1, forward strand.
TGTTATTTGTGCCCAAATTACCTCACACAGTGAGTTACACCATGTTATTTGTGCCCAAATTTCCCCACACAGTGAGTTACACCATTTTATTCGTCCCCAAATTGCCTCGCACAGTAAGTTATATCATGTTATTTGTCCCCTAATTTCCAAACACAAGAAGTTACATCATGTTATTTGTGCCCAAATTACCCCACACAGTGAGTTGCACAATGTAAATTGTCCCCAAATTTCCCCACACAGTGAGTTACACCACATTTTTATCTCAAAATTTCCCCACACAGGAAGTTTCATCTCGTTGCTCTTCAAATTTCCCACACAATGAATTACATCATGTTATTTGTGCCCAAATTTTCCCACAAAAGTTACATCATGTTGCTCCTCCCCAAATTTCCGTACACAATGAGTTACACCACGTTATTTGTGCCCAAATTACCCCACACACTGAGTCACACCACATTTTTATCTCAAATGTCCCCACACAGCAAGTTACATCATGTTGCTCTTCTTCAAATTTCTCCACACAATGAGTTAATTAATGTTATTTGTGCCCAAATTTTCCCACACAATGAGTTACATCATGTTGCTTGTCCCAAAATTTACATGCACAGAGAGTTATACCATGTTGCTTGTCTCCAAATTTTCCCACACAGAGTTATACCATGGTGCCAATCCCCAAATTTCCCACACAGCGAGTTACACTATGTTATTTATGCCCAAATATTTACACATCGCGAGTTACACTATGTTATTTATGCCCAAATATTTACACATCGCGAGTTACACTATGTTATTTATGCCCAAATATTTACACATAGCGAGTTACACTATGTTATTTGTGCCCAAATTTCACCACAGAACAAGTGACATTATGTTGCTTATACCCAAGTTTCCCCACACAGCAAGTTACATCATGTTATTCATCTTCAAATTCCCCACACAGCAAGTTATACCATGTTACTTGTCTTCAAATTTCCCCACACAGCGAGTTACACCATATTGCTCATTCCCAAATTTCCCCGCACAGTGAGTTAAACCATATTGCTTCTCTCCAACGTTCCCCACATAGTGAGTTGCACAGTATTGCTCATTCCTAAATTACCCCACACGGAGAGTTACACCATGTTGCTCATCTCTAATATCCCTACGCAGCACGTTACACCATGTTGCTTGTCTCCAACGTTCCCCACATAGCAAGTTACACCATGTTGCTTGTCACTAGATTACCCACACAGTTTTTTTTTATTCGTTCATGGGATGTGGGCGTCGCTGGTGAGGCCAGCATTTATTGCCCATCACTAATTGCCATTGAGAAGGTGGTGGTGAGCTGCCTTCTTGAACCGCTGCAGTCCGTGTGGTGAAGGTTCTCCCACAGTGTTGTTAGGAAGGGAGTTCCAGGATTTTGACCCAGCGACGATGAAGGAATGGCGATATATTTCCAAGTCGGGATGGTGTGTGACTTGGAGGGGAACGTGCAGGTGGTGTTGTTCCCATGTACCTGCTGCTCTTGTCCTTCTAGGTGGTAGAGGTCGCGGGTTTGGGAGGTGCTGTCGAAGAAGCCTTGGCGAGTTGCTGCAGTGCATCCTGTGGATGGTACACACTGCAGCCACTGGGCGCCGGTGGTGAAGGGAGTGAATGTTTCGGGTGGTGGATGGGGTGCCAATCAAGCGGGCTGCTTTGTCCTGGATGGTGTCGAGCTTCTTGAGTGTTGTTGGAGCTGCACTCATCCAGGCAAGTGGAGAGTATTCCATCACACTCCTGACTTGTGTCTTGTAGATGGTGGAAAGGCTTTGGGGAGTCAGGAGGTGAGTCACTCGCCGCAGAATACCCAGCCTCTGACCTGCTTCTGTAGTCACAGTATTTATGTGGCTGGTCCAGTTAAGTTTCTGGTCAATGGTGACCCCCAGGATGTTGATGGTGTGGGATTTGGCCATGGTAATGCCGTTGAATGTTAGGGGAGGTTGCTAGATTCTCTCTTGTTGGAGATGGTCATTGCCTGGCACTTGTCTGGCACAAATGTTACTTGCCACTTATCAGCCCAGGCCTGGATGTTGTCCAGTTCTTGCTGCATGCAGGCACAGACTGCTTCATTATCTGAGGGGTTGCAAATGGAACTGAACGCTGTGCAATCATCAGCCAGCATCCCCATTTCTGACCTAATGGTGGAGGGAAGGTCATTGATGAAGCAGCTGAAGATGGTTGGGCCTGGGACACTGCCCTGAGGAACTTGTGTAGCAATGCCCTGGGGCTGAGATGATTGGCCTCCAACAACCACTACCATCTTCCTTTGTGCTAGTTACAACTCCAGCCACTGGAGAGTTTTCCCCCGATTCCCATTGAGTTCAATTTTACTCGGTCTCCTTGGTGCCACACTCGGTTAAATGCTGCCTTGATGTCAAGGGCAGTCACTCTCACCTCACCTCTGGAATTCAGCTCCTTTGTCCATGTTTGGACCAAGGCTGTAATGAGGTCTGGAGCCGAGTGGTCCTGGCGGAACCCAAACTGAGCATCGGTGAGCAGGTTATTGGTGAGTAAGTGTCGCTTGATAGCACTGTCGATGACACCTTCCATCACTTTGCTGATTATTGAGAGTAGACTGATGGGGCGGTAATTGGCTGGATTGGATTTGTCCTGCTTTTTGTGGACAGACATACCTGGGCAATTTTCCACATTGTCGGGTAGATGCCAGTGTTGTAGCTGTACTGGAACAGTTTGGCTTGAGGTGCGGCTAGTTCTGGAGCACAAGTCTTCAGCACTACAGCTGGGATGTTGTCGGGGCCCATAGCCTTTGTTGTATCCAGTGCACTCAGCCGTTTCTTGATATCACGTGGAGTGAATCGAATTGGCTGAAGACTGGCTTCTGTGATGGTGGGGATATCGGGAGGAGGCCGAGATGGATCATCCACTCGGCACTTCTGGCTGAAGATGGTTGCAAACGCTTCAGCCTTGTCTTTTGCACTCACGTGCTGGA